>NC_063336.1:107837211-107843378 GCF_021869965.1 Rhincodon typus
TCTTAGGTTTAATAATATCCTGTCTGGAAAGAAATCTGCCATTCTTCCCCAGTATGGCCTGTGCATGACTCCAGGGCCACACCAACATAGTGAACTCTTAAATGTCTTTTTAAATAACACACCATTCAAGGGAAATTAAGCTTGGACAAAGACTACTGGCCTCGTCAATGATGACCACATCATCTGAAAAATGTTTTGTAAAATCTTGCTGTCCGATTTATTTTCAAATTACACACACAGTTTAAACAAACAATGAGGGCAAGGGCTTTATTTTGTATAAATGGAGTCTGCTCAAAATATGCAACAAGAACGGAAAAAAAATGCGCTAATTAAAAGTGATTTCCCAGAGCAGGGCTTTTAATAACAAAAATAAAAATACACCCCTATAAATATCTGACAGAAGTGACTCCTTTATTCAGGAATTTCATACCCTTTATTTTCTTTCTTTTCTCCATTGATTTTGTCCACTCAGGGTTAATGGCATCGAATCCAATCTGGAAAAACAAAAGCATGCACAGTTGTAAATTCCAAAACTATGTAATAGCCATCATACTTAAACTGAGAATGCAGCACAACTTCCCACCTATGCCACACTCAGAAAATACCTTTAACCCCTACACTTCTCTTTTTCAACCAGTTTGCTTCCTATTCTGCTACACGCTCCCTGACTCCACATGTTCTGATTTAAGTCATGAACCTACAATGCAGTACACACATTGGCCTTTGGAAAATCCAAAAATAGTCTACCTATTTCTTGATCCTGTAACTTTTACGAATTGAACAAGACTGAACAAACATAATCTTCTCTTTAGAAATCCATATTTACTATTCTAGACTATATCTTCAGGTTTTAGAGCTCGTCTGTCACACATTTTGAGTCAAGAAGCCATTGTATTTCCTTTGATCCATGGTTTGCTAATAAATCTATATCCCTTTAATAAGAATGGTTTTCTTTCCTGAATTTCTTACTTTGTTCTCTGTCTTACTTACGTCTCATCCTTATTATGCTGTGATTATAACTGGATGGATGTTCTTCTATATTTTCTTTCTCATCTGTTCTTCTTCAACTGCAATTGTTACTTTCCCTTACGGGACGTTTTACAAACTGGGTAGGAAACAAGTGAGGTACCTATTGTAGAAATGCTAACCATCGTATTCCATGTTTTCTCTGATCCGTGTGGTCACTTGCAAGTTTCCATGTAGGCCACACATGAATCAGCACTTTTTCGTGAAATCATGCGTGTGTGGTATGTTAGAGAGAGCCTAGACAATTAGATAAATCACCTTTGTGGTATTTTGGCTGTAATCCTTTCTTACAAGGTTATTTGGGAAAATAACAGAAAGCTCTCATGATTATTATTTTGTATACTTTCCTTTACAATTTGAACAAGTACTAGGGGCCAAGGGTTTCTGGTTTTGAGCAAGAGGCATGCAAGGAGGAATGCAGGAGTGGTAGTGACCTGGAATGACACAACTACCAGGATAATGAAAATGAAGACTATCAATGATTTCAAAAGGAAATTGCACAGACATTTCACAGAAATCAACTTGCAGGACTGAGGAGATGAAGCGTAGGAATGGAATTGACTCATTTGCTCAACAGAGATTTGCAAGGGCTGAGTGAACTCGTTCTGTGCTGTCAAGGCTTGTTTTGAATTAAAAAAGTGCATCATTGGGGTCCAATTATATTTTATCTGTATTAAACAAAGTGGAAATTCTACCTGCATTTCTTGTTTCCATTCTTTCTGTTGCCTCAAGGAAGGGAGCTCCCATAAAGTCAACTGCCCAGATAAATGGATGACAGCCAGGATCGTCCCATCAGGGGACAAACTCATTTTGAAAACCCCATCCTGAAAAAACAAACACAACAAATAATTGTTAAAAAAATAAAAACTGAAAGAACTGCGGATGCGGTATATCAGAAACAAAAACAGAAATTACTGGAAAAGTTCAGCAAGTCGGGCAGCATCTGTGGAGAGAAATTAGAGATAACATTTCAGATTGAATGACCCTTCCTCAGAACATTTAAAAAATGTTGCCTTACAATATCTGACATGAAAAGATTTTCAACAATGCTCAGATTCTGTATACATTTCTTGTTTTAAATATCTCAATAGTATTAATAGCTGCAATAAATTAAGTTTATTTTCCCAGTCAGAAGTGAAAATTAAAACTCACAGGATCCATTCCTTTTGTATCAGTATAATACCAACAAAAACTGCTTAGAAAAATATAAATCAGGATACGGCACAGGGGCAGTATGGTGGCTCAGTGGCCAGCACTGCTGCCTCACAGTGCCACGGAACCGGGTTCAATCCCACCTTCAGGTGACTGTCTGTGTGGAGTTTCCACATTCTCCGGGTGTTTGTGTGGGTTTCCTACAGGTGCACCAGTTTCCTCACACATTCCAGAGATGTGCAGGTTACATGGATTAGCCATACTAAATTGCTCCGTAGTATCCAGGATTGTGCAGGCTAGGTGGATTAGCATGGTAAATGCAGGTTTACAGAGATAGGGTGGGTGATGGATCTGGGTAGGATGCTCTTTGGAGGGGTGGTGTGCACTCGATGGGCCGAGTGGCCTGCTTCCACACTATTCAATGATTCTATGACAAGACTATTGCAGTCATCAAAAGTACACATCCAACTGTTCATACCATGGTCACACTGCAGACATTTAGAAAGAAAGGCATAAGAAAAGGCAAGCATGTTTGATTAAATAGCATCGTTATCATTTTGTTTGATAGAAAAGGCAAACTTTAAGGTAATTAATATTTCTTTTAAAATTTAAAGACAAACAGACGAATAGACAACGCTATTTGTGTGTAACTGAAAATGTAATTCACAAAGTCTTGAAAACATAGACAATCATGCAAAGAAGTGTGAAGATAACTAACATAAACACCAACATTATATACAATTGAAGCTGTATAAACAAAATTTACATTTAAAACAATCTTCAATAATCATTAAAATCTGAAGGCATATCACTTCATTAGCATTTTGAAAATCATGTTTGGCAGCAAATAACATTATGACATAATTTCAAGGTATATATACACAAGAACTGGACAAACATTTTGAAGTATGCTCATCATACAAGTACAGCAGCTTTGTGTTTTTTGGGGGTTCCAAAAGTGAGTTTCTCCTGAAGCTTCTGTTATAGTAGATTTCCACAGGTGCTGCAATTGCCTCATTTCTGAGTTGAATTATGCACGTAGGAACACTTGAAGTGCCTCACAATGTCTTTTTGTCAAACTGTAAAAATGCGTCAATGACCTTTGACTTTATAAATTACCAATGCAATTTCTTGTAAACACAATTTAACAGTCATAGTAACACAGTGTTGTAACACTGCAACCAGTATTAAAAGGCCCTCAAAGATCATTTTGTTTTTTTTGTCTAATATCATTATTTTTGGTGGCTTATTTCTTAGCTATGAGTGGACACCATTTACCAGCAAATGGACTCAAATTAAAGATTTCAGAACACATCTGCATTTCTGATTCATTCTTCTTCAGTAATTCTATCATACAGTCACAAGCAATATAAAAAACAGGGTGTTCATTGATGACACTATCATAATTCTTCCAATTCCATGACAGCATGCTCAAATGTCAATTACTTATTCAATACCACAATTATCCACAGGTAACGTTCTCAATCCTCTAATGGAAAGTCATCATAAATCAAAGCCTGCATTCAAATCTATTGACTGGGCTTACTGATTTGGTGCATTGACAACTCTGATCAACAACCATAATAAGTTATGATTCTTTGGATTTGATTAATTTGAGCATTAACGGAGAGTCTCAAATTAGGAAAATATTGAATGAAGCTCTCTCACTTGATAACACGCTCGTTCAATCCAATCAATGGTGTTCATTAACTAACGTAACGTGCATTGCCTGCTGGGCCTGGGTTTTTACCAAGCATTTCATGTCAGGAAAAATACAAGTATTTGCTCACGCATGGTGTGACGAAAGCAAATTTTCATAAAATTATTTCAAGATGACAGATCTGGAGCTAACTGAACACACAAGAAACATCAAAAGTATCTCGGGAATTTTAACAATCCTGCAAAACTCGAACATGTAAAGTCTAATATAAAATCACTGATTTTGATTTTAAAAAATGGTGCAAGAGAAAAGATTTATTAAATGAAGCTCCAGCTGAAGCAAAGATAATTAAAGCACAAATAGTACAGTGTAGATATTTTGAAGTTTGGAGATGTTTGCATTGGTATCTGCCTTTTTTTTCCCCCATTCACTCACAGGATACCAATATTTATTGTTCATTGTTAATTGCCATTGAGAAGGTGACACTGACCTGTCTTCTTGAACCATTGAATGGATATAACCACAATGCTACAAAGGGAGCTGTAAGATTTTGACCTAGTGAACAAAGGAATGCCAATATAGTTTCACATCAGGATGGCATGTTGCTTGGGAGGAAAGTTACCGCTGTTGATACCCTGATACATATGATAGCCTTGTCCTTCAGAACAGTACAGGTTGAGAGTTTGGAAGGTGCTGTCAAAGAGGTCTGGATGAGTTGGGGTGCATCCTACAAGTATCACACATTGCTGTTACTGTGCGCAATGGTAGAGAGAGTGAAGGAGTGAATGGTGAAGGAAGTTGCTGAGGTGCCGATCAAATGGGCTCTTTGCCTTCGATGGTGTCAAGTTTCTTGACAGTTGTTGGTGCTGCACTCATCCAGACAAGTGGGGAGTATTTCACCACAGTTCTGACTTGTGCCCTTGAGACAGCAAACAGCCTTTGGAGATTCTGCAGGAGAGCTACTTGCTGCAGGATTCTGAAACTCTGACCTGCTCTTGTAACCACTGTATTTAGTTTCTGTTCAATAGTAACTCTTGGGATGTTGATAGTGGGGAATTCAGCGATGATCATTCAAGGTCATTGGTTAGATTTTCGCTTGGTTAAGAGACTCATCACCTGGAAAAAGTGTCAGTTTCACTTATCAGCCTGTACCAGAACATCCTAACAGGTCTTGTTGCATATGGACAGGACTGCTTCAGCATCTGAGAAATTGAAAATGCTGCTAAGTCTTATGTAATCATCAGTGAGTATCCTCACTTCTGACATATGATGGAGAGAAGGTCATTGAGGAAGCAGCTGTAGAGGGTTGGGCCAAGCTCACTACCCTGAGTAACTCCTGCAGAGTTCCCCTACAGCATACATGATTTACCTCCAGCAACCACAACCATTTTTCTTTGCATTATGTATGACCCAACCAGTGAAAAACTTCCTCCCAGATTCTCACTGACTCCAGTTTTACTGGGGCTCCTTGATACCATACTCAAATACTGCCTTGGTGTCAAGGATAGTCACTTCAACCTCTGAATTTCAGCTCTTTTGTCCATGCTTGGACCAAGGCTGTAATGAGGTCAGGAGCATAGTGATTTAGGTGGACCCAGACTGCTTGATAGCACTGTCAACAACATTTGTCATCACTTGCACAGAAAACAGAAACAAGAGTAGGCCATTAAGCCTTTGAGCATGCTCAGCCATTCAATATGATCATGGTTGATAGTCCAACTCAGTACCCTGTTCCCGCTTTCACCCTATACCCTTTGATCCTTTTACTGCTACAAACTATTTTGATCACTATATTGAAAATCACTTCACTGCAGCATTTGTATAATGTCTTTTGCCTTCTGCATGGACCTCAAAAGTCAGAGTGCAGCAGCGACTTCTGGAACTAGTAATAAATATTGGAATTAATGCTGGCATGCCGATTGCCGTTTGCAGAACGCTGGTACGCATCCAGCTGTTTCTTGATATCACATGGACTTAATAAAACTGGCTGAAGACTGGGATCGCACTAGGAACCACAGAAGGAGGAGGAGTAGGATCATCCACTTGGCAATTCTGGCCAAAAATGGATGCAAATGCTTCAGCCTTTGCACGGATGCAGTTACTTTAAGGATACAGATATTTATGGAGCTGCCTTCTCCTGTTATTGTTTCAATGTGAATCACTACTCATGACAGAACGTGGCATGATTGCAGACCTTCGATGTAATCAGTTAGTTACGGGATTGCTTAGCCCATCAATCACAAGTTATAGTCCTGTATATTACTTTGCCAGGTTGACATCTCATTCTTGGGTACTGGCGCTGCTCCTGGCATGCCCAACTGCACTCTTT
>NC_063336.1:107843878-107859945 GCF_021869965.1 Rhincodon typus
AGCACATCAGTGCAACAGTCAAGGCTACATTCGCAATATTCTCCAACCAGAAGTGCTGAGCAGATGACCCAACTCAACATTCTCCAGAGGTCCCCAGTGTTTCAAATGCCAGTTTTTAGCCAATTTGGTACACTACACGTGATGTCAAGAAACAGTTGGAGGCACTGAATACTGCAAACACTATGGGCCCCGATAACACTCTGACTATAGTACTAAGATTTGTGCTCCAAAGGCTGCCATACCCCTAACGAAGCTGGTCCAGTACAGATACAACACTGGTATCGACACGACAATAAGCAAAATTGTTCGGTTACGTCCTGTTCACAAAAAGCAAGACAAATCCAACATGGACATTTCTGCCCCATCAGTTCTCTTTCAATCATCAGTAAAGTGATGGGAAGGGTGATCAACAATGCCTTTAGCAGCATTTACTGCGCAATAAATTGTTCACTGATGCTCAGTTTGAGTTTCACCAGAGTTACTCAGCTCCTCACCTTGTTACAACCTTGATTCGAACATGGACAATACAATGGAAGTCTAGAGGTTAAGTGAGTGACTGCTCCTGACACCAAGCCAGAGTGCGGCGTCAAGGAACCCGAGCAAAATGAAAGCCAGCAGGAATCCAGGTAAACCCCTCATCTAGTTGGAATCATACCCAACACAAAGGAAGATGGTTATGGTTGTTGAAGGTCCATAAGACCGTAAGACATGGGACCAGAAGTAGGCCATTTGGCCCATCGAGTCTACCCCACCATTCAATGAAATCACGGCTGATCTGACAATCCTCAATTCTACTTTCCTGCTTTCTCCTTGATTCCCTTATGGAGTAAAAACTTGTCTATCTCAGCCTTGAACAAACCTAATGTACCAGCTTCAACGGTCCTGTGGTAAAGAATTCCATAGATTCACTACCCTCAGAGAAGAAATTCCTCCTAACCTGTATCTTAAAAGTGGGATCCCCTATTCTGAGATTATGCCTCGATCCTCAGTCATTTCAGCTCCAACACATCTCTGCAGGAGTTCCTCAGGGCAGTGTCCTCAGCGCAACCATCTTCAGATGCTTTAACAATGACCTACCCTCTCCATCATAAGGCCAGAAGTAGAGATCTTTGGCGACGATCGCACAATGTTCAGCACTATTTGCGATTCTTCAAATACTGAAGCAGTCCATGTCCAAATGCAGCAAAACTTGACAATATCCAGGCTTGTGTTAACAAGTGACATTTACCCCACGTGTGCTAGGAAATGACCATAAAATTTAAAAGGAGTAGGCAACTCCAACCTGCTCCACCATTTCATAAGATCTCCCCGATGCCTCAAATCCTCTGGCAACTACTCATACTTTTAAAAAATTACCTGCATCTGACACTCACTACACAGAGATTCCTTTGCATTTCACTTTTAAATTAATGCACCTTTATTATATAACAATGTCCCTTCATTGAAGTTTCCCCCACTAGTGGAAGTATCTCAACATGTACCCTGCCAAGACTGCTTGAAATCTCAGACATAAAGATCTCAATAATATCACCTCTCATTCTTCTAAATTCAATGAATAAAGGCCTATCATGTTAGGCCATTCTTGATAAGCGAATCCCTACATCCAGGAATCAGCCCAGTCAATCTGTTGGAACTGCTCCCATTGCAAAATACATCCATTCTTAAAAAGGGGGAAATAACTGTACACAGTACACGAGGCATGGCTTCAACATCACCCTGTACAGGTGTAACAAGGGTTCCCAACTCTTAAACTCTTGACAATAAAGGCTAAAATTCCATTTGCCTTCTTAGTTACTTGCAGCGTCTGCACGTTAACCTTTCATGTTCCATGCACAGAAGCACCAAGATTACTCAATGCAGCACTGTTTAAATAATAGATTGCCTTTTGATTCTTCCTACCAAGGTCTCTCATTTTCATCCATTCAAGTACTCATGTCAAGTTTTTGTCCACTCACTCATATCTATATCCCCTTGCTGATCCCTTGTGCCCTCATCACATCATGTCTCTCACCTATTTCTTTAGTATCAGAAAATTTGGATACATTACACTCTGCCCATTCCTCCAAGTAAATAATGGAGAGCCTAGGACTGATTCTTGTCCAAACCACTAGCTACATATTTCTATCTATCCATGGTAATACACTACTGCCAAAACCATCAAGTCCTATCTTGTGCAATATCAAATTAGTGAGAGTCTAACCTTTGCATCCAGACATTCAATGCTACTACCATCACTGAATCCCCTACTATCAACATGATCAAGGCAATGGCATTCAAAGAACATGGATTAAAATTAAAATACAGACCAGCTATGCCTTCATTAAGCGACAGTCTCATGACACTGAATGGCTTACTCAGGCTTTGTTTGCCACTTCCATACATTTATAACATAAAGAAAAGATTGATCAGACTGTCAAAGTCTATGGATTTTCTACTATGATTGAATTATCCTTATGTTGTGCTATGATCCCAGATAATGCTAATACTAGACAAGTCAGATCCCAGAATTAAACTTACTTAGTTGAGCATATTTAATTTTTCAGCTGGTTTCTATGATTATTAGTCACTCAAATGTACTCACACAAGGCTGGAGAAATTGTTTGATAACAGGACATAAGTTTATTATACAAAGAAATGCAAACAAAAATACAGTTGGAAAGATTGTAAAACAAAACATCAAAACAACCTTTTAATCTGTTTCTCAACACAACACATTCCAAGACTCAATCCCAGGAAAATATCAGCCTTAACAAAGCTTTTCAAAATCTTGACTTACCTGATGATTTCCAGTTTATTTTTCCTAAATTAGAGAGACAATTTTAGAATTGCTTTTCAAATCCGATGGCATGAACCTTTCACCATTCTGACAGAATGAAGAAAAATTTAGGCTAACAATTTGAAGGCTTCTTCTATCTCAAATCATCCTGATTTGGAAGCTCCTCAGATTAGAAAACACATTTGCTGGTGGTGGTTTGTTACCCTGAACTGCAAACTCCTGCTAAGAAAAACCCTTTTCCCTTTTGAACTAAACTCTTGTTTCCTTCTGAACTGAACTAAAAACGCAGCCAACAGTTTTACACCATTTACCCTTCCCGTCATAAACTCAAAAGGATAAACATCTCCTTAATTAACCCTCTCTTGGGTGCATCGGGGACTTGCTGGGAGTCGTGTCTTCTTGGAACTGATACATGTAGGGCACTGTTCCAGAATGACTATCTAACATTTTACATAACCTGCACACAACTAAATCAAGCTCACTGTTTCTATTTTGAAACGCAAATCCAATTTCATCACAATTATAATTCAACATTTTAAATTTTAAGTAGATAAGTGCAACTATTTTTTAAATAGGGACCAAATTCTTGAACAAAAGTTTGTCCTACAACGATGGTCAGTTTCAGAATGAATTTTTTGGCTGAGTAATGAAAGGCTGAATTAAAGATGTTTCAATTAATACTGATTCTCAGTTTCAAGATTCTGCAATCATTGATGCCTACTCCAGGTAAAATAGCAAACGCTGTAAAAGGGCAACATATTGCAAAAAATCAGCCCTTTTCTTTGCAGTGCTGCAGAATCAGGAGATTATATATAATTCAGTACCAATTACACATCATTTAAAAAAAAAACTTCACTTGATGGAACTACAGTTACAAGTAACAGAAATGAAGCTTTGCATGAGGTTACAGAATAAGTAAGTTACACCAATCTCATTCATCCAACTGAAAATCTACTCATGCATGTAAACCAATTTATTATTGAAGTAATGGATAAGGGAAAGTTCAATTAAAATACACCTTGATATTAAGAGAATTTAATGCGTATTTAATCATGTAATACAAAAATCAATTGATTTCTTTCACCCCAACTAAATGGCAATGCTTCAAAACTGGCAAATTATAATGAGTATTCAGATTTGTAGATACAGAATTCAGAGCTACAGCACATTTGTTTCCCTAACCTAGCCATAGCAAGGTGTAAACAGAATGTGATCTTTTAAGCTTTACCACTGCATGTACTGTAGGCTTAATAAATCCATGCTTCTTGATCTCAACACTCAAGAACCGTATTGATTTGACAGAGCTTCTAAACAGCAAAACAAAATTTCCGGTATCAACTTCAGTTATGCATGCACTGATTTTGACAATTCAGCATCCCCTTGAGATTAGAAGCTACAACACTGAATCGTTTCCATCACCTCTGCCACCAGGATCTCCCCAGCAATCCCTCCACCAACCAGCTCTACCAAACACATACACTCTCTTAACAGGCTCCCCCACCATCACCAACTTCCACTAGTTCAACTCGCATAACAGGATTTCTCCCATCACAGCAGCAACTTAATTGAGAATGCACATTTAAGGTAATAAAACCTTCCAAGGCACTTCACAAGATATTAGTCAAGAAAATTAGAGCCTGAACCATGAAAAAGTAACATTACACGAGATAGCCCAAAACTTGGTCAAGGGAATGGGTTTTTAAGCAGGTCAAGGTGAGCTACACAGTCAGTACTGAGGGAGTGGATTTTGGAGTGAAATCTGAAGTCAATGGCTTTAGTCTTTTTAATACCCAATTGGAGGAGTCTATTGTTCAGTCAGTATTGGACTTTTTTTTAAATGCAAACTGCCGCCAACTCAACCATGTCTCTCAGTAAATTAACAAAGTCAGTACTGACGAGGCTGGTTGGCTTGCCGAGCTGGTTTGTTGTTCCGCAGACGTTTCATTGCGATGCTGGGTAACATCATCAGTGCAGCCTCCGATGAAGCGTTGGTGTGTCTTCCGTCTGATGACGTTACCTAGCAGGGTAACGAAACGTCTGCGGAACAACAAACCAGCTCGGCGAGCCAACCAACCTTAACACCCACAACCCGAGCTACAAATCTACTCCAAAACCTTAGTCAGTACTAGATGTTTTTTCCCTCATCAACCTATTCAGAATGTCGTTACATTCCTCTGGAGCAGGTGGGACTTCAACCTGGGCCTCCTGGTTCAGAGGTTAGTACTGGATGTTTTACAATTTTTTTTAATGAACTTGCACAGACATGTTATTACATATCTCTTTAGGAGGTGGGACTTGAATCTGGGCCTTCTGGCTCAGAAGTAGGGACACTACCACTGCACCTCAAGAGCCTTCAGTACTGGATGTTGGCTAAGCAGTCTGGTAGTGTTCATATGTGAACTCTTAACGAATTATGTTTTCAGATAATAATATTGATCATCAACATATAGATGTGAAACAGAAGGGGGAGAAAAAGATAGATCCTTGTGAAACATCATCGTTAACAGCCCAGGAGCAGAAAGAGATTGCTAGGCTAGTGGAATCTTTTGGAACCAACTAGATGACAATGGGGAGATATTGGAGCAGTATATTGTGATCAACCATGACAAAGGCTGCAGACTGATCAAGAAAGATTCAGAGGGGATTGTTTAGCTTTGTACTAGATGAAACAAATAGGATAAAAAAAGTTACAGCACAGACAGAGGTCACTCTGTCCAAAGAATCTATGCCACCTTTCTGCAAAATCATTTCAACTAGTTCCTGCCTCACCTAGTAACCTTCCTTTTTCTTTTTGAAATTTAAAATAAAAAAAATTGATAAACACAAAACTGCTTCCATCAGCCTTTCAAGCTGCACGATTAGAATCATTCGCTCCATAAAATTGTTTTCCCTTTGATTACCTCGATTCTTTTGCCAATCACTTTAAATCCACTCCCTCTGGTTCACAACCTCTCTTGTTAATGGAAAGTTGTCTGTACAATCTAAGCCTTTAAGCCTCTCATGACTGTGAACACCCTTATCAAGTCTCCTTTCAACATGATCTTCTCTAAGGAGACCACCATCTCTGTTCAACTGCATCTGATAATTGTCCACCCATTCCATCAGTCTAACTTCCTCAGTCAATCACTAAACGACTCGCAATTCACTATAATTCCAAGTTCCATGTTATCTGCAAATTTCAAAATTGTATGCTGTACAACTAAGTCTAATTCATTGATAAAGATCTAGAATATCATTATTGATGTCTGAGGATCTTATTGTATACCTTGATCCAGTCATTTATGATTTTGGTCAGAACCATTTCGGTATTGTAACAGGCGTGGAAAGCTGATTGGAGGGAATTCAAATATTGGTTTGAGAAAGATGGACATGATTTTGTGAGATGACATCAATGTCAAAGCCCTGGACGTGAAAAGGAAGGTTGGAGATGGGACAATAGTTTGCAAAGTATGACGAGGGTAAGGGTTTCTTTACTGAGGAGAGAGTGATGAAAGTTGAGTTAAGACTTAAAGGAGAAATGGCCAGCTTGAAGAGATAGAATGCAATGTCAGCTAACATGGGAAACAGGGAGGAAACTGGCTAGCGAGCAGTTCAGTGAAAATAGAGTTAGGAGAAGCAGGATACATACCCTGTGGAAATTGTGAGTTCAGAGATGGCATGAAAGGGCAGCATCAAGCAAAAGCTACAAGCTCAGGGCTGCAACAGGGAGCTGTAAAGGTAGTTTTGTGTGGTGGGATAGGGAAATACAGAGATAGCTGATTAGATGGTCTCAATTTTAGTGATCAAAGAGCATAAGCTCTTTGCACTTATTACAAAAGGAAAATACTCCAGATGCTGGGAATCTGAAACAAACACAGAATGCTGGAGAAACTCAGCAGGTCTAGCAGCATTTGTGGAGAGAGAAACAGAGTCAACATTTTGAATTGGGTGTGACTCTTCTTCAGAGCTGAAAGGTGTTGGGATGAGTTTTATTTTTGATACAGGCAGAGACCCAGTGCAAAACCAAAAGGGGCATTAGTGGTGAAGAGGAAAGAGAGATGTAAAATGTGCGTAAATGGAGAGGTGAAAGGGATATTATGGATCTACTCAGAGCAAACTAAAGAAGAAAAAAACGATGAAACAGTGCGTGTTTGAGTGCGAGTGTGTGTGTGTGAGAGACAGAGAGAAGCAAGGGAAGAGAGAATGCAAGAAAAATGGAGAACCAATACTATAATCAGTTTCTAAAGTTATCGCGTTCAATATTGAAACCTTGATGCTGTAAAGTACCTAAGCAGACAATGAAGTGTTGTGGATGAATTAGTGATTCTTATGATGCTTTACGTCAGTTCCATGATTTCCAGTTTCCTTGTCCTAGCCACCTCCTCAGTAGCAACGTGCAATCACTCTCCAGATCCATTTGCCATGGTCTGAAGACTATTTCTTCTTTGAAAGAGAAAGGCCTGCACAGGCCACCCTCCACCACTCTCATTTGCCTGGTAGATGCTTGTTCACATTTTGAACAACTCTCATGTAACTCCTCTCATATCTTCAAGTCTAAGGAGTGAACATGGGTATCCGCATGGGTCGCATCCAGGCCCGTCTCTTTGTAGGTGAAACATTCCTTGTTCCAGGCCTACTGGAGACCCACGCACAATTATTTCTCCAATATATCGATGATGCCTTCACTGCTGTCATCTGTGATTGGAAAAATTAATCAGTTTTGCTTTGAATTTCCATCCTTCTCTTATCTTCACCTGGTCCATCTTAGAAGCTTCCCTTTCTTGGTTTCACTATTTTCAGTTGTCACCAATATCCATCACAAGCCTACCAACGCTCAGTTAACTTCACAATACCTTGTCACACGCTGCTTCCTGTCGCCCAGTTACTCCAGATCTATCACATCTATTCTGATGATGCCAATTTCCACTGAGGTACCTCCCACTTGCTTGCCGTTTTAATAAACCAATTTCTCTCATGCTAACATTTCTGTCCTGGGCCTGCTGCAATGATCCAATGAAGCACAACATAAGCTCAAGGAGCAACACCTTATTTTCTACACAGGTACTTTACAGCCTTGAGTTCTCAATATTGAATTAAATAACTTCAGAAACTGACTGCATTATACATGTTTGATCTCCACTTGTCTTACATTTATCTCTCCATTCCATTACAACACTCCAGAGCCTTGCCTTGTTCACTTTGCTCTTCCTTTCACACCTTAATTCAGTGGAGGTGTGCTAAGAAAACAAAACAAAGATATCTTTTATAAAACAAAGAACTGTGGATGCTGGAGATCTGAAACATAAACAGAAACTGCTGGTGAAACTCAGCAGGTCTGGCAGCATTTGTGGAAAGAAAGCAGAATACTTTGTGTGTCACTTCAATATAGGTATGTACATGTTTTCCGGTGAATATGAGATGGTGAATAATCAAAACTGCTTTCTCTTCATAGATGCGTAAGTCATCTGAAGAAATCATAACGAACTTGAAACGTTAACTCTGTTTTCTCTCCACAGTCATGCTGAGTTCCTCCAGCAAATTGTGTTATTGTTGGGGGGGGGGGTGGTAAGGGTGGAGTTGTACTAAAACAAAGCTGAAGATATCTTTGATAAAACAAAGAACTATGGATGCTGGAGATCTGCAACGTAGACAGAAATGGCTGCAGAAACTCAGCAGGTCCGACAGCATCCATGGAGAGAAAGCAGAGTTAGCTTTTCGAGTCCAGTGGCTCTTCATCAGGAACAGAAGTTATCTTTGCAATACGAGGGGTGGCCCAAGAATGGCGAGCAGGGCTGGGTAGCGCTACCAAATGGTCCAGCCAGGCGATGGCTAAACCAGAAGCACATTATTACATCTTTTCGAAACAGAAACTGCCGGAGAAACTCAGCAGGTCTGGCAGCATCTGTGCAGAAAAGAAGCAGAGTTCATGCTTCAGGTCCAGTGAGCCATCTTCAAGAACTCTATCCTGCGATGTCAGCATCCTTCCCCAGGTCCGGACTGTCACCCCCAACCCTCCTCTCTTTCTTTTTCTGTGTATTTCTCCCCCCTTCTCACCTGCGCCTCACTCTCCTGCAGCCACTCGCCATGAACCAGCAGGTCGTACAGAACATTCTCCTCTTCCAGCGCCATCGTCACCACCGGAAACGGCCGGGGGAACCTTCACCATGTGACACCACCGGAAACTACATGTGGAAGGGG
Source organism: Rhincodon typus (assembly GCF_021869965.1). Lineage (NCBI taxonomy): Eukaryota > Metazoa > Chordata > Chondrichthyes > Orectolobiformes > Rhincodontidae > Rhincodon > Rhincodon typus. The sequence continues at coordinate 107,852,832 of NC_063336.1, forward strand.
TCCGTCACTAAAACGGGTCCGGGAAGATTTTTAATTCGTTTAATTTTTTGAGGAAAAAAAAGAAGATAAGCCTGGCAGAAGTCAGTGAGCATTCGAGGCCTTTATTTCGCTTCTGTCTGACAGGTGGAACTGATTATTTGGACTTTGAAGGCTGTCTGTCCCTCAGTATATGATCTCCATGTGAGGGAGCTGTGTTCCGACCTCGCGCGGATTCCGTTAGCGGTGCAAAGATGGCGGCGTTTTCAGGTACGGTGCGTCTTCGCTCTTCTCCGGCCGCTGTCGTTTTCTGTCTGTATTTAAAATGTTCCTGTTCCCTGCACCTCTCTCTCTCTGGCTGGTGTTACGGTGGTGGTTAGAATCAGCTCTGGTCGATGGCTCCAGCTCAAGCCGGACCCAAAAGTGAGGGTTAACCCAAGCCTCAGGCTTACAGCCCACACCGGGGTTTACAACCAAATGAGAATAATTCCGCGCGCCCACCCCCGCAAGTTACTGAGCTAAGTGGTTTAATCGCTCATCGACGCGGCCCCCAAACTTGGAAAATTTCTAGGTTTCCTTTCGTCTGAAAACGCACGATTCCTTGAATGGACGTGGCACTGACAATCCCCTTCATTCTCCGTTCCTTGTACGGGCCCTGGCCGATTTCTCCTTGCATCGTTTGTAAATTTGATCTCATTCCAAAGCTTTGGTCTCTACGATGTGCCTTTGCAGCGAATTTCAGTCATTAGCATCCTTGACTTCATTCACCTTTCACTCGTCCTACAACTGATAATGCCACAATTCTAAAGGTCCGTCTTTTGTTTGGCTCAGTTTTGGCCTCGCCACACGATGTTTGCCGATTTTAAAGATGCTTTATAAATGCAGCTGGTTATTGTGTTGGGATGCCATGTTGCGGCTGCACAGAACACTCGTCAGGCCACTTTTAGAAGGTCACTTTTTTCTGAAGAAGGGTTTAGGCCCGAAACGTCAGCCTTCCTGCTCCTCTGATGCTGCTTGGCCTGCTGTGTTCATCCAGCTCTACACCTTGTTATTTCAGATTCTCCAGCATCTGCAGTTCCTACTATCGCTGAAACACTTTTAGAATATTTCGTTCAGTTCTGGTCTTCCTGCTATAGAACACATGTTATTAAAGTTGAAAGGGTTCAGAAAAGACTTACAAGGATGTTGCGAGGATTGGAGGACTTGAGCTACAGGGGGAGGCTGAATAGACTGGGGATCTTTCTGCCTAAAGTGTCGGAGGTTAAGGGGTGACCTTCTAGAAGTTTATAAAATCTTAAGGGGCATGAATAGGGTGAATGGCCAAGGTCTTTTGCCCAAGGTAAAGGGGCCCAAAACTAGAGGACACCGGTTTAAGGGGAGAGGGGAAAGATTTAAAAGGGGCCTAAAGGGAATACATTTTAAAGCAGAGCGTGGTATTGTATAGAATGAGCTGCTAGAGGAGATGGGTACAATTACAATATTTAAAAGGCACCTGGATTGGTATGTGAATAGGAAGGGTTTCAAGGGATATGAGCCAAATGCTGGCAAATAGTATTAGATTAATTTAGAATATCTGGTTTGTGCGGGTGAGATTTGATTTGTTTTATTATTGTCATGTACTTAAGTACAGTGAAAAGTTTATTGTTTTGTATGCCGTGCAGGCAGATCATAAGAACAAAGATCATAGGATGATGAACAGAGCGAGCAATACAAAGTCACGGCTGCAAACAAGATGCACAAAAAACAAGATCAACATTAGATTTGAAATTTGAGAGGTCTATCCCGAAGTCTAATAACAGCGGGGGGGAAGACCAAAAGTTCCATGCAGTAGAACTCTATGACTGTAAATGTGGTTTGAGCAGTCATAATAGGTTTTTCTTTCATGTGAATGGTACATAAAATTACTTGGAGACACTTGGAGGTGGAAGCATCCTTCCATGCTTGATTCTGTTCCAGTGTTTCATTTAGCCACCATCCCGTATTCGCATAAAATCTACATGACTACATGAAAGTGACACAAAACAAATAGAATTGTCTTTTCCAATACTGACAGATGTACATAGGGGGTCAGACTCCTAGGATGGAACTCGGTGGGGTGGAAAGGATTACATTTGATTTCAATATTATACAATGTGGTGATTGTTTGGCTAACAATTTCATTGACTTAGATGTTGTATTTCTTAAACATGAAACAATTTAATCAAAACTGTCATAAACTATTCAATGCTAATTGTCAGTTTATTCCCTTTAATGTTTGCTAAAGAAATGTCTTTTTTTCAAAGAGATGGGTGTTATGCCGGAAATTGCAGAGGCAGTAGAGCAGATGGACTGGCTGTAAGTATGATTTCTAAGTTTGTTCAAACCTGAATATTGTAACTATTGAGGCCAGATTTGAATAAAATTTGCTTAGGTTTAGAAAATGATTAAACCATAACCTGAGAATGGATTATTGAAGAGAAACATAGTTATGGAGCTCATGGATTGGTCAGTTACTGAACTGATTTTTATTTAACAGAAGGTCTTGCCATCAGTTAAATAAAACAAAGAACTGCAGATACCGGAAGTCTAAAAGAAAAACAGAAATTAGTGAAGGATCTCCATATCAAAACGTTAATTCTGGTTCTCTCCAAAGATGCTTCCAGACCTGCTGAGTTTCTCAAGAAATTTCTGTTTTTGTCTTGCTATCAGTTGTCCAGCAATAACGTATGCATTTTGGTAATGGTTTCTGGCTTACACCTATCTAATTGCAAAGTCAGGCAATCATAAAAATAACTGCTGTAAAGGAGAACATTTCCCTTCTAAAATTTCCTGCCTTTGAGAATCAAATGCCTATCTTCTGTCGTAATCTTGTGTGAAACACGTAGGGTCTGTTTTACCAGTGACAATAATTGCATCTACAATCTCAGATTCAAAAGAAAACTGGCATCAGCCAAGGAAATCCACTTCCTGTATAGTGAATAAGTTTAGATTTTGTAACAATCAATGCTATTTTACCAAAAATAATTTTGCGGCATAGTGTCCCCCTTCCCTTTCCACTCTAAGTTACAAACATTCCAATTACATTTCATGAACAAAGAAGTTAGGAGCAGAACGTCTTTTGTGCCAACTCTATCTTTCAGCAAGCTGATGTGAATTTTTTTTTTCTGCCCCACCCTCCCTTTTTTTTTTAATTCGGGAATCTGCCTATCTCGAGCTTTAAAATATTCAAAGTCTCTGTTTCTGACACCTTTTGCAAGAGCATTCCAGGACACCCTCAACCTTGTATGAGAAAGAAAGATTTTCCTTATCTCTGTCTTAAATAGATGACTTTTTTTTTAAAATCCATGACTCCTAGTTCCAGTTTTTCTCACCAGTGGAAACATCCTTTCCAGACCCACCTTGTCAAGATACTCGGTCAAATCCCCCAAACTCCTGTGGGTTCAATACTGGCCTATACAACGTTTCCACATAAACCAATCTGCCATTTGAGGTCTTAGAGCAGTAAACCTCTGAAATACTTCCAATACATTTAAATTCTCACTTAAGTAAACAGACCTGTTATGTACACAGTACTCTCATGCCCTGTATAATTTAAAGGCAACCTCTCCTAATTTTACATTCAATTCCCCTCATAATAAACAATAAGCTAGTATTCTCTCTTACTCTAAAATTTTCCCTTCTCCATTAATCTAGAAATCCTTTGCTGTTTCTCCTATGTCTGTTCATTTCTTCTTCCTCCCACATCTTACAATTGTGCCACTAATTTTCCAGTTCAGTTTTGTGTAGCAAACTATTTCTTCTTTTGAGAACTAAACAAAATTACTTGCAATTCCTGATGCTGGAATAGTCCAGCGTCGGAAACAGGAAACTATAGGCCAGCTAGCTTGACACCTATTGTGGGGCAAGTGTTAGCATCAATTATTAAAGAGGATACAGGTGGGCACTTAGAAAATGTCAAGGTGAATGAGAAAATTCATCATGGTTTTCTGAAAGATAAATCATGTTTAACCAATTTATTGCAGTTCTTTGAGTGTAACATGCACTGTTGATAAACCTGTAGATATTCTATACTTGGATTTCCAGAAGGCAATTTGCAGGGTGTTACATAACTCGAGGCACTATTTTCAAAATAGAGGTCACATTTTTGCACGGAAATAAGAATTTGAACATTTTGACAATCTTGGAACATTCTGTCTCAAGGCGGTGAAGGTGGGATCATTGAATATTTTTAAGGTGCGTGTTGATTTCTGTTAGGCAAAGAAATCAAAGGTTATTGGAATAGAATTCAAAGCACATGATTGGAAATTATCTTCTGGCATAACAGACCAGGGTCTGGGTCCTGAATGACCTCCTCCTGCTCTAGATTCATCTGTTTGCCCTTCAGATTATAGCCCCTTCAGGCTAAATCAGAACAATTATTTTCATGTTACAACAAGGATATGCTGGATTTTTAAAGTTGTTTGGTCATAACAGTTAATTATGTAGTATGTAGATTGCAGTTACCTTTCTTCCTAATGTAACAATTTTCTTTAGTCTTCCAACAGATATTCAAGCTGAATCTATACCTTTGATTCTGGGTGGTGGCGATGTGCTAATGGTGGGTAGACTGCAGTGTTTAAGTCTTCACACAGTAATCTTTGTTACAGTTGATTGTATTGTACTAGTTTATATTTTGTTAATTTATATACAATTCTGAAGACTAGAGAATGACATAGCATTCAATTTAGGTGCTCACTTCTAACTTCTAACTTACAGGCAGCAGAAACTGGCAGTGGCAAGACCGGAGTGAGTACAGAATAATTTCAATTTTTGAAAATATTATGTCCAAAACATAGTGAAAGCAGATTAGATTCTATTTTGGTAAAATGGACAGTTTTCAGCATATTTGAATTCTAAATTTCACACCGTTCACAACAGTTATTTGCAAAATTAATTCTGAAGTACTATTCTAGTTGCTGTACAGTATTTAATTCTCTAACAAAACTTGTTTTTAGGCGTTTAGCATACCGGTTATACAGATTGTATATGAAACACTCAAGGACCATGAAGAAGGCAAAAAAGGGGGAAAGACAGCTGTCAAGACTGGTGGTGCAGGTAATGATGCTAAGATAGTTTTGACATGCAAATGAAAATGTTCCATTTTGGTTCTTTTTTTGACTCCCAGAAAATACATTCTTGTAATGCATAGTATTCCGACTTGCAAATAACTTTAAATCAAAAGACCATATTGCCTTTGATATTTTAGCTGCCTTTAAAGAATAACTGTGACTTGTCCTATCCTAAAATATTATGATATGGTGCTTGTAAATGTTTCTAGTCCTATTTTAGTGTAAAAATACTATTTTTGCTTGCTGATATTGTATATATTTAATCTTTGAGAAGAAAATATATCATGTGCTCATGTTCAATCTTTAAGAAGAAAGTCTTCTTAATATATTTGTGTTGTAGTGTGGTTTACTGATGGATGGAAGTAAGAGAAGATAAAAATGAATTCTGTGAATTGATCAATGGCAGTCTTGAATGTTCAGATATTTATTAGCAAATTCCATAGAATATATATTTTTAAGATATCTGGAATTTGTGATCCTGTTAGCTAGAAGTACACCATACCGTCAGTATTTTGAAACTTGAGTAATGTAATTTGAGAAGATTTCTTTGTGCATGTTGTTTTCTCTTTTCTCTTCCAGTATTTAGCAAATGGCAGATGAACCCCTATGATAGAGGATCAGCCTTTGGTAAGTTGAGTTTGCTGTATTGAAGCAATCACAAGAACAAGTAAAGACATGGAAGTTTCAGGATGAAAATTTATTAAAATTGCAACACTAGAAACTGCAGTTTCATTTAACATGCCCTAAAAAGGGTTAGTTTAATTAAAATTAAAGTTGTTTTATTTACCACAAAAGCAAATGATTAGCTTTATAATTGTATGTGTTTTTTTTTTAACATGGCTTATGAAGAAAGCAGCAAGACCCATTCATGTTTTTGTTAATGGGCGTTATATTGTGACATATAAATGTAAATTGCTTTAATTTATATGAAGGAGAAATATATCCATCTTAGTGTATTCATTATCCTATGGCTTTTTTTCTCATACCTTTGCTTCACAGCATTCTAAGTGAAATTTTCAAGGCATTTGGTCAACTTTGTAATTGTTGTACCTCACTGGGATAGTGCATTGGAATTCAAGGCCCTCTGTTCCCAGAGTGTTCAAAAAAGTTAAAGATTTTATAAAAGCACAACATTTTTTACAAAATTCCACAATTTACCTGATTTTTAAACAGTTTCTCACAAATCATTAAGCAGGCTTCTGTACTTAATGAGTTATTAGATTCTGATGAGTTAATAGATTCTAGCAACAGAAACAACTGTAAATTTATCAGCTTTTATTTTAGTTACAATCAAATATCCCCTTATAAAACTCCCTATATGCAGATAGACATACAACAAAATTGGCAATTCAATAGTCTCTGGCCAGAGCGTTCGCTGAGATGATCCTTTTGGCTTGCCAGGACTTGCTGATTGTTAAATATCTTGCACTTTTTGCTAGTCGCAGAATACGCAGAATGACTGACTGACTGACTGACTGGTTCACAACTTGTAAAGTTTATGACTTTATGTTGAACATAACAGCTTATAACAACTGGTGAGGAAAATAAACTGGTTTTCTTCAGGCGAGACGCCAACTCTCTGACACCACCTCCTACCGCCCCCTTGATCATGACCCCACCCCTGAGCACCAAACCATCCACAACCTCATCACCTCAGGTGACCTCCCACCCACTGCCTCCAACCTCATCGTTCCCCAATCTCGCACTGCCCGCTTCTATCTCCTTCCCAAAATCCACAAACCTGAATGCCCTGGTCGACCCATTGTCCCCACCTACTCCTGCCCCACCAAACTGATCTCCAACTATCTAGACTCCATTTTCTCCCCCTTGGTCCAGGAACTCCCTACCTATGTCCGTGACAACACCCACGCCCTCCACCTCCTCCAGAACTTCCAATTCCCCGGTCCCCAACACCTCATCTTTACCATGGACGTCCAGTCCCTCTACACCTGCATTCCCCATGTAGATGGCCTTAAGGCCCTCCGCTTCTTCCTGTCCCGCAGGCCCGACCAGTCCCCCTCCACTGACACCCTCATCCGCTTAGCCGAACT
>NC_063336.1:107860345-107868878 GCF_021869965.1 Rhincodon typus
GCCCCCTTGACCTGTCCGTCCTCCCTGGACTGACCTATCCCCTTCCTAACTCCCCACCTACACTCACCTTTACTGGCTCCATCCCCGCCTCTTCGACCTGTTTGTTTCATCTCCACCTATCTTCTCCTTTATCCATCTTCTATCCACCTCCCACTCTCTCCCTATTTATTTCAGAACCCCCTTCCCCTCCCCCTTTTCTGATGAAGGGTCTAGGCCCGAAACGTCAGCCTCTCTGCTCCTATGATGCTGCTTGGCCTGCTGTGTTCATCCAGCCCTGCACCTTGTTGTCTGGTTTTCTTCAGGCATTAGGTTTTGTTCTTAACTCGAGACCAAGACAGCTTCAAGAGATCCAGAAGACTTCTGACTATCGCATTCACACCCAAAAAAATGTTCAGCCACCTGCGAAGTCAATCACATAGTTATTGTCAGACAAAGGGTCTTTGTCATCACCAGTCCACAGACCAATCAGTTACTTACTGTTGACTGAATCTCCAGTTCATCTGCAACTAAACTTCCCCCACTTGTTAAACAAATAACAATGTAAACAGCACTTAAAATGTAGCAAGTGCAGCAATCCCTTCCACATTCCTTGGCTTTTAAAATTGTCCTTTTCCTATTTCATGCCTAATCAAAAATAGCATTTTGGTCAACCATACCTATCTGTCTTCTACGCTTCTGTTAATTAACCTGCTGTACGTCACCCCTCATTCTCAACTCCAAAATGGTCCCCTTTCCTGCCAATGAGTCTCCAAATGAAATGTATTTCATGTTTTGATAAACTATTTGACAGGGGTCAGGGGATTTTTTCTCTTGAGAATCCTTGGCTAATCCTGACCCTGTTTTTGTTATTTAAATAGTTATTTAAAGCTATGCCAAGTCCTTCTTTTCAGTCCTAACACACAGAATTGAGCTAGTTCTTCCTTCATAATTTCTCCCTTAGACTTGATTAGTTAATTCAGTAGAAACCAAAGATGAATCAGCAGCCCACTTCATTTTACATTGGTAACATTCTTTCTTTATTGGTCAGTGCATTGAGTATAGGAGTTGGGAGGTCATATTGCGGCTGTACAAGACATTGGTTCGGCCACTTTTGGAGTATTGCGTGCAATTCTAGTCTCCCTTCCATAGGAAGGGTTCAGAAAAGATTTACAAGGATGTTGCCAGGGTTGGAGGGTTTGTACGATAGGGAGAGGTTGAATAGGCTGGAGCTATTTTCCCTGGAGTGTCGGAGGCTGAGGGGTGACCTTTATAGAGGTTTATAAAATCATGAGGGGCATGGATAGGATGAAGAGGCAAAGTCTTTTCCCCAGGGTTTGGGAGTCCAGAACTAAAGGGAATAAGTTTAAGGTGAGAGGGGAAAGATATGAAAGGGGCCTAAGGAGCAATTTTTTCACCCAGAGTGAGGTACGTTTATGCAAAGAGCTGCCAGAGGAAGTGGTGAAGGCATCTGGATGGGTATATGAATAGGCAGGATTTAGAGGGATATGGGCCAAATGCTGGCAAATGGGATTCGATTTATATAAGACAAGTGGTCGGCATGGACAAGTTGGCCCGAAGAGTGTGTTTCTGTGCTGTATATCTCAATGACTCTATTTGAATGCAGTTACCCTTAAACCAGACTAGGTCATGTTACCATTTCAAATCATAGCATAAGGCAGATAGGGATGGTACACAATGCATATTATGGCTCTGCATGACATGATACAAAGGGCACTTTGGTGTTAACCTTCAAACTGTACTTATTCTTTTAAACAGGCTTACAGAAAAGGATAGTACAGATCTGGAACTACCTTCCCCATGCTTAGTTGTTTGATGTTTTCTGAAACCAGTTGTGTTTCTTGGCTAAAGAAATTAAGGAATAAAGAACAAAGACACTAAAATGGAAGTGAAATTTTTAAAAAAAGTAGCTGTGATCTAACTGAGTGGTGAAACAGGCTCAAGGAATTTAATAGACTGTACTGTGACAGTGAAAATTAACATTATTTTTCCAAGTTTAGCTCCTTGCAAATGTGTAAATCAGTTTGATCTTTCCTCAGCTATTGGATCTGATGGTATGTGTTGTCAGAGCAGGGAAGTAAAAGAATGGCATGGATGCAGGTCCACAAAGGGAGTGAACAAGGGTAAGTGTTGTAAATTTAGACATTATTGAACCCAAATTCTATAACTAAAACTGCTGAAGTGCTCCAGTTTTGAATGTTGAGTGCAGCCTCAACATTTGTTTCTTTAAAGAAATGTTTGCTTCAATTAAGTTGGTTCATTTAAAAAAAACCTTAGTACAACTTCCGAAAAACAACCTTTTTCCAATGTTGTTCAGCTGGGGACTATTGGATTGGACTAGGGTGGGCAAGGTCAGAAATCACACAGTTATAGTCCAACAGGTTTATTTGAACACAAGTTTTCAGAGCCTGAAGAAGGAGTGAGGCTTCGAAAATTTGTGTTTCCACGTAAACCCATTGGACTATAACCTGGTGTCGTGTGATTTATGACATTGTTTGGTAAAATTTATAGTGATGGAAGAGATTCAGTAATTTGGTCATTCATGTGGAGTTGTATTGAATTGTATAAGCTCTAATGTAGCGCCATATTTTAAATGTACAGAAAGCTGGCACTGATCAATGAAATAGTTGTGCAGCAAGTAGCTACACTGCTAATACTTGAGAACGTATTTGAGGATTACCTACATTTATAATGAATGCTTAACAACATGGGTCAAATCAGAATCTCAAAAAGGTCATTACCTGGCCTATGTGTTTCTAGCATTTTCTGGTTTTTTTTTTTGTGACTTCTGAAATTCACTGTTTTGTCTATTATGCTTTGTAATTTTCCCTGTGAAAACTTATGAATTCTTTACCAGCTCGTGTTAATTAAGAGATTTAAATTTTCCATTAGTAAAAGCTTTTATTAATTTTCAATTGAGGTTTGAAATGTAATTGAACAGTGTTTCTGGATGTTGACATTTGTCTTATTCTCTTTACAAATAGGCAAATATTACTATGAAGTACATTGCCATGACCAAGGCTTGTGTAGAATTGGTTGGTCTACCTCACAGGCAGCGCTTGATTTGGGTAAGATAATTGACCTGAATATCTTTTCCTGGGCTTGCATCAGGACTAAATTGATTGTCTTTGACGGTTATTGCTGAACTGCTAAATAAGAAGTGCATGTCCATGTTTTAGAATGTTCCGTTTTATCCACGTAAAATTCTGTGGAAGTCATAGCTATTTTTAAGCACTACTGTACTCTTTCATAATGAGTAGTATGAGTATTGAATTCATGTTCTTTTGCTGTAGCACTCAGGTAGTATAAATAAGTTTGAAAAGATTCCTACTTTCTTAATTGTTAACCGAGCTTGCTCAGCACATAAACTAACCTGATATCATTGATATAGTCCCTTTGAAGGAAGCCAATCCCTGTCATCCACCTTGAGCACTCACTTCACCTGCTACTGGTGCATAATGTCCACAAAAAGGCATTACAGGAATTTGCTAGCACTTCTTTGAGATCACCTTTTAAACATGTATGAGAACTCCAACTATCTGCAAGTATTGTCATCAGCAGCATTGTCTCTTCAACACTGGAACAAAACCCTGTACTTCCTACCTGATGGCAGAATACTACACCACCTGGACTGTGGTGTTTGGGAAACGTATCTCACCACCATCTCTCAAAGGGAATTTAGGGATGGGCAATAAGTGCTGGTTTTGCCATTAACCCTCATGCCTCATTTTTTTTTTTTTTTTTGAAAAATGTTTGAGAGTTTCACTGTCTAGGATCCCCTTTCATTGTACTTGTACAATAGTGGTAAGAGTTGTGCTGACTCAAGCACCAAACTATTTCTTTTCCAAGATGGTGTTTGCTTAATTGTGGAAATGGTGACGGAGTGATGTTGTCATTGGACTAGTTAATTAGAGAGCAAGGATAATGTTCTAGGTTTGAATCCTACCATGGCAGATAGTGAAATTTGATTACAATTAAGATATCTGGAATTAAAACCTGCTTTAATGGTGACTATGATTGTTGCAAAAGTCCATCTGATTCACTGCAATTCTTTAAGGCAGAAAACTTTGTCATCCTCAACTGGTCTCGTCTACATGTGACTTCAGATTCCCTTTCATGTGGTTTACTCTTAAATGCCCTCTGTAATGGCATTTGCCTAAATTTGGCAAGTCACTCAGTTGGTATTTAACTCCTACAAAATCCGATAAAACAAATTAGACCAAGATTAAAGGCTATAATAAAAATTCTCTGCTTAAAGAGCAATGTTAAGTTTAAATTCAGTGACTTTGCCTATATAGGCATCAGGTGACACAGGTTTCCTGACATTGGAACTGCTTTCACCATATGATCCAGTCACCCATTTTCATGAGCTTGCTGCCACATGCTCAGTCACCTCCTTCCCACACCAGATTTCCAACTTCTTTTGGACCTGCTACCAGACTCTGTGATGGTAGGACTAATACAAACTGTCTTTTGTGAGACCACCTATGGTGTTCCAATAAATCATGTTCTATCCGAGCAATGATCTATTGTGTCCCTGACTGTTCCTGCATTACAATATTGACTATGCTTGAAAAGTGCTGCATTGGTTACAGAGCTTTGAAACATCTAGTGGTTATGAAGAATGTGTTGTATAAATGCAACGTTTTTTTTTTTCTTAAAAATTCCCTTGTGTGTCATTCCTTCTTCTAGTGACAAATCATTCGTCCCATATGTACCAGGTCTGTCATGTTTATTTTCAGGTTCCTAATTTTTTTTCTTCAGCCAGTGATTCAACGTATGCTTTTAATTTTTGCCTGTACCTAGTTGTCCTTGAGAAAGTGGTAGTGAGCTGCCTTCTTGATCTGCTCCAGTCAATGTGCTATAGATAGACCCACAATGCCCTTAAGGAATTCCAGGATTTTGACTCAGCGACAGTGAAGGAACAATGATATATTTCCAAGTCAGGACAGTGAGTGGCTTTAAGGGAAAATTGCAAGTAAGGTGTTCCATGTATCTGCTGCCCTTGTCTTTTAGATGGTAAGGGTCATGGGTTTGGAAGATGCTGTCCAAGGACCTCTGGTGAATTTCTGGAATGCATCTTGTAACTCGTACACACTGCTGCTTATGGATGTCGTGCCAATCAAGCAGGCTGCCTTCTCCTGGATGGTATTAAGCTTCTTGAATTGTTGTTGGTGGTGCACCCATCCAGGCAAGTGGGGAGTATTCCATTACAATCCTGACATATACACCTTGTAGATGGTGGACAGGCTTTGGGGGAGTCAGGAGGTGAGTTACTAGCTAAAGTGTTCCTCGCCTCTAACCTGCGCTTGTAATCACTGCATTTATATGGCAAGTCCAGTTGAGTTTCTGGTCAACGGTAACCCCCTCAGGATGTTAATAATGGGATTCACTGAATGTAGCATCATTGAATATGAACCTGCAGTGGTTAGATTGTCTCTTCTTGTAGATGAGCATTCATAGAATCATAGATCATAGAAACCGTACAGTGTGGAAACAGGCCCTTCAGCCCAACAAGTCCACACTGACCATCTGAGACCAACCAGACCCATCCCCGTATGACCCACCTGATCTGCACATCCCTGAACACTACGGGGAATTTAGCATGGCCAACCCACCTAGCCTGCACATCGTTGGACTGTGGGAGGAAACCGGAGCACCTGAAGGAAACCCAGGCAGACACTGGGAGAATGTGCAAACTCCACACAGACAGTCGCCGGAGGGTGGAATCGAATCCAGGTCCCTGGCGCTGAGGCAGCAGTGCTAACCACTGAGTCACTGTGCTGCCTTACCTGGCATTTGTATGGTGCGAATGTTAGTTGCCATTAGTCAGCCCAACCTGGATACTGTCCAGATCTTGTTGCATTTAAATGTGGACTTCTTCTATTTAAGATGGTTTTTTTAATCTTCACCATTGTTAGTGCTTTTATATGGTAAAAAAATTTGAGTAATCATGAATAATTTGTAAGACTAATGCAAATAGAGCAACTAATATTTTCCTTATTCCCAGTAAATGTTTGGTAGACATTTGGATTCAGCCGGTTTGGATCCAGAAGATCATACTTCTGGAGCAAGTGGTACTTGAAACTCGACCTTCTGACCCAGTGTCAGGGACACTACTACTGCACCATGAGGCCCTACTAAATATTTTATAACCTTTCCTTGATTATCCAGAGACTTATTCCTAGGGTGGAGGTAGCTATTATGAGGGAGCATTGTTTTAAAGTGAGTGGAGGTAGATATAGAGGAGACGTCAGAGGTAGGTTCTTTACTCAGTGGTAGCTGCGTTGAATGCATTGCCAGAGAAGGGTAGTGGAGTCGGCCTTATTAGGGGCATTTATGCGTCTATTAGATAGGCTTATGGATGATAGTATAAGGTAGGGGTGGAGGTTAGGTAGACTTTAGATTTAGTGTAAAAATTCGGCACAATATCGTGGGCCGAAGGGCCTGTACTGTGCTGTACTGTTCTATGTTCTATCCTTCATGATTTGGCACTTCTCTGATTTCACGTAACTGAAAATGACTTTCTCATTGCTTCCACACTAATCTACAATCCTGTTTTTCTTTATCCTCTTGGCTAATTATAATTTGTCAATTCTGATCACTTTCAAAAAATGTACTAAGCAATGGCAGAGATAATCTGTGTTAGATCAGTTATAAATTGGTGAAAGTCTAATCTACTATAGTCTGATTCTTGCATCATTATATTTGCTCATAAAAATTCAAAAACCTTTGGACATAAGTTAAATCTGGGAATATCTTTAAGCAATCAGTGGGAATCTTTGCTCAATGCAAGAAGATTAAATGATCACCTACAGTGGCATTGAAGTTTATTCATGGGTTTGATATGATACGTATAGAGGAGATGTTTCCAATTGTGAAGGAGGCAAAAACAAGGACCCCTAATTACAGGACAGTCATCAGTTAAATTGAGGTGATTCTCTGTGTTCTGATTTATAAATACCCTTGATTTAACAGCTGATCTCTTTTTCTGGGGAATTCTGCATAGGTACTGACAAATTTGGCTTTGGATTTGGTGGCACTGGAAAGAAGTCCCATTGCAAACAGTTTGACAGCTACGGAGAGGTACATGCACTTTGATAATCCTTGTTATTACAATGAAAGTTGAATGTAATTCAGCATGGTGTGACTTTGTTTGTACATTACAGTTCTGTTCATGACTCTTTCCATGTTATTTTATAACTTTTTTTTTCAGGAATTTACCATGCATGATACCATTGGATGCTACATTGATCTTGACAAAGGAGATGTAAAGTTTTCAAAAAATGGTAAGCTTTCCCCAAAATGTTCTGCATTAGCTGCTCTTAATTCAAATGTGCTGGTTTAAAAGGGAATGTTAGTCTCTGGTGTAAGGTTTTTTTGGTTTCTATATTTATCCTACTGTTCAGTTTCACTAATCATTAACTTTTCATAATTTGGATGAATGTGACTGGCCATCTCTCATAATTAAACTTGTACGTTTACAAGTATATATTTGGATGATTTGACTGCTAATTTCTTTTCTTCCCCCTCATTCCCTTCCTAACCCTATCCCTCATTCCCTTTATATCTATGAAGGAGATTTGTGAATGGACAAGTATTGTAAGAGTCTCTATAGTGTAATGGCTAAAACTTAATGGATGACACAAGCCATTTGCTTTAACACAGATCATTTGATGCTCTCCGGTTATATCTCACTTGTAAAATAACTATTTATTGTTTATAAGAGTTTGTTTTTTTTCCCCAGGGAAAGACCTTGGTCGTGCCTTTGATATTCCTGCACACTTAAAGAACCAAGCCTTCTTTGCTGCTTGTGTTTTAAAGGTAATTTTCTCCATCATTTGAGTCAAATGTTATAACTAGCAAGTAGTCCTGATAACTAAAAATCTTTGTTATTGCATCCTAGAATGCTGAGCTTAAATTTAACTTTGGTGAGGAAGAATTCAAGTTCCCTCCAAAAGATGGTTTTACAGCACTAGACAAAGCTATCGATGGCCATGTTGTAAAGTCACCACATACTGGTACGTTAGAAGTAACGCCTTGAATCGGTTAACTCCTTAAAGTAATTCAGAAAATTAAAATGGTAGGTGATCTTTTTGCAATCCATTAATCTATGTTGGTAGACAAACAGGAGGCTGAAAGAACACAGCAAGCCAGGCAGCATCTGGAGGAAAGGAGAAGTCAATGTTTCGGGTATTACCCTTCTTCAGGACTGATTCTAGCATCTGCAGTTTTTTTTGTCTCTAACCAAATCTATGTTAGTAATCCAGTTGATAAAGCTTTGATAAATATATTCCTAATACCACCAGTTAGGCCATTTGGAAAGGGAGTTAGGAGTTTGTGACAGTTTGGTTAGGATAGTTGAATATAGCTGAAAATAAAATTTCAAAAATGATGTTCCATTAATATCCTGACATTACAGGAATATCATGGAACTGAAGAAGATATAAAGACAGTAAGCTATCCTGCCATCTGCCATTCCTATCTGGTCTAATCTACATGTGACTCCAGATTCACACCAATGTGGTTGACTCTT
>NC_063336.1:107869378-107888508 GCF_021869965.1 Rhincodon typus
ATTGAACCAGGGTTGGTCCCTAACTTGGTAAAGGAGGATTGGGGACATGTTTGACAATGAGGTTACAGATTGTAGTTGAATACAGTTCTGCTGCAGTTGCTGATGTCCCACAGATGCCCAGTCTTGAGATATTACATCTGTTTAAAAAAAAATCTAATCCATTAAGCATGGTGCCAGTGCCATGATGAGGGTATCCTCAGTGTGAAGATGCGACTTCGTCTCCACAACGTGTATGCTGTGGTCATTCCCAATGTGGTCATAGACAAAAGCATCTGTGAAAAGTAGCTTAGCGAGGATTAGGTCAAGTATGGTTTTCCCTCTTGTTGTCTCAGACCCACCTCTTGCAGATCGGTCACTCAGGCCCCTCCTGGGGATGGAACCTGAGTGATGGCATTGGGTGGTAACAGGCAGGTGGTTTCCTTGTTTGACCTGATACCTTAAGACTTCATAGTGTCTAAAACCAATGCTGAAAATCCCCAGGTTAACAAAGCTGGGTTTGCTGTTGTTGTTTCTGGTGTCTCCTTCTATCCAATTTCATTCCTTCTTCTATTTGTAAATATCAGCTCTACAAAGTCTAAGTGCCTTCCTGGCCATTTTAGAGAGAATTTAAGAATCACATTGTGGAGTCACAGGTAGGTTAGACCAGCTAAGGACAGTAAGGACTTTATGGTCACCATTGATCTAGTTCTTTTTAAATTCCAGATTAATTAATTCAATCAAAATTTCACCATCTGCCATGGTGAGATTCAAACCCATTTCCGCAAACTAATAACTTGGGACTCCAATTATTCATCCAGTGATATTAATGCTACTGCATAACTAATTTATTTTACATTGATGAAAATAGTATTCAAGCAAAGTTTGATCACAAGGTAGGGCTTGAAATTCACAGCAACCGGTTTCTCACTTGAGATACTGCAAACAAATGAATACATTTTTCCAAACTGAGTGGAATACCATAATTGATAATGAGCAGATAGGAGGACATTTCATCACACGTGCAAATATCAACCTGACTTTAGATAAATGTACTTCAATACAAAACAAAGTCAATTTCAGAAAAGTAAAACACCCATGGAACAGGCGAGGTGTTTTGCACAATTGGGTAGATACCAATTCACAGCTCTATCTCACTAAAAAATACAACTGCCAAAAGTTGAAATCATAAAGTTTTTCACCATTGTTGGAAGACAACTAAAACAGCCAGTTTGTCCCACCCAAGTGCCCCATTCTACTCCTAATTCTCTACTGTTTTAAAACGCTCCCTCAAACTTCTCTCTAACCAAGCTTCTGGTCCTCTTGTTCTAATGGCTTCTTAATGGTGTCAAATTAAGTTTGATAATGTTTCTGTGAAGCATCTTTAAACATTTTCCTCCATTAAAGATACTCCATAATGGAAAGCTGCTGTCAGTTGCCTATTCATTCCAGAAGAAATTTGTGTCTTCCACTGTCTGAAAACAGATGTAACTGCAAGGGATCTGAGCCATGTGATTAGGTGGCAAGGATGAGGTGGGGATCTCACCTCCATCACCTGATCAAGCTACTTACCGGCAGCTTCTGGACCAGAGGCCAATTAAAGCTTTGATATCAGCTTTTACTTTTCCAATATAGTAAAGTGGAATAGGATTTCCCTGACACACTCTGAACTCAGGATGATGACTCTGTCACACAATCTTACCTGCTTCGGTTCCCGTCTCCACAACCCCCGAAAACTGAGCAACTTTAACAAGCTTCTTTGGGACTGTAAACAAAGCAGAAGTTGTAGGTTATTATTTCATTTCACTTTGAAATAATGTTGTCTCAGCTGTGTCATACACAGTTGCCCACGGAAGAGTGGTAGGAGATTTGTGACAATACTATTAGAATTTTAAAAAAACCAAGCTGGGCAAGGCTTAACCCTAACCAGGCCGACTGATACTGACTGAGCTAAAATCTTCCAAACCTTCTTAGATACCTGGGGAACAAAGGATTGGGTATTTCACACCTCAGTTTAAAAAAAAAGGGCATAGTAAAAACATACAGGCTAGTCAGTTCAATGTCAGTGGCGGTGAAACATTTAGAAATGATAAAGAGAATATCAACAGTTCTTCAACTAGTAAATGAAAGTCTACATGGATTTTTAAGGAAAACAATCAAACTTCATTGATCTGATTGATATTTTTGATGAGATGGTGAGGATGAGATCTTTGCAGCCAAAGTGGTGTCTATGAAGTTCCAAAAGGCATGTAAAAAGTTACATGGATCCATGGGATAAAGGGAGTAGCAGCAGCGTGGATACAAAAGGAAAATCAAAGCCGGAAGGAAGAACTCTAGCTCTACATCTCACAGATGGATTTATAAATGTTTTCTGATCGCAAAAAGAGACATATTTATTTTTAAAATATCCAGATATGATAACAATGACATAATTCCCTTCTGCTGTACAATTGAGTGATTCTCTACTCCTTACAAGTTTCTTTTGGGAGATGCAACCAGGACACAAATCTCCAAATTGGACTTTCCAATTCTACCACTGATGCTACATTCAGATCCTACATCTTGAAGAAATTTGGCCTCGGATGAGCTATATGGTTTTCCCACTATCATGGATACAGATTAAGTAATAGCCTTCAAAAGGAAACTGGATAGATATCTTTTGAAGATAGAGTGAGTGGGTGGGATGAATTAGGTTATTCTTCAATAAAGCCGGCACAAACCAGATGGGCTGGACAGCCTCTTTCAGAACTGTACTACTCAATGACTTTATGTTCTTCAAATGAATGATTGTGCAAAAGAATCAATAGCTCTTTCAACTACAGCATTCTACTTAAAGTGTGAAATTTATGGCTAAAAATATTGCTCATTTAAACTCTGTTAATGCAATAAACATGTTACTTGTTAAAAAAAAAACCTGCAAAGATAAATTTCTACTTACACCACCAACATCATCTTCATAGTTGGTGACCTGCTTATAGTACGGTGCACCAGAAAGAACTCGCCATGCAGTTATCCCATAACTGGTAGCTTTAGATACTCCTTCCTCACTGGTTTCACAGCCTCCTACCAGAAGTAACCTGCATCATTATAAATTCTGCCTTTATTAAAGTATAAAACAATTGCTTTCGCATAGATGCAAATGGTGCTTTTAATAAAATATGCACATTACCCTTTCCTTAGCTCAATCATTCATCCTTCATGTCTTTGTACAGCGACATACCAAACAACACCCTTTCAAAATGGTATTCAGTGGAATGTTAAAAAAAAACACAAGATACTAAAATACTATTTACAATATTCCTAACTATCCTTGTAAAGTAATTCAGATTTTAGTAGAGGTGTGTAAATTCAATAACACATATTCTGCTGACAGCCAATACCCGGGGGACTCAAGTTGCTGTCAATTGCCAACAAGATTTTGGGTCATTATATCTTCTCCTGCAAAACAGAATACTTGCATTTTTTTAAACATCATCAATTAGGAGCAGAACTATGTCATTCAGACCATCAAGCCTGATTCGTCATTCAATGAGGTAATGGTGAGTTTTGAATTCCACATTCCCATCTACTTGCAGTAAACTATTAGGAAGGTAAATCAATCTACCACTATTTTAAAGTCATTTAATGACCATACCTCCACTGTCCTCTGTGGCAGCATTCCAAAGTTGAACAATTCACAGAGAGAATAATTCTCACCTCTGTCTGAAAATGGCAACTCTAATTTTTAAAACAGTGCCCCTTAGTTCTGGACCCACCCATAAAAGAGACAGCTAATTTATCACGTCCTTCGAACATCTTATTTACTTCAATCAAGTAACCCCAATTCTTCTAAACTACAGAGAAACAAGCTCAGTCTATCCAACCTGCCTTCAGAAGACAACCCACTCATTCCAGGTTATCAATCTGGTAAACTTCCTCTGAACCATCTCCAACGCATCTGCATCATTCCTTAAATAAGGAAGCCAAAACTGCACAAAGCATTTGAAATGCGGACTCACCAAGGCCCGATAAAACTGAAGCACAACGTTATTACGTTTAAATTTATTTTCTCTTGTAATAAAGGATAGCATTCTAGTAAAAATCTCAGATCATAAGACGTAGGAACAGAAACAGATCATTCCATCCATCGAGTCTACTCCACCATTCAATGAGATCATGGTTGATCCAATCACCCTCAACTCCAAATCCAATATCATTAAATATGGGAATCAAGTCTCTTGGAATTATATTTCCAAATCAATATCTTGCTATCACAGAAGTTTTCACTTTTTACACTACCTTTGAAATGAGATATTAAATCGAGGCCCTCTCTGCCCTCTCAGGTGTACACAAAGATTCCATGGCACTATTTTGTACAGCAGTAGGGCAGCGATCACCAGAGTCCCACAGATTGATGAACACACAAATTAGAAGCAGGAATAGGTCACTTAGCCCCTTGGACATGCTCCACCATTCAATAATAACATGGCTGATTTAATTGTCACATCACTTCCACATTCTCACATACCACTGATAATCTTGGACTTCATTGGTCAAGATTCACAGTGATCAAAAAATGCCTTAAAAATATTCAATGGCTCTGCTTCCACCACTCTCTGGGTAACAGTTTCTCAAAGAAAACCAAAAAAGTCTGCTCATTTCCATCTTAAATGAGAAACCCTCTTTCTTTTTAAAAGACTGTATCCTGTGGTTCAAATCTCACCAACAATTCTTTCAAGATCCACCCTGTCAAGTCCCCTCAGGATCCAATGTTTCAATAAGATTACCTCTCCTGGTCAAGATTTGTCCTTCAATAAATGTTGCAAAAACACATTAACTATTAATTAACTATTAATGTATTAACATATTAAAACTTTGTAAATGTTCATGGTGAGCAAATTCATTACTGCTTTTCCTATGGTGTGACCATCATTACATTTGTGAGATATTAACTGCCAAAGAATTTTGAGATGGTCAGTGACTGTAAAAGAAATAGATAAATACAAGTCTTTCTTTTGAAAAATTCAGCAGCATTTCTGTTTAAAGATGCTGACTGTGTATTTCCAGTATTTGTAAGTTAATAGACTATTAGTGAGATTCCAGCGCCAGTGCAATATAGTTATTCAGAAACTGTACGTTCTTGAAAAGAAAAATAAATGGCCTCCTGCTATCACATAGGCTTTCTACTGCAGGCACATTACATAATTGCAATTTAGTTTTGGTGCTCACATCCTTACAAAGCAAATACTTAAATTATCTGATCACTTTCAAGCAGGTTAATAGTTTGGAACCTGGTGACAGTGCAATATTTGAACTGAAGCACTTACGATACATACACTCCATGCCCACAGCAATGTGGATAATTCTTATTTATCCTCTGAAATAGTCTAGCAAGTCACTCAGTTGCATCAGAGTATTACAAAGTTTGATAAAAACAATGAAGCCAGTAAGCAACCTGAAGCAATAAAAGCAACCACAGCTTTGTGACTCTGAAAGACCTCCTAATCAACATCGTGAATCATGGTGGACAATTAAAGAACTAACAAGGTGTGCAGTCTCCACAATTATCCCCATCCTCAATGATGTATCTTCAGCCAGTGGGACCAAGTTGCGGAATATTACCATTCCTTCAATGCCTTAGGGTCAAAATCGTGGAACTAATTTCCTAACATCACTGTGGGTTTCCCTAAACCCCAGAACTACATCATTCAAAAGAGTCAGCTCACCAACTTCTTCAGAGCATTTAGAGATGGTCAATAAATGGTACCCTAGCCAACGATCCACATTCCATGTACAAATAAATAAAAACAGATGTACATTGTATTAGCTGTGTATCCAACGGGTAACAGAAAAAGATATTAGGCAAGATGTTACATAAATCACTGAAGCAGATTTCCCGCCCTGCTTTACCACAAGCTTTGTTACACTGATACCCCTCGAACAGATTTATCATTTGATATTTTGATTCATTTCCATAAATTTACCAATTATACACAACCAACGCAGAAGGCACAAAAATGTACTCACTTGTGGCCATAGTGATAGATCACTGTAATAACACCATGAGAATAATGACTATTAAAGTTGAAGCTGTGACTTTCTTGATAACTTTGCTGGGTTCCAACACTGCACAGGAGAAAACAAAAAAAAAGAGAATTTCAAGATTTTGGAAAATGATTAATAAAATTGCTCAAGTTTTTCAATAAGTCTAACAATTACAACTACCAACATTATTCAAGGAAGAAATTAGAGCAGCAACTTCCGGCATCTGCATATTTACAGTTAAGCAAGGAAATTAGAAAACTGCTCTGTAAAGGTGCCCTGCTTTCCCACAAACTTTGTTCCCTTGATATCCCTCCAATAGATTCAGCATTCATACACATACAATGTGAAGCTGCTATATTATGCACCAAGCAATCCAGAAAATGTTAAAGTTTGTCTGTTCAATATTCGCCACCGCAGAAAATTAAGAACTTAATTGAATATGGAGCATCATTCAGATTTTAATTGTTCAACATTTTTAAAAGTTTACAAATTAAAGTGAAATTTAAAATCAAACATGTCTTTTCCCTCTACTTTAATCCAATCCTCTGTTCCTCTCTTTACTTCACTTTTAAGTATATGATGTTATACTCTTTACAATTCTAATTTGCAATTCCTAGTTTAGACCCATCATGGCTCAGTCTGATTTCTTCAAGAAGATTAGCTGAGGAGAGGCACAGTTGCTTGCTCTGCTCACACATGTTGCAGATCCACTGTTTGGGATCTGTTTGGAATCACTAAATACCACAAGTCACATTTCATTGGATCAATTCAATGGATAATAACACTTAATGACATGGGAATGGAAATTTTGAGATAGACGCACATTTTTTGATGAGGTGCATATTTTTGTTGAGATACATCAGATTAATTCCAATAGCCTACTTTCTTCCTCTGTTAGGTGTCTCCAGATCACTGGAGGAAGGAAAAAAAATGCACCTATGTGAGACGAGGCTGGAAAGTTTAAAATTCTGATAGGTTGATTCCTTACTGCCATGAATCCTCTGCAAATGTCTCTGACCCTGTGTTCAGGGCAGATTTTGAGTTAGATGCATGTAATTTTTCTGGATACTTATCCTGAAAACAACAGACAGTCAAATGTTCAATTAACAACTGGGTAGCTGCTTAGTATCAGAAGTGCCTTACTCATACCTCCCATCACATCTCCCACTCACCCTTTAGCCACCAACAAATCACTCCATAAACTAACATGACTACCCCCAGGGCACCCAACACCTACTTATGCAACTCTCCATTCATTCACTCATTTATCCAATCACTAAACCATGCTCATCCATTAAATGACAAAGATCTTTGCAAATTTACTTGAATACAGCTGCTAAAGACATAAAAAGGCATGTCCTCTGCTTCTTTCAACTCTGCTTGATGATGTTATCTTGGAGATGCTGTACTGCTCATTTCTGCTTTAGCAGGAATTCAAAGTTCACAGAAGAAATGTGTAGTGCAGCTACCCTGCAGTTTAAAAAGTCATTACTTAATTTAAATCCAAACTGATGAGCCTGACATCAGTGGTGGGCAAGTTGTTGGAGAGAATCCTGAGGAACAGGATTTACATGTATTTGGAAAGGCAAGGACCGATTAGGGATAGTCAACATGACTTTGTGCGTGGAAAATTATGTCTCACCAACTTGATTGACATTTTTAAAGAAGTAACAAAGAGAATCGATGAAGCCAGAGCAATGGACGTGAAATAAAAGGACTTCAATAAGGTGGTCAATAAGATTGTTCAAGGTAGACTGGTTAGCAAGGTTAGACCGCATGGAATACAGGGAGAACTAGCCATTTGAATACAGAACTAGCTCAAAGGTAGAAGACAAAGGGTGGTGGTGAAGGGTTGCTTTTCAGACTGGAAGCCTGTGACCAGCGGTGGGCCACAAGGATTGGTGCTGGGTCCACTACTTTTCATCATTTATATAAACAATTTGGATGTGAACATAGGAGGTATGGTTACTAAGTTTGCAGATGACACCAAAATTGGAGGTGTGGTGGACAGCAAAGGTGGTTACCTTGGAGTACAATGTGACTTTGAGCAGATGGGCAATGAGCAGATAAGTTTAATTCAGATAAATGTGAGATGCTGCATTTTGGAAAAGTAAATCAGGGCAGGACTTATACGCTTAATGATAAGTCCTGGAGAGTGTTGCTGAACAAGGAGGCCTTGGAGCACAGATTCCTAGTTCCTTGAAAGTGGAGTCGCAGGTAGGCAGAACACTAAAGAAGGCATTTGGTATGCTTGCCTTTATTGGTCAGTGCATTGAGAATAAGACTTGCGAGGTCATGTTGAGGCTGTACAGGACATTGGTTAGGTCACGTTGGGATCAATTCTGGTCTTCCTCCTACAAGAAGGATGTTGTGAAACCTTAAAGGATTCAGAAAAGATTTACGAGGATGTTGCCAAGGTTGGAGGGTTTGAGCTAAAAGGAGAAGCTGAATAGGCTGGGGCTATTTTCCCTGGAGCGTCAGAGGCCGAGGGGTGACCTTATAGAGGTTTATAAAATCATGAGGGACATGGATAGAATGAATAGCCAAGCCTTTTCCCTGGGGTGACAAGTCCTAAACTAGACAGCATAAGCTTAAGGTGGAGGGGTAAGATTCAGGAGGGACCTAAGGGGCAACTTTTTCATGCAGTCTGAAAAGCAACCCAGATTTTTTGACAAATGGGACTAGATTAATTTAGGATTTCTGGTCAGCGTGGACGAGTTGGACTGACGGGTCTGTTTCCATGCTGTACAGCTCTATGACTCTACACCAATTAATTTACATATAGTCTTCAGCAGAATTTGCTTTGTACAAGAATCACTATAAATGCTTTACTGTAATCTCAAAATTAAAAATGATCAAGACCTGCATGTGCCACGAGCTCTGACAGTGTAATTTTTCCTGAAAAGGCATTTTGACAAATGTAAATAACATAAGTTGGAGCTAGCAATATACTACATTATCAGGATGGAAAAAGGTAGCTATGTGTCTCTACGGCTGGAATTTAATGCAAAATACCATAGATTAATCTCCAAAGTACTCTCAGGATACTTTCTGGATGGTATGAAGTTAAATACAGTGGATGTCCAAAGAGACTTGGGGATTCAGATGCATAGATCTTTAAAATGTCATGAACAGTTGTAGAAGATTATCAAGAAAGCTAATGGAATGCTGACATTTACATCTAGAAGACTGAATTCCCAGGATGCAGACGTTATGCTACAGTTATCCAAAATGCTTAGAGTGCTGACAGCAGATCTGGGCACCATATCTTAGGAAGGGTATATTGGCCTTGGAGGGAGTGCAACATAGGTTTACAAGAATGATGTCTGGACTTCAGGGATTGGAGTTATGAAGAAGATTACAAAAATTAGGCCTGTATTCTTTAGAATGTAGAATATTAAGGGGTGTTCTGATCAATGTCTTCAACATATTATCAGGAAAAGACAGGTTAGATAAAAATAAAGTATTTCCACTGGTTGTGGATTTTAGAACAAGGGTTCATATAGTATGCAGATTCAGGCCAGACAGTACAGAAAAGATGTCAGGGAGCAATTCTACAGACAAACAATGGTAGATGTAACAGGGATGTACGGTGGTTCAGTGATTAGCATTGCTCTTCACAGGGCAAGGTGCTCGGGTTCAATTCCTGCCTTGAGTGACTGTCTGTGTCAAGTTTGCATATTTTGCCCATGCCTGCGTGGGTTTCCTCCAAACGCTGGGTGGATTAGCTATGGGAGATGCAAGCTACAGGGATAGAGTAGAGGCTGAGTCTGGGGGTAGTGCTCTTCAGAGGGTCAGTGCAGACTCGACGGGCTGCATGGCCTCTTTCCACACAGTAGTGATTCTAT
The DNA here is from genome assembly GCF_021869965.1 of Rhincodon typus. Classification (NCBI taxonomy): domain Eukaryota; kingdom Metazoa; phylum Chordata; class Chondrichthyes; order Orectolobiformes; family Rhincodontidae; genus Rhincodon; species Rhincodon typus. The sequence continues at coordinate 107,879,227 of NC_063336.1, forward strand.
GTTTGGAACTTTCTTCCAAAAATGGCAGTAGATTTTGGATCGGTTGTTAATTTTAAATCAGATTCTGATAAATGTTTGTTTAAAGATATTAAGGGATATGGAGTTAGGTCACAGAATAGCCATGATCTCATTGAATGGCGGGACAGGGTCGAGGGGCTGAACATTCCTGAAAGTCTATACCTTACCTGACCAGGTAACTTTTCAATTGCCCCCGATAGTTTACAACCAGAAGCTCTGTTGAAAACTGAGCACCATCAGTAGACTCCAGAAATATCAATCCTGCCACGGCATAACTCAAGTCACCTGCAGAATTAGCAGTCTGAAAGAAGAAATCAAATTGTCCAATTTATTTGACATTTTATTAATTACTCAAAAACTTGTAATATTGTAGTATGTGCTACAGCAGCATAATGAAGATCAAACACATTTCACAAATAAGGGAGTCCAATCAGCAAATACTTTAAAAAAAAAATCATTTTACAAAGGCAAACACCACAAAACAGGTATTCACCAGTCTTAACTCATGTTTTTTTTTCCAATAATGTCTTCTCCTAAACCTTCAGTTGTTTACAATCCTACTCCTAACCAAACAACATAACACGTGATCTGATTCTGGGACTGTCATGTGTCAATCGTCATTCAAATTTCAAGATGTGAGAATCATCAAGATAATCTGGTGAAGTAATTGGGGGAAGGTCATTAACAAAGCAGCTGAAGAAGGTGGCTGGGCCTAGGACACAATCCTGAGGAACTCCTGAAACAATTTCCTATAGCTGAGATGATTGGCCTCCCCCTAGCCACAATCATCATCTCGTTAGATTAATGGCACAGTCTATTATGACCCAGCTCACGGTAACACTGAAAAAGATCTCAGAATGAATCCGATTTGATAGACCATAACATTTACTTTTACAGAGTGGTTACCGTGATGGTCAGTAATTGGACATATTTACAAAATAATGTCAATGTATTTTTAATTAAAAGGAAACAAAAAGAAGTTCACGATATAAAGAAAATATATTTTGGAAAGTCCTTAACATGAACAACAAAAAGAAATATTGAACCCTTTGCCCAGCAATTCTCTTATTATGTCTCTTCCCAAGACACAGAAACTAGCCGACTAACAAAACCCTAGGAAAAATCTTGGGGCTTTCCTAAACCAAGTGCATTTGAACTGCTGAAACAGCTTAGGACTTATTTCTCACTCCAATGGCCTGGAGACGGCCAAAACCTAACTGCTCTTCTGCTGGTATGGATCTTTTCTCTCTGAACTGTACGTGTTTGTGGCCCTTCATTGTTTGTTTCTCTCTGGGCCGTAAACCTTAAGTTAGCACATACTTCAGCAGTTATCTTACTAGATGGCTTGATTTTTGGGAAATGCTATTTTGAGCCAATGCTAAGACTTCTTGGCCTTTAAAAATATTACCTTCACAGAACCGGAAAAAAAAACACATTTATTACTACTTTGGAACTCAAGTTCCCGAGTAATAATAAAATATTTTAAACCTTCATCATAGTCAATATTGCCTCCTTTCACTCTACTGATGATTGACAGTAGATTATTGAAGAGGTAATTAGCCAGATTGGATTGGTTCTGCTTATTGTGAACAGAACATAGCTAGTTAATCTTCCACATTGTCAGGTACATGCCAGTATTGTACTCTACTGGAACAGCTCAGATTTGTACTCCAGTTTTTTTTTCCTCATCCTATACAGAAACATAACATTGCTATCTGTCTTCAATATAAGCACAGTCAGCAAGTCCTCTCGCTCTACAGCACTTACCAATACATTGCATCAACCTGCATTGATCAAAGTGCCGATTAAATTACAAACCTTCCTAATTATGATGTCTTTAATTATCAACATCACATCACAGTCAATACATTTTATGCTTTAAATTATTGGCAGACAGCGCCACCAAAACAGAATGTAAGTGCTACAGTGTAAAGCATTCAAGTGAGACAAAATAGTTGTTTTTAAACCATTCTTTACATTTCTGTAAACAAGCAACTCGACCAAATAATTCAATCTTGTTCAATTTAATGTATTATTACTTTATGATGACCACACAACCATTAAACACATACAATCATGGTAAAAATATTTCCCCCTTGACTTTCCCCAACAATATCCCTCACAGCACCAGGGATCGGGTTCTATTCCACCCTGAAAATAGCACTTCCAGTAAATCAAGCTGTCTAGTAAGATAACTGCTGAAGTATTTGCTAACTTAAGGTTTACGCCCCAGAGAGAGACAAACAATGAAGGGCCACAAGCACATACAATTCAGAGAGAAAAGATCCATACCAGAAGAACAGTCCCTAGAGACATCCAAAACCTAACTATCTGTATGGAGTTTGCACATTCTCGTGTCTGCGTGGGTTTCCTCCGAGTGCTCCGGTTTCCTCCCACAGTCCAAAGATGTGGATTGACCATGCTAATTTTCCTGTCGTGTCCAGGGGTGTGCAGGCTAGCTAAGTTATTGATAGGAAATGCAGATTTACAGGGATAGGATAAGTAGGTGGGTCTGGTTGGGATGTTCTTCAGAGGGTCGGCGTGTACTCAATGGGCCGAATGGCCTGCTTCCACACTGTAGGGATTCTATGAAATCGTACATAGTCAAGGTGTTTTTCGGGCATGTGTTTCCAAGGACCTGAATATCCATACGGCAAAACAGACACCTTGTTTACAGGGAACAATGCTTTGCACATTTACATTTAGAAAAATGCAAGATATATTTCAGTGATACCTGTGGAATGATGAAAAGTTCACTGCCCATCAAATCAAACACTTTCACTGTGCCTGAACTGTCAGCATAAGCCAAAAGTGTACAGTCATGGCTCCAGGTCACACGACGCCACTGAGGGTGTGGATCTTTCGGAACTATGGACAGACATAAGGAGGAATTGTTAAAATTTCTGTACTTTAAACATCCAAAAGAATCTCGCCATTAATAAATCAGCATGATTTGTTATAGAAAGGAAACTAACTTTCATCCACTCCCTGAAAGACTGATGTAAAGAAATAATTAGTCACGAGATACATCATCTATTTAGTGCCAGTTTCTTCAAGCTCTGCACTAAAAAACAATGCCATGATTCTACTGTCTTTTGATCCACCAGATTAAAAACATGCAATACATATCAATCAAATCGAGATAGCAATGATGATTAGGACACAGATTGGAAAAAAAACAGCTTCCTGCAGGATGCTAAATGGGTCAGTAAAGATCTAACAGTTAGAACAAGTTTTCTTTGCATGCTAATGATAAAGAATAGCTATAAGAACGTTATCTGTGGTGATGATTTAGCCAGGCCAGGTAAATACTTTTCAACCACTAATCTTAGAACTTTACAGCACTGAGAAAAGCCATATCATATGTGCTAGCTTTCAGAAATACTGTCCTATAAACCCCAATGCAGTGCTCATCCAATCATCCACATCATTTTAAATTTTATTGACTTTTTTTAGTCATTTATACTAACTCTCATTAGCATCACCAAACCACAAATATTTGCATGAGTCTCGAATGTTCCAACTTGGAGAAACCCAAAAGATTATCAATTTATTGTTAAAAGGTATGTGAATGATCTTAAAGATGCCATGTGCAGTGCATTTATTACAAGCAGCCATGCAAAACGTTAGCTATAGTATAAGAAATAGAGGCTACGTGGGTGGAGAGTTGCTTATCTGGGAACACAAGGCAACATAACAGATTCTTAAACAGCAGTTAATCTACTGAAAGATCAATCTTGAGAGGTTAACTACATATTCGGAATTCTTTTTAAGTGTACAACAATCAACGACCAAAGATCAAATAGGGGCACTGATTACCGTTGGGAAAAGATGACAACTAAATCCCACCTTTCAGGTTCCCTTTAAACAACAGAGTCCCTTAATGACAGTAAGGGAACATTTGAATTGATACAGTACCTAAACATTTTCCAATGACAGAGCCAAATTCATCTCTTGCAGATCTGAAAAAAATTTCAAAATTAAGAACTGAACAATGTTAACTTTTGTTCAATAACTTTAGGACTCCCAGATTATTTTTCAAGAATATCTTTACAAATAAATAGTTAAAATTAACCATATTTGATTCATGAACACTACATAATTGAGCTACACAGACTAGGACTGATCTGCCAAACTAAGTTTGCTGATCTCAGTTGGGAAACAATGAACCAGAAGGTGAAAGGTGACAAAAAATGAATTCCATCATCACACCTCCCCCACCACCATTTGGCTAACAGAAACTTTGATTTGCTAGCTTTTCCATAATCAGTCAAAAGAAGCTGTATTGTGATCTGGACTGATATGTTTTTGCTGAGGGAGCAAGAAAGGAAAATGAGAAAACAACGCACCTCTAGTGGTGCAGTAAACCAACAGAAAACTGTTGGAAATCCCTCAAAAAGGTCAGTAAAGCACAATTACCTATTAAAGCAAGAATTGAAATATTCGGTTGCATAAGCAATTATGGTTGAATAATGTGGGTGGGAAGAGGCTTTTGTGGAGTCTAAACTTTGGGACAAACTAGTTGGACCTATGTCATGCTTCTGTACTGTGAATTAAGTATAACCTTAACATATAGCAGAAAAACAGGTCAATTCACTTCTACAACAATCACTCATTAATACAAAAATATAATAATATAATGAAAGAACTAGAAAATTTTGTAGATATCATAGAGTACCTGATCTCAATACACTGGTCCTGAACCACTGCCAACAATTTCCCATTACTGTCAGAAAACAGAACATTCCTTTCAGCAAAAATTTGATGCATAAAAACACAGAACTATAAACATAACGTTCAGATCCTTTTTTTTAAACCAGTACACTCAAAAGATAGCATGTGTTCTCAACAAAACTACTTTATAAAAGGAATTATAATATGCTAATTTTTTTTAACAAGAGACTAATACTGTGCAGCATTAATCTTAACTGTAAAAGCAGAACATTTGGTACCATGAAGGTTTTCAGACTAGTGCTTCCTATGCACCTAGGAAAATAAGACACAGTGAACATGCTAATGCAAAAGCATTATGAATGCAAAGCAATATTAAATACACAAAAATTGTTTGAAAGATGCATTAATTAGAGTCTTTTGTTTATAATCACCAGCTCAAACCTGGTTTATTATGTCAGGTAAATTTTTTGTGATTTGACTTTTTAAAAACCAACAGAACTTGGATTTAGTGGTTACTTTGCACAATAATTTGCTGTCTGATGAAGCAAATGGCACTCATTGTTATTTATATGTAAATGCTTTTACACCTTCAGATGAGGGCAAAATGTTGATTTAACCATGAAAAGCAAAAAATTACTGTTAGAAATGCACTGCTCCAATAGCTTCACAATGGTATTGTACAATCAAGTTTATCAAAATGTATTAAATGGTGAGAAAGTGACGTATTTACACAAGAAATATTAGATAAGTAGAACACAAAGTTAAATCTTGTTCATTAACATCATTTTGATACAAGTGATTTAATACTTAACACAAACTAATAATCCTGTATTTTTAGATCTTATTGAACAATAAAACGGTTCGTTTTGGAAGATGCCAAAATAGGTGATATTTAAGTTAGTAGCACTGAAGGCCTCTCAGATTACTATAATTGGTAAATCATACTGTATGTTAGCTCTATTTAGAAAATCAAAACATTGAAGTTATTGAGCGAGATAATTACCTGGCTACAACAAGTTGCCAGTTGATCTGCTTGTTAATCAACTGGACGAAACTAGGAGAAAGCAAAGAGCTGGAATGGCTGTGTGGGAGAGAGAGTTCAAGAACATTATGACTAAAAAATAAAATTGCTATGAACCAACTAAGAAAACACTATTGTACTAATTAAACTTTACATTCACACAGATTCATCAAGAACACAACGAACTGACAATATGCACTGTCACTTAAAGATTTCAAAATGGAATAATAAACACATTCCACTAACACTAAAAAGTGCAACTCATAGTGGATATGTTAAAATGAAAGAAACTCACTAAACATCTGAATTAAAATTAATTTGCAACAGTATCAATAATAAATGGATGATAATTTCAAACTATTTGAAACACTCCTCCCTACAATTACACCAACAATATGAAAAGAAAGTGTCAATTGCAATTACCTATATCTGACATACTGAACCACAAATTTAAGGGGACCTGAAAACAAAGAAAATTGTTGAGAAATGGACAATGATGATTGTATTTATTCGGTGTTAATATTGTAAATGTAGCAAGATAATATTCAAAATAACTAATTAAGCTTTTCTTTAATTTGCAAAGGTAATGTACAAACTTTGATACTTTTTAACAAATCTAACAACCTTCACCATATACAACTGAACAAAGACACTAAACACTGTCTAAGAAAACACATTTAAAAATACATTTAATAACACATTTAAAAATACAATAATACATTTAAAAATACAGATACTTTATAAAAATTGATGCTGATTCAGATTTCAGAACATAAAATAATCTTTAAATTTAAAATATAATCCTGAAATAGAGTGACAGAAATTTTGTTTCAGGATTGAGACATCTAGTATAAAGATGTGGTAGACTGGAAAATTTCTAGCATCATACACAACGTCGCAAACACAATTCAATCACAAACAGATTGTGTAACAAACTGTTCAGGGAAAACAACAGTGAGATTATATTCCTTATTTTGCCTGAACAGCCATGTTGTTCACATAGCAGTGATTTTACATAAGGAATATGCCTCATGTATATTTATTTCTACTTTAATAATGCATCTCTCAGAAGATAGTGTTGGAAATTTATTCCAAGATGTTCACCATGTGTTCAGTTGCTCATACTACTAACCAGAAATGGTCTTTACAAGAATGGATCCGCATTGTTGGTGGCCCTTGGGCTGCAACAAGATAAAACAAGGCATTAAACTGCAAGTTATAGTGTAATGCGTTACATTTTCAATAATACTCTTTAAAATAACAAAATTAAAAATCCCACTATGTCACAGACATCACTACAGTTCCTTAGGGTTGTCTTAGACCTAACAATCTTCAGCTAATTCATTAATGATGTTCACAATGTCAAAAGGAGGAATGCAAATAATGATTGTAGTATGTTCTTTGCTTCACAAATCATGACTCATCTCAATTCCTCAGGTTGGAAGCAGTCTGTAGCACATACAAGCTTAGACTGACAAGAGGATGTAGCAATCAGGCTACACAAGTGCAGGCAATGACCATTTCCAACAAGAGAGAACCTAACCATCTCCCTTATGAGCACTGAATCTCCCCATCAACATTCAGGTGGTTACCATTGACCTGATCATTGACCAACTGTACCAACAACATAGCAGAACAAGTCAGACCCTGAGAATTCTGTGGCATGTAATTCACCTGATTCACAATGCCTGCTGTACAAGGCACAAGTCAGAAACACAATGAGATATTCTTCACTTGCCCGGAGGAGTGCAGCTCCAACAAGGCACAAAGCTGAACATCATGCAGGACAAAGCAACCAACATGACTAGCACCCCAACAACCACCAAAATATCATGATTGCAGTATCTACCATATATTGACCAGAATGCATTATAACAACTCATCCAGGCTCCTTCGATAGTACCTTCCAAATGTGCAACCTGTACCATCTAGACGCTTGAAAGCATTGATAACTGCAAGTTCTCCTCTAACCCACACACCAGCCTGACCAGGAACTACAATGAAAACCCAAGAAATGCAGATCAATCTGAGTCAAACCCAAAATTTGCTCATAGCGCAAAGGATCCCTGGGTCCCAAATGAGGCCTAAGCTGGCCACACCAAAAACCACATGCCCTATACAACCCAGGACAGCCACAACGACATACATCCATCCCTCCTGCCTTCTTCAGCCCTACCTCACCACCACACACACCTTACTCCCTCCCAAAACCTAACCCACCTACACCTCAACTCACCACTTCCAATCCGCCTCATTCCATCCCCACCTCAGGGTCATAATATGTCTAACTTAACTTTGAACAAATTTGATGTCTATGCCTGCACAACTATCCAGTGGGGAATTATCGACATTAATGATTCTCAGAGAATAAATTCCTCCTCATTTCCATAATGGATGTAGGGTGCCTTATTCTGAAATAATGCAGTCAGTATTAAATTTGTTTGTGAGGGGAAACATCCTCCCACCCTCTGCCCTGCCCAGACCCCTCAGAATATAATATCTTTACATAACATCACCTCCATATGCAGTTGTGACAAATCTCTGCATTTTTACTTTCCATTCCACTTACAACAAAACCCTGTCATACCTTCTGAAAATACCAGACAATATCACAACAATTACTGGATATGTTCTGTCACACCAGCAGGGCAGACCCATTACAGTTTGCAGTACAACGGTACAGTCAGAGGGAATTGCCCTAGGAGTCCTCAACGTTGACTCCAGAAGCCGTGCAATCACCTGGCATCAGGTCAAACACAGGCAAGGAAACTTCTTGTTGGTTACTGCAAACTGCTAATACTCAACCATTGAGTCAATACTCCTCCAGGCTGAACACCACTTGGAGGAAGCACTGAAGGCAGCAAGAACGTAACATGTATTCTGAGTGGGGTCTTCAATGTCCACCACCAAGAGTGTCTCAGTAGTACCACTAATGATTGAGCTAGTTGAGCCCTAAAGGATATAATTGTTAGCTTGAGACTGCAGTAGATGATGAGGGAACCAGTTAAAGGGAAAACATACTTCACCTCACACTCACTCATCTGCCTGTCCAAGACAATGCCTTTAAGAGTGACCACACATACATTGTGAGAACAAAGTCTCACCTTCACCTTGCACGGCTCTATCACCATGCTAAGTGAGATAGAATTCAAATCAATCTAGCACCTCAAGGCTGGGCAGTCATGAAGCACTATGGACCATTAGCAGCAGAATCACGCTCCAATACAATCTACAACCTCATGGCCCAGCAAATGCATCACTCTACAATTACCATCAAGCTAGGGGATCAGCTCTGACTTCATGAAAAGTACAGAACAGCTTGCCAAGAGCAGCACCAGGCAGACCTAAAAATGAGGTGCCAACCTACAAGCTACACAACAGGACAACTTGCATACCAAAACACATAAGCAGCTAAGTTATAAACAGAACTAACCAATTCCACAACCAATAGATTAGATCTAAAATCTACAGTCTTACCACATCCAGTTGTGAATCACAGCGGTCAATTAAACAACTCACTGAAAGAGGAGGCTCCGTAAATATCTCCATCCTCAAAGATAGGGGAACCA
>NC_063336.1:107889008-107893819 GCF_021869965.1 Rhincodon typus
CTGGGACCCAGTGACTCTAACAAATTGAATACAAGTAAGCAGGTTATTCCTGATTAAGCACCACATGGTACCACTATTCTTGGTGTGTGTGGTAATTAGCTGGACTGGCCTGAACCTACTTTTAAAGACAGGACTTGCTGTTAGGCATTTTTCAACCTTGGCAGCTGGATTCAAGTATCGTAACTGTACAGGAAAAGACTGGTTACAAAAATGAATAGTTTTGCAAGCTACATCATCAGTTCTATTGCGGTCATGTACTCAGGGACCATACACTTCACTGCATCCAGCCAGTAAGTTACTTTTTGATATCACATGGGGTGAATCAACACTGACACTGGGGATATCAGGGAGATGTTGAGATAGATCACCCACTTCGGACTGAAAAGAACCCAATGGTTTCAGCATCTTTTTTACTCATGCACTGGAGTCCATCATCATTGAGGACAGTCACGTTATTGGAGTCACTTCCTCTTAAAGATGTTTAATTTTCTCTCAGTATTGATGCGACCAGTCTGCAGGGCTTTGCCTGGTCTTTTGATTGTGGGATTACTTAATTCTGCCTACAGTTTGCTGCTTCCACTTAGGATACAAGACACTGTGTTGTGAGTTCACCAGACTGCTACCTGGTATGCTTGATACTGCCTGTTGAATATGCTTCTGGACCCCGCTCATAGAATGTGAGTCCCCCAGCTTGATTGGCGTGGTAAAATGAAGGATTTGTATGGCTGTAGGTAACAGGTTGCAGTTGCTCAAAATTCAGTTGCTCTTAGCTTCATGTCTCTTCACTACTGGGTTGTTTGACCTGTCCTAAATCAATTCCAGTTATTCCAGAAATAGTGCGTATGATGAAGGGAATCCTCAGTATGGTGGGACTTGGTTTTCACGAGAATTGTGTAGTGGTTGCTCCAATCTGTACAGTCCTGGACAGATTCATCTGTCAAAGTTAGTTGAGAGAGGATTGTTCGAGCGTCTTTGATTTCTCATGTTGATTCTTTCACCATCTGCCACAAGCTCAGTGTGGCAGCTCTCTCTTTCAGGACTGGGCCAGCTCATCAGCAGTTAAAGAGCTTAGCGATGAACACTGAACTCTCCCACTAAGCTGGAGAATGCTGGGAAACTCAGCAGGTCTGGCAACATCTGTGGCGGGAGAAACAGAGTTAATTCTTCAAGTCCAATATGAATTCTTCAGAACTCAGCTCAACTCCGATTTCAAGTTTGAACTCTCCCAATCCAAAGTACATTCCATTCTCGTTAACTTCAGTGTTACTTCCAAATGCTATTCGACATAGTGGACCAATGATAATCAGCTTGATTTTTTTTTTAATTCTTTCACGAAAGGTGGGCTTCGCTGGCTGAGCCAGCATCCATCAGCTGTGTTACTTGAGAAGGTGGTAGTGAGTGACCTTCTCGAACTGTTGCTGATCATTTGGCATAGGTAGACCACAATGCTATTAGGGAGGGAGTTCCAGGATTTTGACATAACAATGAAGAAATGGTGATGTATTTCCAAGTGACAATGCTGAGTGGTTTGCCATGAGGAGTTTGATGTGGTGGTTGTGGTGGTGGAGGAGAATCATACAGGTGGTGCTGTTCCCGTGCATTTGCCATCCTTGATCTTCAACATGGTAGTGGAATATTTGGAAAGTACTGTCCAAGGTGCTTTGATGAATTTCTGCAGTGCATCTTGTTGACAGTACATACCGCTGCGACTAAGCACTGGTGTTGTAGAGAGTGAATGTTAGTGGATATGCCACGAATCAAGTGTGTTGCTTTGTCCCAGTGGTTACAACTCACTCAGGCAAATAGACACTAATCCATCACATTCCTGACTTGTGCCTTGTGGATAGCGGACGTAAGGTGGTGGGCTGTTTGCCAGAGGATTCCTCGCCTCTCACCGGAGTAGTGAAGATGAAAGCTAGTAGCTGGTTTCCTTAATCAGGTCTGATCTGATACCATGAGACATCCTGGGGACCAGGACTCCAAGGGCCGCCCCTTCATGATTGTTATCTATTGGATTGTGATGGAGTAGTCTGGGACATTGGCATAATTCTAAGAGTCAGGCTCTTGCCTTTATTAGTCTAGTACAGCCCTCTCAATCTGGCACAAATTCACGGATGTTAGTGAGGACATTCTGCAGGGTCAACTAGGCCAAGAACATCTTTTTTGCACCTAATGCCTAGGTTGGTGTTATATGAATTGTCCAATTTTATTCTTATTCATTATCTCAGAGGTTGTGGTACAACTGAGTGGTAAGTAAGACCAGTGTCAGAGGCCAATTAAGAGTCAATCATTGTTGGGGACCTGGACAGACGAGGCAAAGATGCCAGATGGTCACCATAGCTGACGCCAGCTTTTAACTGCAGATTTAATTAACAGAATCAAGTTACTCCAGTGTCGAGTGGGATTTACACTCATGTTTTCAAATTAGTAGTCCTGGTTCCAGGATGACTGGTCCAATAACAAGCATTTTGCTCCAGTTTATTTTTCTATGCTCTGAACATGTATTTTTATCCATAGTTTTAATTCTGGCCTATTCATTCATTAGTGACAAGATGATTTTAGTTTTTTAGAAGAATATATTTCACTTGCTTTCTTATTGACCATGTATTTAAATAGTTCCCATGGCATTTTATTTTTCAATTTATCTTTTCTTATTCCATTCTCTTTCTCTCAAAATAAACACTTTTACTTTTCCCCGAGATGTACTATTTCGGCCTTCAATTTCCTTTTGTCTCTCTCAATTATTTTAAGCCTGTTCTGTCCTTGCAAACTTACATCTTTTCCAGTCAAATGTTTACAAGGTAACTAATATATAATTCTATTTCATGCATTTCAAAAATAATGTTGTATACTGTAAAATTCATAGAGACAAAATAAACAAATGCCAACACCATAAGAGTGTGAGCTTCTAAAGTACAACATGATTTTCTACAGATTAATCAAAATATGGTCTGGAAACAATGAAGTGTTTATTTTTTAAAATCTAAAATTTTCAACATCAAAATTGAATTCCCTTCAGTAGAATTAAGAATATGTAAAACAGTTTGCAAATAAACATGATTTTATTTATTGAACCCCATATACACAAATGAATTTTCCCATCTTAGGGACTTTATCATGGAATTATGTGATGCATTAAGTCAATCGAGCGATATTCTGACTGATTTCCAAACCATTTATCAAATACACACAAAATCAGGTGGAATGGAAGGGGAAAGCTGAGTCTTTAAAGAGCAAGTCTCAATTCAGATTTGAGATTTACGTACACATCCATCAATCAAATTTCTAAAGCTCAACCTCTCTTTGCTTCTGAATATTTGTTAAGTAAGCACATCACTTCAACAGATCCTAATCACTTCCAGCTCTGACTTGATAAGAAAGAAGTGCTTTACCTCATAACAGATATTGAAGTCCAGACAACTGTATACAGAACGCTGCATTTCCAAAAGATCTTGAAGCAAGCCTCGCCACTCACTTTCACTTACAGGTGGGTTCCTGGGTACGCAAGAGAGTTTAAAATTACATTACCCATTATTTTAGAAGTTTTATTTCTGGTCACATGTAGGAAAGCTGTCTGGGTCAATTTGCTCCTCTTTGTGGCTAACTTGGGCACAAAGTTACAAGCGAGAACCTGACTTTACCTCAACATTACCATTTCTCCATGCATTGAAATGAATGGTAATATTCCAATGATACATGTGATTGAGAAGGGCACTAAACTTTATCATTCTGCTCAATAGGACTGCTATCATTTGATTTCATATTTACCTCTCCAATCATAACTAGAGCAACTTCAGCACTGGTTTCTCCTACCTGCCTACACTGCCTTATCTACATACTGATGCTTGGTAATGTCAATTGAAGATCAGGGTCAGCTACCACATTAATGCTGGCAACAACCCTCTACCTATCCACTACTGATATCGCTTTCTCAACGTTCCGGCTTGGATGAGCCGCAATCTTGTCCAGTTAAACATCTCGATGGTAAAGTCATTATATTTTGCACCCGGCGTGAAATTGGCATCCTGGCTACCAATTACATCTCTTCACAGCCTTGGCATCCTATTTTACTACATTTTCTACCACAAGCAGTGCCTTCTTCCACCTGCATAACATCTCCTCCCCTGCCTCAGCCCACCTCTTGTTCAAACACTCGTTTGCAATTTTGCCACCACCAGAACCAGCAGCTCCAAAGGTTGTATCAGAGATAGTAGGAACTGCAGATGCTGGAGAATCTGAGATAACAAGGTGTAGAGCTGGATGAACACAGCAAGCCAAGCAGCATCATAGGAGCAGGAAAGCTGACGTTTCGGGCCTAGACCCTTCTTCAGAAATGGGGGAGGGGAAGGGGGTTCTGAAATAAATAGGGAGAGAGGGGGAGGTGGATAGAAGATGGATAGAGGAGAAGATAGGTGGAGAGGAGACAGACAGATCAAAGAGACGGGGATGGAGCCAGTAAAGGTGAGTGTAGGTGGGGAGGTAGGGAGGGGATAGGTCAGTCCAGGGAGGATGGACAGGTCAAGGGGGCGGGATGAGGCTAGTAGGTAGGAGATGGGGGTGGGGCTTGAGGTGGGAGGAGGGGATAGGTGGGAGGTAGGACAGGTTAGGGAGGCAGGGACAAGCTGGGCTGGTTTTGGGATGCAGTAGGGGGAGGGGAGATTTTGAAGCTTGTGAAATCCACATTGATACCATTGGGCTGCAAGGTTCCCAAGCGGAATATGAGTTGCTGTTCCTGCAACCTTCGGGTGGCATCGTTGTGGCACTGCAGGAGGCCCAGGATGGACATGTCGTCTGAGGAATGGGAAGGGGAG
>NC_063336.1:107894219-107914008 GCF_021869965.1 Rhincodon typus
GCGCCGATACAGTCATCAATGTAACGGAGGAAGAGGTGGGGTTTAGGGCCAGTGTAGGTACGGAAGAGGGATTGTTCCACGTAACCTACAAAGAGGCAGGCATAGCTTGGGCCCATGCGGGTACCCATGGCCACCCCCTTTGTCTGTAGGAAGTGGGAGGAATTGAAAGAGAAGTTGTTGAGGGTGAGGAAGAGTTCGGCTAAGCGGATGAGGGTATCAGTGGAGGGGGACTGGTCGAGCCTGCGGGACAGGAAGAAGCGGAGGGCCTTCAGGCTAGGCCCTCTGTATGGGGAATGCAGGTGTATAGGGACTGGACGTCCATGGTAAAGATGAGGTGTTGGGGACCGGGGAATTGGAAGTTCTGGAGGAGGTGGAGGGCGTGGGTGGTGTCACGGATGTAGTTAGGGAGTTCCTCATCCAAGGGGGAGAAAATGGAGTCGAGATAAGTGGAGATAAGTTCGGTGGGGCAGGAGCAGGCGGAGACAATGGGTCGACAAGGGCAGTCAGGTTTGTGGATTTTGGGAAGGAGATAGAAGCAGGCGGTGCGGGGTTGAGGAACGATGAGGTTGGAGGCCGTGGGTGGGAGGTCACCTGAGGTGATGAGGTTGTGGATGGTTTGGGAGATGATGGTTTGGTGCTCGGGGGTGGGGTCATGATCAAGGAGGCGGTAGGAGGAGCCAGTCTCTATCATTCCGCCTGCACAAATTTCAATTCATCAAAAACTCTGCTGCCCAAATTGTATCTTCTACAAATTTCTGCTCATTCATTAACCTGCTTTGTATAGGATCAGAAGTAGGTTATTCAGCCCATTATGCCTACTGTGCCATTCAAATGGATCATGGTTGATCACCTACCTCAATGCCACCTTCCCACACTTTCTCTGTATTGCTTCAAGTCTTTAGGCTTCAGAAACTTACCAATTTTTATCTTGAACATGCTCAATGATTGTGCTTTTTGTCACAACTTAACTGGGAAGAGGGTCTGCTGATAATCATGCACCATTTTTCCACAAGCCACCACAAAATGTATAAAATCCTAATTAGACCATTAAGATGAGTACTTTGCCTAACTGACTGCTATCAGGACAAAAGTAATTCACACCAGATTTTGTCATTAACAGAAAACAGCTCTATTTATTGCAACACAGTTAAGTTCAACAAAAGCAGAGAAAAGAAAGGATATTTAATCTATTACCTAACCTAAACCTTCAAAGTCTACAAATACACATACACACAATTCCAATTTAGACAGACAAAAGAACAATTGTTTAACAGAGGTACTAGGGGTGAAAAAGGATACAAACAGGGTAATAGCATTCCAAAGATCAAAAGTGTAGATTTCAAAGTCGGGTTAAATTGGTTTTGTTACATGATTTTTAGCACTGTTGAAAGTTGTAGTCTGTCGGTTGATGGCCATTCTTTAATTAGATGGTTGAATAGGTGGAATTGATATTTTTATTTTAGAGATCCTTCTAAGTTTTGTTACTTTTCCTGTATTTTTCTCAGACAGAAAGAGACCTAGATGGATGTTTTCTAGCTGTAGGCTCTGGAAGTTTCTGTCCATACCCTGACACTTAGTTTCTTTTAAAACCACATGGCAGCTTAACCTGAGGTCTGTTATTAAGCAAAATTTCCGTAACTCAAAAGATTTCCGGAGCCGCTCTGTCTCGATTTCTCCCTCCCATGCTTCAAAAACACCATTGTATATGAAGTGCGATAGCAGGAACTGCAGATGCTGAAGTCAGAGATAACAAAGTGTGGAGCTGGATGAACACAGCAGGCCAGGCAGCATCAGAGGAACAGGAAAGCTGACGTTTTGGGTCCGAAACAGAAACGTCAGCTTTCCTGCCCCTCTTATGCTGCCTGGCCTGCTGTGTTCCTCCAGCTCCACACTTTATCTATTGTATATGAAGTATTTGATTTCAAACTGCAAACCTCTCCTGGCATTTCAGTTATAGCAGTCCAATTTCCATTTTGATTTTTAGTTCCAAAAGAAAATGTAGTTCTTTACAGTTTCCACAGCTCTCTGGGATAGAAAATTCTTAAGATTGACACCACTATGAATGAAGACATTTCTCCCCATCTCAGTCATACATAGCCTATCGCTTATCCTGAAATTATGTTCTCTGGCTCTAAACTCAGCTTATAAAGGAAACATATCATCTGTACCCAGCTTGCCACAAGCTGCAAGAATTTCCTAGGTTTCAATGGGGTCACTTTTCATTTTTTGAAATGCTATGCAATACAGACCCAGGCTCCTCAATCTCTTCTTATAAACAATCCAATTATCCCCAGGATTAATCTGATGAATCCCCATTGCATTATATCAATGTAACATCCCCTTAGATAAAAGTACCAAAATGGTACACGCAGGTGAGATCTGTCAAGGCTCTACAGAACAATCGCAAGACATCTTCTCACTTGCACTCAAATCTTCTTTCATCTAAGGCCAACACAGTGTTCATTTTCCTAATTGCTTGCTACGCTTGCATGCTAATTTTAAATTACTCAAAAACAAATATACTCAGGTCCATGTGAACAGTATAACCAGGTATTTGCACTGGTAAAGTTTGCATATATCAGTTAAAGAAGATGAAATCTTCCCTTAGGGATGCAGTACAATTACCCAAGTACTGAAAGCACAGACACATCTGCTCAAGATCAAGGGCTTCCAAACAGAACAGAGTTGCTTATTCATTTGAAGGTGCATTGATTACCAGCATACAGAAATGGCAAACTTCAAATTTACTCTGAATCAGATAGACATGATTTATGGAAGCACATGGGGCATTTTGTGGGAAGAATCTCAAGTCTCTCAGATTAGTTATTGAGCAATATTAATTGATAAGTCAACAATAATGTGGAGTACTATGCACCTAACCATTTCAGTTTATAGTCTTCCATCAGCCATACCATGTTGGAGCCTATTCCATGCCAAGGTGACCTTAAACATGGCTTTCAAAAAGGAATAAGAGCACCAGTTGATTAACTTTGTGTTTTGTGGTTTTCTCCCCCTCACTTCCTTTGCGATTGTTCCTTTACAAAAAATTAGAGGATTTGCTTAATTAGTTTTACTTGCCTCATGACAGGACTGTTTTATTCTACAAGTAGCTCTGCTATGACGCGTGTTTCGTTAACACAAATTGGCTGTAACGCGATTGATGAATAGGGGATGCTGTTCGGAGAACACAAACTTTCTGTACAGGTATAGCCATTTCCCTATAACGCAATTTCCTACGGCGACTTTCTACAGCACGAGGTCACACAAGAATGCAACTATTGCATTATAGGAGAACTACCTGTATATTAATACAGGAAAATGAAAGAAGCATTACCAGCACATTCTAAAAAAGTTGCTAAGTCTTCACCAGAATATTGACTTCTTGCCCATCAGCTAATTTGCTGAAATGTAACAGTAAGTTGTATGTTAAAATGCATGTTGAAACTCATCTTGGAATTATATCATTAGAAAGCAATGAAACCTTTACTCACTTGCGTCCAACATGCCTGGTTAGCCGCACCATGAGCAGACGAGCCTCCTCCGAACTTGACTGTGTGTTCTTTACAAATGAAATTGGTTTCTGCAAACCATGCTTTTCCAAAATTTCCGCCACACTGAAGCAAATAATTACAAATAGCAAGTTAAAGTAATAACTTACAATATTCAATGTAATTTTTTTTCTGGCAGAGATAAAGATGACATATTTCAAAAGGGGGAAATATAAGCAGCAGGCAAGGACTGGCCAAGGTTCATATAGAAATTCCTTCAACGGCCCCTAAAGGACCCTACTCTTCCCCTAGTTATTCTCTTGCTCTGTACATATTTTGGGTATTATTTTATTCTCCCTGCAATGCTTTCTACTACACTCTTGTTGCATTCCTAATTTCTTTTTCTAAGTTCCTCTCTTTTTATACTCCTGTAGAGACTCTGCCATATTGAAGCCTCAGTACCTGTCATAAATCTTTCTTTCTTTAAGTCTAACATTATTGTCTCTTGACATCCAGGGTTCTTGGTTTTGGACCTCTCTTCATTTTTACAGAACATATTTGCATTGAACTCTTGCTCTCTCTTCCTGACACCGCCAAATGCTTCTGCCCACCCGCCCAAATTACTGTGATACATTTTTGCCTGAAAATAGCTACTCCCTGTCCACATGGGCCAAACTACATCTTATTTTGGTAAAATTAGCCTTCCCCCATTTTGAACTCTTATTCCAGGCATATCTTTATCTTTTTCCATAATTATCCTATCTAACCGAGTTACAGCCTCAATCTCCAAAATGCTCCTCTACTGACAAGTCTTCCACCTGCCAGGGATCATTTCTGATCATCAGGTCCAGAACTGCCCTCTCCCTTGTTGGGTTTTCTACTACTGGCTAAAAACGTTTTCTTGGATGCAATTTAAGAATTTTCTCCTTCCCCATCTTGCAAACAAACTATCCCAGTTAATGCCAAAAATAGAAATTGCTAGAAAAACTGAGCAGGGCTGGCAGCATTTGTGGAGAGAAATCAGAGTTAATATTTTAGGTCGAGTGACCCTTCCTCAGAGCTGATGGCAGCTAGGAAAATGTTGGTTTAAATGCAGAAGATAAGGTGGAAGGAGGGGGTAAGGAGTAAGCAATAGGTAGGGATAGAGCTCAAAGAAAGAGAAGTGCAGTTAGGCAGACAAAGGAGTGGATAACGATTGGACTAGAGGATGCATAGCTGTTAATGGGGACTGTTAGTGGCTAACGATGGGTGGTCTGTAATAGCAGACTATCCCAGTTGATACTTGGATTATTAAAATCACCTAAAATAACTGCCTTATTGTTAGCACAATAAAGAAGAATACCAAAGTTCAGGTAACACAGGTGTGGCCACAATTTAGGTATAAATGAGAAATGACAAAGGCATGAAGTCACTTGTACGAGTGGTGTACAGGCCTCCAAACAGTAACCACATGGTAGGGTGGAACATAAAGGAAGAAATAATGTGAGCTCGTCAGAAAGACATGAGGATAATTGTGGGAGATTTTAATTTCACTCGAAGTGTCAAATGGGCAAAAAAAGCCCATATGAAGTAGTCCTACAATGCTTTTGGGATAGCTTTTCAGAAGACTATGTTTTGGAGCTGGCCAGACAGCAAATTATACTAAACCTGGTATTGTGCAATGAAGTAGGATTAATGAGTGAGCTCATAGTACGTGTATCCCTCAGGAGCAGCAATCATAACATGAATGAATTTAACGTTATTTTAAGAAGAGAACAGTGGGTCCAAGACTATTTCTTTTTTTTTTAAGTAGCAGAATTATCGGTGTAGGACAGCAGAGATGGCTAAAGTGAATTGGCAAACTAGCTTAAAGGATAAATCAAGAGAGATGCAGTGGCAGATACTTTAGGAGATATTTCAAAATACATAGATACATTCCAAACAGTAAGAAAAATTCTAAGGGAAGGACCTTAGGTATGTTAAAGGTAGTAGCAGTTTTTTGAAGAGGTGACAAAGAAGATTGATGAAGACAGAGCGGTAGATCTTGTCTATATGGACTTCAGCAAGGTTTCACCAAGGTTACACATGGTGGACTGGTTAGTAAGGGATCCAGGGGAACTAGCCAACTGGATACAAAACTGGCTTGACGGTAAGAGACAGAGGGTGGTTGTACAGTATTGCTTTCCAGACTGGAGGCCTGTGGCCAGCGGTGTGCCGCCAGGATCGGTGCTGGGTCCATTGCTTTGCGTCATTTGTACAAATGATTTGGATGCGAATAAAAGGAGGAATGGTTAGTAAGTTTGCAGATGACACCAAAATCGGTGGTGTAGTGAACAGTGAAGGAGGTTATCTCAGACTACAATGAGACATTGATCAGATGGGCCAAGGAGTGGAAGATGGAGTTTAATTTAGATACACGTGAAGTGTTGCATTTTGGTAATACAAATCAGGGCAGGACTTATACATTTAATGATAAGATCCTGGGAGTGTTGCTGAACAAAGAGACCTAGGGGTGCAGGTGCATAATTCCTTGAAGGTGGAGTTGCAGGCAGATAAGGTGGTGAAGGCAGCATTTGGCACACTTGCCTTCATTCGTCAGTGCATTGAGTATAGGAGTTGAAACTACATGTTGCAGCTGCACAGGACATTGGTGAGGCCACTTTAAAAAACTGCATTCAATTCTGGTCTCCCTGCTATAGGAAAGATGTTATTAAACTTGAAAGGGGTCAGAAACGCTTTACAAGATTGTTGCCAGGGTTGGAGGGTTTGAGTTAGAGGCAGGGGTTGAAAAGGCTGCGGCTATTTTCCCAGAAGCACTGACGGCTGAAGGGCTTTATAAAATCATGAGGGGTATGGAGAGGGTAAATAGTCAAGGTCTTCTTGTCACAATAGAGGAATCCAAAACTAGAGGGCATAGGTTTAAAATGAGAAAGGAAAGCTTTAAAAGGGACCCGAGGGGCAACTTTTTCATGCAGAGAGTGGTGCGTGTATGGAATGAGTGCCAGAGGTGGTGGTAGAGGTTGGTACAATTACAACATTTAATAGGCATCTGGGTGGGTATATGAATAGGAAGGGTTGAGAGGGATATGGACCAAATGCTGGCAAATGAGAATAGATCAGTTTAGAGTATCTGATTGGCAGGGAGGAGTTGGACCAAAAGATCTGTTTCCATGCTGCATAACTCCATGACTCTATGAACATGAAGAAAAAGCACATAGTTCTATTTGGGATCGAATTAATCACATGGAAAATGGTGCGTTGATTTTAAAAAGTCAGCACTGATTTCCAAAGGGGAAATCATATTTAACTAATTTGTTACAGTTTTTGAAGAGGTAACAATACGGATCAATGAGGTTAACACTGTTGATGTGGTATACATGGATTTCCAGAAGGCTTTTGATACACTTGGTGCGCAGACGGCAGTAAACTTGGAAGAATTGTAAACTGTGAGGAAGAGAGTGTGAAACTCCAAAAGATATCATAATTGGTGAAGTAAGTCGATAGGTGGCAGATGAAGTTCAAAGCAGAGAAGTGTGAGATGATACACTTTGATCGAAAGAATACTGGAAGACGATATAAAAAGGCGGGGGGGGGGCACAATTCTAAATGGGATGCAGGTGCATATATGTTGAAGGTGGTAGGACAGGTAGAGGGAGCAATTAATAAGGCATAAAAAATGGGGCATTGTTAATGGGGCATAGAGTACAAGAACAGGGACATGATGTTGAACTTGTTCAATACACTTATTAGACTTAATATGGAGTATTGTTTACAGTTGTGGATGCCACATTATAGAAAGATGCGAATGCATTGGAGAGAGTGCGGAGCAATTTACAAGAACATTCCAGGAATGACAAATTTCAGTTGTGAGGATAGAGTGAAGAAGCTGGGACTGTTCTCTGAGGAGAGAAAGAAGCTCAGAGGAGATTTGATAGAGATTTTCAAAATTATGATTGGGCTAGATGGAATAGATAGGGAGAAGCTGTTCCTGCTCATAAAAGAAAAAGAATGAGAAGGCATAGATGTAAACTCATGTACAAACAAAGCAAGGGTAATGTGAGAAAAAACCTTTACACACAGTGAGTAGTTAGGCTGTGGAATGTACTAACTGGAAGTGTGCAGGAGGTAGGTTCAATTGAGGCATTCAAAGCAGCACTGGATAATTATTTGGATAATTAAAAGGTAATAGAACAAGCGCAGTCACTATGGGCTGAATGGTCTCTTCTGTGTGGTAACAATTCTATGATAGTTTACTAAGCCAGGTGGCAGAAAATTGGACAGAACATATAAAAAAATCTGAAATTTAACATGTTAAATTACAAGAGAGAAGCTGGCCAAAAATACAAATTTATATAAACAATTTCCATAAATATTTCAAGAAGAATTAACAAAGTGACGGCTGTCATACAAGAAGTGAGTCTGAAGAATTAATAATGGAAAATAAGGAGATGAATTGAGCAGGCAATTTGAATCACTTTTCATTACAAAGAAAGGAAGAAATGTCCAGAAGCTGCAATAAATCAAAAAGAAAATAGAAGGGAGGCAGTAACTCAGGAAAATGACAATCACCAGAGAAATGGTACTGACTAAGTTGATGGAGCTACAGGCTGAAAAGTGCTTGGATGCCGATAGGCTTCATCCCATTTTAAAAGAAATGGCTTTCCTTAAAAGAGAGTTTAGATGTTGATATTAACTTTCAAAAATCCCCGTGATTCAAAGCTGATCTCAATAGACTGGAAGATAGCAAATTTAATTCCTTTATTCAAAATGGGAGACATATGTAAACAGGGCACTGGAGGAACAGGAAAGAAGCCATCACAGGGCAGTTGGATAAGTTCAAATTAATCTGTCATAGTCAAATGGTTCTATGGAAGGTAAATCATTCTGAACCAGTCTACTGGTGTGCCTTAAGGCAGTAACATGTAAAGTTGATAAAGTTACACAACATCCCAGTAATGTAATACTACAATTCGTTGCTATGGACTTTACCCATCTAAAGACTTATCTCCATGGCAACATGGATCAAATGGATCTTGTAACCAAGCAGAACTACCAATTAGCTATTCTTAAGACCTCCAGCTCCACAATTTGAATTAGACAATTTAATTGTTACAAAACCTGACTTCTTAACTAAGAACATCTTGCACTGGGCTGGATAGAAATTTGTAGCTGAAGGTGAGGACACAGTTTTTGTGGTCGATCTAAGTACCAACAAAATGGGCAAGGAAGTTCTGTGTAGAGATTATGAGCAGCTAGGGGCTGAATTAAAAAGCAGAACTTCAAAAGGTAATAATCACTAGACTATTTCCTAAACCACAAGCTAATTGAAGTAGGGTAAATAAAATTAGGAACCTAAATGTATAGTTCAAAGATTGATGCGAGAGAAATGAGTTTTAATTCAAGGTCAGTGATACCAGCACTGGGGAAAGTGGAAGCTGTACTATTGGGACAGTTTTTGCCTGTGCTGTGCTAGGACCAGTATTCTGGCTTGCTCAGAGGGAGGACTTTACATAAAATTGTCAAGGCAAGAGATTTTGTAAGGAAAAATGTGATAAATTACAGAGAGAGGACAAGGCACAATAGCATGACAGAAATAAGGAAAGTAATAATCCAAGTGCAACAGAAAGGAATAGAGCGTACAAACTTAAGTCTGTACCAGCAGACAAGCCTAGAGGTTGTGAAAATAGTCAAGACAGAGCAAAAGGCATTTTATCTGAATGCACACTGTGTTCTCAACAAGATAGATTAATTGACAGGACAAATGAAAGAAACAGTTATGATATAGTTCCATTTTATGAGACGTGGCTTCGGGGTGACCAAGGCATGGAACATTTAAGAAATTTGAAAAGGGAAGCGATGAGAGGTTAATGAACGAAAGACAAGCTCAGTGCATCAGTGAGAAAGAATCTTTGATTAGAAGATCAAGATGTAGAATCAGCTTGGGTGGATCTAGGAAACAGTAAGAGGCAACAAATATTGGTAGGAGATGCTTTTACAGGCCACAAACAGTAGCAAAAATATAGGGCACAATAGAAATCAGGAAACAAAAGATGCAAATAACAAGGATAATATGGTATTTCTGTTGCATGTCAACATATAGATTGGGTAAACCTAATTAGTACTAATACTTGGAGTAGTGCTTGTACAAGTACACTAGTACTAATCTTGGAACGTATCTGAGATGGTATTCCAGAACAATATTTTGAGGGACCAACTTGAGAATAAACTATGTCAGATCGAGTATTTTGCATTGAAGAACAGTGAATTAACAGTCTCATTTTAAAGAGATTTTGAGGGAGCAGTGACCATAGTATGATAGAATTTTATCTGCATATGAAAATGATGTGGCTAAATCAAATATTAAGGCTTTAAATCTAAACAAAGAAAACTACACAGATAAGTGAGGCAAATTTGCTATGGTAGATTTAGAAAACGCATTAAACAGGCATAATGGGAGACAGACAAATGCTGGCATTTAAAGAATGAATACATGATTTACAACAAACTTACATTCCTTTGAGGAACAAAAACCTAGGTGGAAAAGTGGTACAACCATGACTAGCAAGAAAAATAAAGGATTGCATTTGATCAAAGGAGGAGGCTTTCAAAGTTGCAAAAAATAAGTAGTAATTCTAAGGACTGGGAGCATTTATAATTCACTGAAAGATGTTCAAGAAACCAAAGAAGAAAAAGAAAATAGATTGTCCAAGTAAACTAGGTAACTAACATAAAAAACAGACTGCACAAGTATATAGAAAGGAAACAATTAGCAAAGGCAATGTGGGCCCATCACAGACAGAATTTATAAACAGGGGTAAGAAAATGGCAAAGAAGCTAAACTTTGCGTCATCATAAAGGGGGTACAAAAAAGCTTTCTAAAAATAGCAGAGAATCAAAGATCTGGTGAGAATGGGAAACTGAAAGAAATTACTGCAAGTTTAAAAAATATCCTGCAGAAATTAATATGAGACTGGAAGTTGATACATCCTCTGAATCCAATGGTCTACACCTCTACGTTCAACGGCTGGCTGTGGAGATAGTAGATGCATTGGTGGCCATCTTCCAAAATTCAATAAACTCTGGAATACTTCCAGTGGATTGAAAGGTAGCAAATCTTACACTACCATTTTAGAAAACAGAGAGAGAAAAACAAGAAACTACAAGCATGTCAACCAGCCATGTCGTGGGGAAAAATCAAGAATCTATTATAAAAGACAAGATAACTGGATGCTGAGACAATTGCAGTAGGATTGGGCATGGATTTATGCAAGGGAAAGCATGTTTGATAAACCTCTTGAAATTGTTTTGAGGATACAATTGGCAGAGCCGATAGGAGGATAGGTGTAGTTGGATTTTTATACACAAATGAGTCAGTAACATTAAAGCATATGGGATGGTGGGTATTACACTGGCAACAATTGAAAATTGGCTAATGGACAGAGAGAGAAGGATTAAATGGATCATCCTCAGATTGATAGGTTATGATTGGTGAGATTCTGCAAGGATCCGCAAGGGTCCCAGCTATTCACAATCTAGGTCAACAATTTGAAACAAAATCAGAAATTGCTGGGGAAACTCAGTAGGTTTGGCAGCATCTGTGAACAGAAAGCTGAATTAATGTTTCAAGTCCAGTGATCTTTCTTCAGAACAATTTAGACATGGGGACCAATTGTAATATTTCCAAGTTTGCTGATGATATAAAACTAGGTAAAAATGTAAGTAGTGACAACAATGAAAGAAAACTTCAAAGGAATTTAGACATATTAAGTGAGCGGATAAGAACATGATGGATAGAATATAATGTGGATAAATGTGAAGGGACCTGGGTGCCTTTGTGCCTCCGTCACTGAAAACAAGATTGCAGCATGAAGCAAGCAGACTCAGAAAGAAACTATCATGTCACAATACCACAGTATTTCAAAGCATGTTATTCGTATTATGCTGCACTCAATTACTGACAATACATTTCTTTGCAAGTTTTTAGCTTCAGGCATTTCTTTAAATGGACACATACAAATCAGAAAGGAAGAAGTCTTACCTCAGATGTTGTTCCAAAAGGTCAACCTGATCATGTAGAGTTTCAGACATTTGTGTTTCTGGTCTGTGATAAAATCACAATAGGAAAAAATGTTTTTATACCTTTATTTAACATGCCAGCAATTTTTGGCTTAACAGGTAAAGTGACACCACTTTTACTTTGAGCTCTATTCAATACAAAATGGTAAAACAATTATCTAATCGATAGGAAACAAACAAAAACAGAAATTGCTGGACAAACTCAGTGGGTTTGGCAGCATCTGTGAAGAGAAAGCGAGGTAGTGTTTAAGTCTAGTGACTCTTCTTCAGAACTGCAGCGATGGTGAAGCTGGGAGAATGGACTAACTTATAGGATCTACTTATCTTTACAATATCATCTTCCATACAACTCAAGATTCTAACCTAATGGTATCCTCCATGGTAGGTATTTTTAGATCCTTAAACCCGATCTACCTTTACCAATAAACCAAATTAAAAAGACTTAAGATGTTTCAAGGCATTCATGAACTTAACGTACATCCTATTAACTGACTGTAAAATCTTTACTTGGATATGGCTTCCCTGAAAGCTCGAGCCCATATTCTTTACTAACAGAACAGTGAGGATTTGGAACACACTGCCTGGGAGAGTGGTGGAGGTGGATTCCATAGAAGGTTTTAAATGAGTGCCAGATATATATTCGAAATTCATCACTTTCAAAGGCTACTGAAATAGGTCTGGAGAATGGGACTATCTGGGAAGCTCTTGCTAGAGCCAGTACATACAGGATAGGGCAAACGGCCTCCTCCTTTACTGTAAAATTCTATGGTTCTATTAGCATTAGAATATAATGACAACATAATATATTTTGTAGTCATCTGCAGTTAATTACATTAATCACCTGAATCATGGGTGGCTGGTTAAAGAAAAGAAGGAATTATCAATTTCTTCAGAGATAAAAGAACCACAGGAAGAAATGAAGCAGTTTCATGTAACATTATGCTTGTAAGGGTGACAGGTTTTGAAATCTAAATTTGGAGCTCACAAGATGCTAACAAAATCAAATCAACAGGTATACCATCAATATGCATATGAAGAGAAAGAGATTGGTGAAGACAAAGAAAAGGAGTGTTTATAATTGCTAACAAAGAAATGGATGACCAATTAATATATACTTTGGTTCTATGTTCACAAAGGAGGACAAATATATATTAGAAATACTGAGAAAACAGGGTACAGCAAGAGGGAGAAACTGAAGGAAATTAGTATTAGTAAGGAAATTAGTATTAGTAAGGAAATGGCATTGGGAAAATTGATGGAATTGAAGACTGATCAATTCCCTGGACAATCTGTATCTCAGAGTACATAAGGAAATGGCCCTACAAACAGTGAATGCTTTGGTGGTCAACTTACAAGATTCCAAGGAGTCCGGAACAGTTCCTTCAGATTGGAGGACAGCTGATGTCACCCCTCT
Organism: Rhincodon typus; assembly: GCF_021869965.1. Lineage (NCBI taxonomy): Eukaryota > Metazoa > Chordata > Chondrichthyes > Orectolobiformes > Rhincodontidae > Rhincodon > Rhincodon typus. Next base: position 107,907,177 of record NC_063336.1, read on the forward strand.
ATTTAAAAAAAGGACGCAGAGATAAAACCAAGTCTTATAGACAAGTTAACCTGATGGCCATGGAGGGGAAAATACCACAGTCCATTGTTAAAGATTTAATAGCTGAACATTTGGAAAATAGTGAAAGGATTGGGCAGTTTTATGATTAATTGGGCATGGGTTTATGAAAGGGAAATCACGCTTGACAAATCTACTGGAATTCTTGGAGGATGCAACTCGTAGAGTTGATGAAGGGGATGTGGTTTATTTGAACTTTCAGAAGGCTTTGTCAAAATCCCACTCAAGATTAGCATGTAAAATTAAAGTTATGGAGTTGGGGTAATGTATTAAAATGGACAGAAAACTGATTGGCAGACAGGAAACAAAAGTAGGAATAAATTGGCATTTGAACAAGTCATCTACTTCCTCCAATCAGCATTATCATCTGCTAACATTATTGCTATTGTCTTGACAACAAGATTCATTAACTAAACTGCGCTCAAAGATGGTCTTTAATAACTCTAAGAAGGATGCAAAACAAAAGGATGCAGGTGAACTATAGCGTATGAACAAGAATAGCTCATGATAAACAAGTATGGTAATGACAACAGATCTGTAGCAAGAATAGCTACAAGCAGCAACAGCAGAGTAGATAGGCATTGCATCTATTTCATAATGAAGTATTGACACTAATGGCTCATGCAAAATTTGGAGCAAAATTTTCACCAAGGCCACTTTTGAATCTGTTAGAATTACTGGTAATACTCATCAGAAAGGAAAAACTCAAAAATGAGCAAAGGAAGAAATTGATAATGAGATTGACCAAACAAACACACATCATTCACTTTATGTTTTATAGTCTTGAGTCAAGACAACACTGAGCACTCACTTGAGGCTGTAAACAAGTCGGGCTCTGACTGGCCTCACTTTTTGTGTGGCAACATTTTCAGTAGGAATATAGATCTATTTTGGAAGCAAACTTAAATTAGTTTGGCCAATTAATTAGGCCAACTTTGACAAAGGCGTCTCCAAAATGTCCACCTTCTTCCTTAACCAAGGATTCCCCAGCACCGTTATTGACAGGGCCCTCAACGGGGTCCGACCCATCTCCCGCACTTCCGCCCTCACCCCTTCTCTTCCCTCCCGCAACAGCGACAGGGTTTCCCTTATCCTTACCTACCATCCCACCAGCATCCACATCCAGAAGATCATCAGATGCCATTTCCGCCACCTCCAATGAGATGCCACCACTGGACACACATTCCCCTCCCCTCCCTGGTCCGCCTTCCGCAGGGACCATTTCTTCTGGGACACTGTGGTCCACTCTTCCTTCACTTCCAACAACCCCCCAATAGCTCCACGGCATCCCTGCAAGCACCAGAGATGCAACACCTGCCCATTTAACCTCCTCCCAACCCAGTATCCAAGGGCCCAAACATACCTTCCAGGTGAAGCAACACTTCATCTGCATTTCCCACAATCTAGTCTACTGCATTTGCTGCTCATAATGTGGTCTCCTCTACACTGGGGAAACAAAGCATAGACTGGGTGACCGCTTCGCAGAACATCTACGTCCTGCTCGCGAAGAAGACCCTGAGCTTCCAGTTGCTTGCCACTTTAACACACCACCCTGTTCCCTGGCCAACATCTCTGTATCTGGCTTGTTGCAGTGCTCCAGCGAAGCTCAACGCAAGCTGGAAGAACATCTCATTTTCCACTTGGGGACCCTGCAGCCCTCCAGGCTCAATATTGAGTTCAATAATTTTAGGGCCTGAACTCTCCCATGTCCTAGCCCCCTTCCCCACACACCAGGCCTTCTTATCACATGGCCTGTCATTACACACTACCAATTGTCAGCCACTAACAGTCTCCATTAACAGCTATTCACTCTCCTAGCCAGATTGTTATCAGTCCTTTGACTGTTCTTCTCTCTCTTTGTGCGCTATCCCCGCCTATCATTTACTCCTTACATCCTTCCCACACCCTATCTTCTACATATAAACTGACATTTTCCTAGCTACCCTCAGTTCTGAGGAAGGGTTACCAAACCGAAAACATTAACTTTGATTTTTCTTCATAGATGCTGCCAGACCTGCTGAGCTTTCCCAGCAATAACACAGTGTGGAGCTGGAGGAGCACAGCAGGCCAGGCAGCATCAGAGGAGCAGGAAAGTTGATGTTTCGGGTCAGAACCCTTCCTCACAGATGGGGTCCCTAACTCTCCTGCTCTTCTGATGCTGCCTGGCCTGCAGTGTTCCTCCAGCTCCACACTGTTATCTGACTCCAGCATTGGCAGTTTTTACCATCTGAGCTTTTCCAGCAACTTCTGTTTTTGTTGCAAACTTAATTAAGCCAAAGCATAACCACTGATTGTTTACGCTTTTATTTCTAGAATTTGTGGGACAATTTTACAGTTTTGATACTAATTATTTACCAAATTTATTGCTTAATTACCCTACTTCATAGTGTGTATTACATTTAAGCATTCCAGAATGCCCTGGAACGGTCTAACTGGCAAGATGTGCCAAAATTTACATTGATCTTGTTGTCACTGGGTTATGTTGAAATATTTTGAGATGTTTATTAGCATATGCAGGTGGAAAATGGGTAAAAAACAGATAGAAATCAGCATAATCAATTCAGGAGGAAAACAGTGAACTTGGGCCATGTCCCTTCTTGACGGACCTTTGTCTGCATTAAAATCAGCAAAAGGCATCAAATATCACTTATGGATATTAGGCATAAAATGATTAAAATTACAATTATGGAAGGTTTCAATTTTGAATACAATTAATTTTGATAGAATACGAAATACATCAGTAAGAAGAATTAAATTGTAAAAATTTTAAGAAAAAACTGCACCATAAGTGATCACAATCCACGCTTTGGATTCTGTTCCAGATATGTCTAAAGACTGTTCAGAACTGAATTAATTACAGGAAACTCATCTATGTCCCACTTTTATTGTCTAAGGCAGTGCTAGAAACTCGTGGGTGGTGAAGCAATACCGTGTTGCTTTGACGGAGATGCCACAAAATATTGGCACAAAATTAGTGGAAATTTCTTTGTGGTTCGGAATTAGTACAAGTTATTTATGCCTGAATTTTGACAATTTTTTGCATGAGAACCATGCCATATTTACACCGTCGTTTCAGAAGTTTTCAAGGAACACTGGATCATTGGCTTTTATAAACGTACTTCATTTAACTTAAAATGAAAATAGGTGCTAAGTACTGTAACATTATGTAGAATTTACAGCAGAGAATCAAGATATTCAATATAACAGACCATTCTAGTATTTGTGATCCACACAATCCTCATACCATCATTCTTCATGTATGTCATGAATGTATCCTCCTATTTTTTAACTTCCTAGTCTGCTAATTAGTTGCCCCTTCTCTGCCAGTTGCCTCAAAATAAACTTGACATCATCACCCAGTACAAAGTAACTGGCTTGTTTGGCACCACGTCCTCATTAAATTATTCTATCCACCACCAATGCACTGTAGCAACAGTGAGTACCATCAACAAAGTGTACTGCAGAAATTCAATTGGGTTCCTTTGACAGTCTTTTCCAAATCCAAGACGACTACCATCTAGAAGGTCAAAGGCAGAAAACACATGTGACCACCACCACCTGCAAGGTCCCCTCCAAAACCACTCACCATCTGACTTGGAGTTATATTGCTGCTCCATTACCATCACTAGCTCAAAATTGTGGAACCCTCTCCCCAACAGCACTGTGAGTCTACTAAATGGAGTGCAGCAGTTCAAAAAGACAACTCACCATCACATTCTCAAGGGCAATTAGGAGTGGGCAGTAAATGCTGGCCCAAACAGCAAAGCCTAAATCCCCTTAATAAGTAAAAAAACAAATATCAATTCCTCAATTCCCCACCTGTCCCATGGCAAGATATCTGTTCATCTTATGGACTCCAATTTCAATTTAAAAAACGATACATTTTTGGAAATATGAAGTATAAGAGAGTCCAATGGCAAAAATTTGTTTGAAATATGTCAATGGTTTTCAGAATAATTATTGTTTTATAACAAAACAATCAACCTATAAATCTTCATGATTTGGATCATACTTACCCAAAACCCCTCTGTGGTAAACATTCAAGAATATCATAACAAAGAGCCAACTGATCATCCCGTTCACAGTTGTAGAGACATTCTAGGGCTACTGCCATTAACTGATGATGGTCGGGAATAATTTTCTGCTGACACTAATTGAACAAAAAAGGAATGGAATGAACCAGCTTTCTGGTGCTTTTTGAGAACACATAAGCAATTTCTGCTGTTATTCTTGTTGCTTAGTTTTGTTAAAAAATTGAAAACATCGAAATACTGCACAAAAGAAATGTCCAACCAGTTACAATATTGAGTTAAAACATCAAGTGCATAAAATCTTATGGTTTCCCAAGATAAGCAAACAAGAAACTACATACACATTGGCATGAAATTAAGAACACTGCTAACCTATAGTCTGAACATAATGCTTATGGTGAAACTCTCTCTGTCTTGTTGCCTCAGTATATTCGAATATCCCAGTAAGTAACTGAACAGTGAAAATTGACTACGATCATTTCATTTTTTGATTTAGGTGACTTATTAATTGCAAAGTGGAATTCCACCAGAAATGAAACTATATAGTATTTGTTAATATAAATGGGATGTGCTGCAGAATAGTAGATCAAGGGTTCCTTTCCACATTCTCAATTTCAGAATTATCAAAGAGCAAATACCAAGTAATTTTCCCAAACAGATAAAGGTATCAATTATGCGCAAGTTATTACTTGGGTACTGCAGCACAGGCCTGGGAGCTGTCTGCTTAACTGTGCCCTTGGCCAGAGAACTACATGTGGTATAATGGATTGCACAGGGAAAAATTTTTTAAAAAGTCAACTCTGCTTCATTATTTGTTAAAACCATGAAAACTAACAGTGCAACAAACGTACATCAGGTTTAGACTGTTGAAATATTTTCAAAGGGTACTTCAAATCCTCTTTTGCTTCTGTTACTAGGTACTCTCTTAGCAACTCATCTGCATGTCCCATATTTTTACTCTCACAGCGATGCAGGAAAGGAACCACCCACTGGTAGACATTCTTTATATACATTTCCTCAGAGGACTACAAGAATATAAACAAAAAAAGACATCAATTACGTCATAGTAACTTGCAGACAGGTATGTTTTACTCAAGAAAAAAGTTTACCATATTTTAAAAACTTTAGAAGTTTATCACAATGCATTATTTTAAATTAATTATTTAAATAACAGACATTATCAAAATAGTTGTTGAAAATATAACATACCTAGCAATATTCTGTTCAGTTGCATTGAATAGTTAGGCACTGGATTTTGCTCATAACTAGGTAAAGTTGAAATTCCACATCAGACCAAATGATGTAGAAGCAAAATTAGGTCATTCGGCCCATTGAGATGCTCTGCCATTTGATCATGGCTGATTGTTTCTCAACCACATTCCCATGCCTTCTCCCCCTAACCCTTGATCCTATTACTAATCAAGAACCTATATATCTATCTCTGTCTTAAAGACACTCAATGACTTAGCCTTCTCTGCCCACTGTGGCAATAAGTTCCACAGATTTACCACCTTCTGGCTCAAGAAATTTCTCATCTCAGTTCTAAAGGTCATCCCTTCACTCTGCAGCTATACTCTCATCTCTCTGAGTGGAAACATCTTCTCCACGTCTGTTCTATCCAGGCCTCTCAGTATACTACAAGTTTCAATCAGTAACCCCCCATCATCTTTCTATTGCACCAAATACAGACACAGAGTCCTCAACCGCTCCTCATATGACAAGCCCTTCATCCCAGGATCAGTCTCGTAAACCTCCTCTGGACCCCTCTCAACAGCAGCATATTCTTCCTTAGATATGGGACCCAAAAATGCTCACAATATTCCCTGTGCATTTAATGATAAATCAGGGAACAATTCACAGCCAGCTCCTTTTGCAAACTTTGGCAGAATTTAACAGGTGGGTTCCCAAACGGGGAGGACAGGTAGACATTCCACAAGTTTCCGATTTTCCTCTGATTTGATCCAAGGTGAAACAGCCCAAGGAGGCTTTCCCAGCCAGAGGTTAAGTGAGGCCCTAAAGAGGCCAGTTGAAGACCTCGCCCCACCATCGCTGATATTTAACCAGCAAGAAGCCTCAACACACAGCCAATCTGTCAATTGTAGTCTGCCAATATGCCTTTGGTCTGATGAGAGACAGGGGCGTTGGGAGAGTGGCTTTGACATGGACGGACCATGGCCAATTGGAAGACTGCAAGGCGCGAATCATCATGGCTGCGGACCTTCGCCGCTTGCTCTAAATACTAACATCTCTACAATGTATTGGGGGGGCCTTCACAACCAGCTCCGCTGAACCTGCCCTACTTCTCCTATTCCCTGAGGCACAAAGACGGATTCTCCACTGGGCTTCCTACAGTACCAGCAGTGGTCACTGCTTCCAGTGAGGCTGCCAGCTTCGGACTTGACCACAATGTTAAGGATTTATAGGGGCAGGGTTAAGAGTAGGGGTGAGGGGGCAGTGTTGCTCTCAGAGGAGCTGGGAAGACTGAAGTCAGGAAAGCAAAAGCCTGTCGGGCTTCTCGAAAATAGCCAGTGGTAGAACTGCCACCAGTTTTCCAGCCAGTAGCGGCATCCTCAACATGATTATTAAACTTTCCTTTTTTCTTGCAGTGGCTCAAAGTGATGTTGTCAGATGCTTGGGATAAAGCTAGCCATTCAAGCTTTATGCATAGAGAACAATGCAGTAACCAGAAGAATTTGTTTTAAACAATTGTCAGTAAAATATTTACCAGTAATCATTTTGCAAAA
>NC_063336.1:107914508-107927689 GCF_021869965.1 Rhincodon typus
TTTGTTTTAAAGTTGGAACAATAGAAGCAGCCTGAATGACGGGGTTAAGCTCCCACAGAGCCAGGATTTCAGTTTTAGCTTTCAGTAGCTGTTGGGTTTGTGAAAGCTGCTACACCTCTCTCTCTGTTTGTTACAGCTAAAAACTGGGGTTCTCTTCCTGCTGCTAGAATTACATGTGAGACAATCTATTTTACTGAATTTGTCTTTGCCAAGGGTGTCCTTATGATATGTTCCTATATTGAAATAGTTAATAAGTAGTTTATTATCTTGTTAAGTATTGGTTTTTATTTTGTCTGTATTTTAATTATTGTGTATGAATAAAGCATGTTTTGCTTCAAGCCTGACAGTTTAATCAAACGAATTACATGCAGGAATGCAACACCTGGCACCTGCCTTTAAAATAAGGAAAAGCTAGGTCTAGGCTATCTCCTTGACACGTTTTGAGGGGGTTTGGTCTAGTCCATAACAGTTCCTTCCTATTCCTCATGTTACCACTGATGACAGCACGTGAAAACATATGGAGGTGTTATGTTTTCACATTATCTCACCACCACCTAACTTTAGTCCTCTACCATCTCTAACTGTCCACTTGCTTAATCAAAATCTAGTCCAGGATGAGCTGAAATGTCCTGCTTTAAAAGTAATTACAACAAAAGCCATTATATTTCACTGCTTTCACAAACTCCTCCTATGTTATAACCTCCCCACCGCAAAGTCAACTTGATTCAATAATAATGTCTTTCATCTTCATCTTGCTTCAGCCCACTTGCTACTGAAAACACTTAGTACAGAATGATTGTTGTAAGTGTGCATCAACTTACTTAGTTGTTTCAGGTTTGTAAATGGAATGACTATTATTCATTATTTCATTCTGTTGACACATCCAAACAACCTTGTTGACCCCACTGTCTTTCACTTTAGTTTTACTTGCCTACATGGTGAATATTACCTACTGAACCCCATTTTACTCTTTAAAATGTATCAATATTCAGATTCCTATTTTGTTTCTGGTCCTTTCCATCTTTCAGAAATCTCTGCAACACAAAACAAGACATAACATTCCATTGAAGCTGAGCAGGACGATTGGTAGAATGCCTAACTCTATGTTGGAGCTCCTTATAACAGTCAATTACTTCAATCATCTCAAGTTATCTTCAACTGATTTCAGATGGAGCTATCAACTCAGCTGATCAGAAAAGATCTTGGTAATTTCAACATACTTTCTAATTTGGCCAAGACATATCTCTCCAAACTCCTTAGCCTTTCCCCACACACCACACCTTATTATTACATGGCCTTCTACTGCAAACAACCCATTGTCATCCACCAATGGTCCCTGTTAGCAGCTATTTATTCTTCCAGGCTGACCTTTACTCACCCCTTTGTCTGCCTAACTGTGTTTCTCTCTCTTTGGGTTCCATCTACACTTATCATTTATTCCTTCTGCCCCCCAACTCCACACTACCCCATCTTCACTATATATACCAACAATTTCCTAACTACAATCAGCTCTGAAGAAAAGTCACTGGACTTGAAACATTAACTCTGCCTTATCTTCACGAATGCTGCCAGACCTGTTGAGTTTTCCCAGCAATTTCTGATTTTGTATCTGATTTATAGCATTCGCTGTTCTTTGTTTCTTTTCCCCTTCAAACTGTTCCAAATTAATATTTTCAAAAGAATTCTAACACTGTGAAACATCTTAACCCTAGGTGTTCTAGTGTCAGTCAGCAAGGCAAAGTTGGGGGATTGTGGGTTTGGCGGTGGTGGGGGCAGTGTGGCTACAGTATGACCTTTCCTCCTGGTGTAGACGTGTTGCGCTCCATGTGTCACAAGATACTTGAGTATGACAGGAGGGCTGTTCTCAACCTTCACTGCTCCTGGTAGCAGAGTAGTGTGAAAATAATCAGAAATCCACGCCTAGCTTCTCTTGTCATTTTACAGCACTCTTCCCCTGTCCCCTTCACCCTAGCCCATCACCAGAGGGCTGGTGAAATTCAGCCCCATTTTTCATCAGAACAAATGCTCAGAAACTAGTTCCTTATGATCAAAGGCCAGATGCTGCTAATTACATCAAGGAAATACCCTAATTTGATTTGACCAAAGCTGATCGCTATGCAGGCGAAATAAGAAATTTAAACCTTGCAACAGTTTTCACTTGAAATGCGGTACTGTTTCCTAGAGAAAATGCATTAGGTAATTGTGTGTTCATGTGGGAAGGAAACTCTCTTGTTTTTTTCAGTATATGGGAGACAAAGGAATAGTTGGGTAAAATGGTTAAGGTTGACATTTAACCCAGCAGATTTGTGTGTCAACTCTTGAAGAGCATCATCAAAAACATTATGAAGAACAACATCTCATTTTCCACTTGGGGACCTTTCAGCGTACAGGACTCAATATCAAGTTCAATAATGTTCAGACTTGAGCACCTTTTTCCATGTCCTTTACCCACCCACGCAGCCCAGGCCTTGTCATAACATGGGCTGCTTTCAGCACAGCCAACCTATTTTCTCTTACTTGTGGTCCTCATAAGCTTCACTCTTTCCCTGACTTATCATTATCCATCCCTTTCTTTGCCTGTGTTTCTCTCTCTCCAGGATCTGCCACCACCTTTCTCTCATTCCTTTACCCACCCCAACTCCCGTCTTCAGCAGAAATACTACTTTTTCCTAGCTACTCCTAGTTCTAATGAAGGGTCACTGAATCCGAAATACTTACTCTGCTTTCTCTCCACAGATGCTGCCAAACCTGCAGAGTTTCTCCAACAATTTCTGATTTTGTTTCTTGAATAAGAGTGTTTTATGTGAAGGCTGCACTGCACCACCTCTCTTATTGTCCTCTCTGAATGACACCAGCCCTATTATCAACATATTGGAATTAAAACTCCAGTGTCTTCGTTACCATTCCTGGACAGTTACCACGGCAGCAACATTCACATGCCTTTTTTGCTGCATCACAGTGCAAGGGTTCCAGGTTTGATTCCATCCTCGGGTAACCATGTAGAGTTTGCACATTCTCCCCCATATCTGCGTGAGTTTCCTTTTGGTTCGAAGTCCGAAGATGTGCAGGTTTCATGGATTGATCATGCTAAATTACCCATCGTGTCCATTGATATACAGGCTAGGTGGATTAGCCATGGGAAATGCAGAGTTACAGGGATAGGATGGTCGTCAGAGGGATGATGTGAACTCGATGGGCTGAATGGCCTGCTTCTACACTGTAGGGATTCTATGATTCTAGGCGCTGCTTGGTAGCATTGTTGATGACGCCTTCTATCACTTTACTGATGATTGAGAGTAGATTGATGGGGCTCTAATTGGCTGAGTTGGAGTGGTCCCGCTTTTAATGGTACAACGTCACTTGAGAAATTTTCCATGTTGTTAGGTAGATGCCAGTGTTGCAATAGAACTGGAAGAACCTGGCTAGGGAAGTGGTAAACTCTGGAGCACAAGTCTTCAGGACTATCGCTGAGTGTTGTTAGGGCCCCTAGACTTTACAATAGCCAGTGCCTCCAACCGTTTCTTGATATCATGTGAAATGGTATCTGTAGCACTTGGGACCACTGGAACTGGAGCAGAGCTAGAGGGTTTGAGTTATAGTGAGATGCTGAACAGGCTGGGGCTTTTTTCTGTGGAGTGTCAGAGGCTGAGGGGCGACCTTATAGGGGTTTACAAACTCATGAGGAGCATGGATAGGGTGAATAGACAAGGTCTTTTTTCTAGGATGGGAGAGTCCAAAAATAGAGGGCATAGGTTCAAGGTGAGAGGGGAAAGAATTAAGAAGGACCTGGGGGTTAACTTTTTCACATAGAGGGTGGTGCGAGTATGGAACGAGATGCCAGAGGAAGTGGTGGAGGCAGGAACAATTACAATATTTAAAATGCATCTGCATGCATCTGCTGAGAGGGATATGGGCCAAATGCTGGCAATGGGCTTAGGTCAGATTAGAATGTCTGGCCGGCATGGATGAGTTGTATTGAAGGGTTTGTTTCCATGTTGTATGACTCTCTGACTCTATGACACAAGAGGAGGCCAAGATGAATCATTCACTCAGCACTTCTGGCTGAAGATTATTGTGAATCAGCCTGGTAAACCTTTTTTTACATTCCCTTTATAGCCACACTGTGAAGGCCAATGTATATTTACTGTCTTCACTGCCTGCTGCACCTAGAATCTCACTTTCAGTGACTGGTGTGCTGTTCTCTTCCATCATTGAAGATGGGGATATTTGTGGAGCCTCCTCCTTCAGTGAGTTGTTTAATTGTCCACCACCATTCACAACTGGACTGCAGAGGTAAATCTGATGTGTTGTTGTGGGATCAGCTGTGTTCGTCACTTGCTCCTTATGCTGGTTGGCACACAAATACTTTTGTTTGACAGCTTCACCAGGTTGAAGTCTCATTTTCAGGTATGCTTGTTGCTGCGCTTGGCATGCCCTGCTGCATTGAATACTGCATCTGAAAAAGGACAGTAATAAAGAACGCAAAAACAAAGTTGCTGGAAAATCTCAGCAGGTCTGGCAGCATCTGTGAAGGAAAAAACAGAATTACAATTTCGGGACTGGTGACCCTTCCTCAGAACTGTTGTAATAAAGAATTCCCTCCTGGTGGGAGGGTGAGCTGTGAAGAGGTTGAAAGATGTTTCAATGGGATTTGGACAAGTTGACTGAGTGGGGAAAAGCATAGCAGTTGAAGAGTGATATGGATAAATATGAGGTTATCCTCTTTGATAATAAATAACAGTAAGGAACATTATTATCTGAACAACGATGGATTGGGAAAGACTGAGATTGCAGGTGCAACAGGCAGTGAAAACTGTAAATGTACATTGGCCTTCACAGTGTGAGGTTTGGGTACAGGAGCAGGGATGTCTTGCTGCAATTGCAGGGGGGCTTGGTGAGACCACACTTGGATTATTGTGTGTAGTTTTACTTTCTCCTTAACTGAGGAAGATGTTGTGGCTATGAAGGGAATGTAAGAAAGGTTTACCAGACTGGTTCCTGGGTTGGCAAGATGGACACATGAAGAGAGAGTGGATTGGTTAGGACTATATTCACTGGAGTTGAGAAGAATGAGGGGAATCTTATAGAAACCTATAAAATTCTAACAGCACTGGACAGAGTGGTTGTTCCTGAAGGAATTATGTTCCTGAAATTGGGAACCAGAACCAGGAGTCACATTCTAACATACAAGCCATTCAGAACAGAGATGAGGAAAAATTTCTTCACCCAGAGAGTGGGGAGCCTGAGGAATTCTATGCCACAGAAAGTGGTTGAGGCCAAAACATTGAATGTTTTCAGGAAGAAGTTACACATAGTTCTTAGGGCGAAAGGGAAGGAAGCAGGAGCAGGGTATTGAGTTGGATGATCAGCCATAAACATATTGAGTGAGTGAGCAGGCTCAAAGGGCCAAATGATCTACTCCGGCTCCTATTTTCCTGTGTATATGCACCCCACAGTGGAAGTGATTTGTCCTCAAAGCAGACCAGCTACCGACAAGCAAGGAAGTTGCAAATAAAATACGATTCGTTTCCCAACTCAGGTACTGATGGTGTCCTGAAGCTCTCATTACTTAGTCTACTAGATAAGTACTTAATTAAAATTAAGTGCCAATAGTTATGTACTATGTATTAACATTTGCATTTTAAATGAGAACAAAATTACTATTACAATTATGTTTTAGTTATTTAAACTCACAAAAAAGGCCCATAAGCTTTCTTCTTAAACCACTGAGGTAATTGACCAAAACTCTAGGATATCTGTTTTTCAGTACATTTCCATTACTTTTCTGTTTTGATGTTTATTGGACATTCTCACTGTTGGAAAGATTAAAGCTGTATTGGACTTTCACCTCATTTAGATTGGTAAACTGGAGAGATCTGCTGAAAGCTCCACAGACAACTCTAGGGGCAACAGGATTTTTATTTGGAGTCGATGAATTACCAGCAGCAGACCTCATAGAGGTGGGGGACAGTGGGTGGGGGGTGGGTAGAACAATTGGGAGCAAGGGAGGCAATTGGAAAGAATGTGGGCAATTGGACGAGGAGAATTAGAATTAGAATTATTGTCAATTGTACTCAAATGAGCACAGTGAAAAGTTTACAAGCCACCACTTACGGTGCCATTGTAGGTACAAACAACTTTGGTACAGATGCTTAATTGTTCGGGGGAATAAAGGTTAGAACGATAAAGAAAAGTTCCAGCATTACAGATCATAGAAATAAATGAGAAAAATAAAGAAATAAAACTTTCAGAATAACAGTCATTCCAATCCAGTGCACACTGGCACCTAACCTCAGACTGCATTGGGCTTTCCCCCAAGGCTTTCAAGGCCAGGAATCATAAAGAAAATTTGGGGAGTCAGGGAGAGAGCTGCCACTTATTAATAAATAGGGCCATTTAGAAGAGTTGTGGTTGCTGGGGCAAGATGACAATATATCGTTCAAATGTACTCTCTTCATAAAAAAGTTATGTCATAGTGAAATTTTCCCATCACACAAAGTACAATATATTTTACTTCAATATCACACGTGGCACTATGAGATGCCTAACTACACGAACAACCACATGCTTCATTTACCTTTCTTGTAAAACCATTCTCTGGAGAGGCCATCCCAGTGGTTATCCACAGGTTTGTGGTGTACAATGAAAGGCCTCAGGCTGTTGACTTCTCCTTTTGAAACATTGCAGTAATTGCACCATATATTAGTGTATGCCTCTATAAACAGTGTTGACCTTGGAATATGCCACACTTCAACACTTGGTCATGTAATGGATGGGCAAACATGTTCGGTCAGAACAAAGAGCACCTTCCACTGATTTGATGGTTCTTCAGCCATTATCTTGTCGTCCCTCCTTCGGAAGAGCCAACAGAGCTCAGAGACCTCTGCATTTGCAATTACCCAATGCTTGATCTTGTTGATGCATCCGGGAAGTAACGTTTGCTAACCCTATCATTTCAACGGTAACAGTATTTAGTCTATGCTGAAAATAATTCCTGAAAAAAAAAGCAGTCCTAATTTTAACCTTAAACTAAAAGAGAAACATATTAAGGATGGAAGACAAGCTAACATTCCTTGCATTTATGTTTTATAATTAAGCATGAATAGTGATACATACATACACAAATACAATGTTCTGATTAATTCCCCTGGAGACCTGACAAGGTTCAAAAAGAAAAAATCTTACAACCATCAATCTATCAGGCAGAGTTATTCTCTGTAAATCTTTAGTATAGCATGATGGATTTATAAAATCTGCACAGAAACTGGAGTGTATTGGCTTTATGCATATCTTTAGTCCTGATGTGACATCAATTTGAATATGGCTGCATCACATGATAATGAGGGGTCACCAAAAAATAGGCCACAGATGTATGCGAATTCCAAATGCAACATGGTACTCAACAGACATTTTTACATGATGAAGTCACTTCCACATATCATTTTTCGCCGAAGGGGAAGCTTACCCCAGTCATGTGCAAACTCTGAAGTGGCATTACGGAGGTTCTGCAGAGTAAAGCACTTAAACAATAACATGCTTTTTATTCTGAATTCTAAGTGTCACATGGAGCAAGTGGAATGCATTTCAAATGCACAGAAAATCAAAAAGCACTGATATCAACTGCATCTCCCCAATGGAATTTAATTGTAGATATTAAAGCTTTCCTTTCTCTTTGAGGCAGTTTTAATTTTTAAAGCTGTGGAAGGAAACAAAAGTATTTGCGCTTAGAACAAGGAAACTGAGTGTCCAAGTTTTTTTGATTTTAGAAATATAGATTAGGAAGTTGCTTAGAGAAGCTGAAAAGACCGCAAACAGATATGGACCAGTTAAGTAATTAGTAAAAAGCAGGTTAAAAGAATATGAGTTTTTTTTAAAAATCTATTCATTTGTGGGATGTGGGCACTGCTGGGTGGCCATCATTCATTGCCCATCCCTAGTTGCCCCTTGAGAAGATGGTGGTGAGCTGCCTTCCTGAACCGCTGCAGTCCATGTGCTATAGGTTGATGCACAATGCCTTTTGGGAGGGACTTCCAGGATTTTGACCCAGCGACAGTGAAGGAACAGCAATATATTTCCAAGTCAAGATGGTGAGTCACTTGCAGGGGAAATTGAAGGTGGTGGCATTTCCATGAATCTGCTGCCCTTGTCCTTCTCGATGGAAGTGGTCATGGGTTCGGAAGGTGCTGTCTGAGGACCTTTGGTGAATTTCTGTAGTGCATCTTGTCGATAGTGCATACTGTTGCTACTGGAATTGCCCACTCTGCTGGGAAGAATGGAAAAGGAGAATATTTTTAAAGGATCAACATTGGTAAATATTGGTCCTGAGATGGTGGAGAGTCTTTTGACATGAATTACAGAAACTTAATATGTTGGTACAGCAAGCAAATAGGGAGACAAATAGTTTTTACCTGGGAGTGTAGGTATGTAGAAATTTTGCTGCAATTATGTAGAGCATTGGAGAGACCACACCTAGCGTACTGTGGTGTACAGTTACAGTAAGTGTCTACTTACGTATAGAAGGATATATTTGATGTAACAAAGGGTCACAAGATTAGTCCCTCGGATAAGAAAGTTTTTCTCTCATGCAAATTTTTCCCCTCACTTTGAGAAATAGTTCAGAAGTGTCAAAAGGCTTAGCAAGCTCATTATGTACCCATTTTAATCTACTCCTGAAAGCTTTTCCATTGCAAAAATATCCTGGACTGAGACTCAAGGTCAGAGCTTCTGCCTCTTAGACAAGGGCCTGACTCACAGAGACACAAGGCCCCAGACTGCTGAAAATTGAAGAGAATGGGCTCATATTCTCTAGAACTCAGTCTAATAAGGGAGGCTCCCATACAAACCATGTAAAATTTTTAGAGGACCTGGCAAACACGTTGTACGTAAACTCTTTTTTTCTAGCCGGAGAATTTAGGAATAGGGGTCATTGTCTAAGAATAAAGGAAATATCATTTTGAACTAAAACAAGAAGAAATTTCTTCATTCAGAGCACTGTGAATGTTTGCAAATTTGTACAATAGAGGGCTACGGACGATCAGCCTATGAATGTATTCAAGACTGAGATTGAAAGATATTTGGGCATTAAAGGCATCAGGGGATGTGAGGACAGGATGGGAAAGTGGAGTTGGCATATATTTTCAATAATATCCTGACTGAACGCCGAAACGTGCTTGATGGGACCCGATAGCCTACTTCTGCTCCTACGTTCTAAGTCTGTTTAACAAACGGGAATAAAAATATTCCTTTTGAAAGATGTTGTCATTTTTGATCTCATTGGTATCCGGGTCTGACCTCTGCTTTAAAACTGAAGAACACTGTTGGCTACTGATCACTTATTAATGATTTCCTCACGTTCAAGCTCCCAGACTCAGTACGGTCAGTATTAGCTGCCCCACAGACTAAAATTCGTCCACCTCAAGACTATCACTCTGTTTACTGGGGCATTTTGGTAATAGTCATGTCCTCATGAAACAAAAGAACCAATTTGGTCCTCGGAGGCTCATAATTGCCTTTTCATTCCACACCTTAAGTCAAGTGTGAAGAAATTTCTAAGCGAACGTTTTGCCAGTTTAACAATGAAAAAGAATGCTATTTACTTTAAGGTGTGTGGTCTTTCTCCCGGAAAAATTTGTGCTTCTCTCTGTAAATTCTGTTTAAATACAGATGATGTTCTTCAGGTTTTGCGTGTGCATTTGCTAAGGTAATTAGCCATCATCCACCTTAGGCATTTGTCCCCATTACAGAGACAATTAATTTAAGCGCACCACTCCACAACAAGCAGGGAACAAGGTGAGGAAGAAGAATCTGTGAGCTACCACAGCCTGGAGATTATCGGGATTGTGGTTCACACTGCCATGCTGTTTTATCCTCCAAATTGTGCTTTCATGATTCATGGGTGAAATCGAACTCATCACGTTTCTTTTGCTGGTCATATTTTTCTAGTATTACCTCATTTGAAAAATATATTCACTATGTCTATTGTTAGGGAATAATATTACAGCAAAGTCTTAAATTTCAGCCCATTCCCTTGCAGCAGATCATAAATATTGGAAATTTGACCCACAAGACCCACTTCTGCAGACCAGCTGATTAATTCAGTTCAATTTTCTAGTTCCTGAATTACTATCTATCCTGCAATAACCGTCTCGGAAACTGGGTTTCTGTTTCAGTGGGCCACAAGGAAACAGCAGTAAATCTAATATGGCATTAGAAGATTAAGTTACAGCTTTTATCAGGATAGGAGCTCACCACGTATTTGGATTATGCTTTGGAGCTTTGTGAGAAATGTGATGGAAAATATCCATATAAAACTGACAGTGCCTTGAGAGAATTATGCCTGCTACTATAAGGGAGATCAAAGGCAAGCAGGGAGCAGTCAATGTGAAATGATTAATTCACTTTGGAACGAAAAACCATGATATTTTAGATTTGGTACAATTCCCTCAACAAATCTAGAGATGGTAAAGACATTCCACAGCAGCACAGCCACAAGACAATATAAGCCGCTTAAGATGAGGAAGTGGAGGCCAGCTCACTGCAATAATCCATCCCCTACCATCTGTTCTTTTATTGAAACTTAACATAAAGTATAGATTTTTAAAAAATTTTTACAAGTTGTATCTTTGACATAACATTTATCTTATGCTTTTCTTGGAATTGGATTTTAGGAGAATTGTGTTTGCATGTCCAATCCACGATT
Source organism: Rhincodon typus (assembly GCF_021869965.1). Lineage (NCBI taxonomy): Eukaryota > Metazoa > Chordata > Chondrichthyes > Orectolobiformes > Rhincodontidae > Rhincodon > Rhincodon typus. The sequence goes on from NC_063336.1 coordinate 107,925,208, forward strand.
GCATGCTGTTCAAATCCATTTTCCACAGCCTTGGGATAGGTTCATCCAACCTGCTGAAACTGATTATGCTACAAAAAGGGATTGATTGGCATTATTTTCAAGAGATGGCTCCCAGAATCGAGCTTCCAGAATGTGGAAAGAACATTAAAAGGAGAAATATTTGGAGAGTATGGGGAAAGAACAGGGAAGTGAGACCAAATGAGATAGTAAGAACTGCCGATGCTGGAGTCTGAGATAACAAGGTGTAGAGCTGGATGAACACAGCAGGCCAAGCAGCATCAGAGGAGCAGGAAAGCTGACGTTTCGGGTCGGGACCCTTCTTCTAGTGGGACCAAATGGTTAGTTCTTCAAAAGACCTGATAGAGGCATGTTAGACCAATTAGCCTCTTTCAATGTAGGATGAATCCACCATTCTATGACTCCACAAGCATATTAAAATCATTTACCTGGGTCCTACACATTCAAGTTAAAGTAGTGAACAAACTGCTTGATGTGAGTAATAATTACATTGAGCTAAATTTAATGAAACAAGCCAGCCAGGCCCACTGAATTGTGGGGGAGACGCCTATCAGTACCCTGCAGGACCTTATCCCTCTTATTTTCCATGTAAGCCACGTTCTCTGATTGTTCACCCTCTGTCTTCAGGAAGCCCTACACCCGTACATGGACATCTTTGACCCAGGCCCCAAGGAGGCAACACACTAGCCCGGAGTCACGTTTGTGGCTGCAGTACACACTTGTCTGTACCCCTCATTGTTAAGTCTCCCACCACTTTTGTTCTCCCTCACTTTCAGCTCTCTCCTGGCTCCGGCTGCACTCCCCAGAGGAAGAGTCGCTCCCACAAGTTACCTACACATAGAAACAGTTCTTGAGTGCGATGCATTCTGGGTCTTTCTTGAATACCTGCCTACTCACATTTGACTGCTGTTCACTCATTCCCTCTCTGACTGCACTTCCTTGAGCTGCAGTCTGACCTCATCTAAAAACATGGCATCCACGTAACTCTCGGCCTCGTGGATGCACTGCAGTGCCTCCAGCCAATACTCAAACTCCAATATGGTGCACAAGCTGATCAAATCAATGACATTTCCTGCAGATGTGGTCATCTGGACTGCCAGGAGTGTCTAAGATTTCCCACATACTGCAGGCTATGCAAAACCTGGGGCTGACCTCCCATGCCTTAACCTTGGTCTTAAACTTACTTCCCTTACATTAACCTCACTCTCCTTCCCTTATCGTACTTCAGCTTACTTTTATTATTTTATTATATCAGCCTTTCAATGCTGGTTGCAGATGCACCCTGTAGGTCTGTGCTTCACGCAAATGGGTCTGAGGGGTGCCATGAGGATTGAGAGGGGATGGTTGGATGCCAATGTGCATGGATGAGGGAGATGTGCCTGGTGCCCATGGATCATGCCCTGAGATGCTGTTTGGTGCTGAGCAACATAGTGGCTCCTCACAGCCAGTGGTGACTTACATGTCAAGAATTCTTGGTGTCCAGATTATTCAGCGCGAGTGGTAAGAGAGGAAGCTGAACGTTAATGAGGTGAGTTGTGGCATTATTAAGGCATTTCACAAGCTACATAAATCCCCTTTAACTAGCAAGCCACCATTACCTTGTGAGAAACTTGTCTCGCTGCCCAGCAAATGCATAAAAAGATGCAATGGGGTGCTCCCATGGTTGAGATTTCACTACAAATCTCACCATAGCCCATGTTGTTCAGGCCCCTCTAAGACTCCACCTTTCATCTTGTTTGTGCCTCCGATTGTGAGACTGTTCACACCTAGAAAAGGGATTCTCCCACTTTCTGAAAATGTCTCAAAAGAAACTGAATGAGCACAAATGAAAATAAACCACCCGATAAAATACAGAACATACTCAACAGCAATAAATTGCATTTATATAGCACCGTTAATAGAATAAAATGTTCCAAGTTGCAGCACAGGAGGATCATCAAAGAACATTTATCACTGTGCCGCAGAAGGAAATATTTGGGTAGATGAACAAACATTTGGCCAAAAGTGCAGATTTTAAAGAGCATCTTGAAAGAGATGAGGGAAGTAGTAAGGTAGAGATGTTAATGAAGTGAATGTGAGTCTAGGAACTAGACAACTGACAGTGTGTTTTCCAATAGTGGAGCAATTAAACTCATGGTGAGCAAGAGGTCATAGCTAAAAGAGAACAGAGATATTGGAGGGCACCTGGGGAGAAATGACAGAGGAAGGAAGGGAGGGGTGAATTTAAGCACGGGAATAACATTGGGAAGAATGCATTACATTTTCAATTGCTTTGAACAGAAAAATGTTAAGAAAATTCTGTGCTTGTTTTGTGCACATAACAAATAAAGATACAGACGATAGGTGCAATGACACACCATAAGCCTGCGTACTGGTCAAACACTCCTATCACCCAAGACCAAACACATGCTAATTCCAGACAACAAGGTGCAGGGCTGGATGAACACAGCAGGCCAAGCAGCAT
>NC_063336.1:107928189-107946947 GCF_021869965.1 Rhincodon typus
TGTGGATTTTGGGAAGGAGATAGAAGCGGGCAGTGCGAGGTTGGGGAACGATGAGGTTGGAGGCCGTGGGTGGGAGGTCACCTGAGGTGATGAGGTTGTGGATGGTTTGCGAGATGATGGTTTGGTGCTCAGGGGTGGGGTCATGATCAAGGGGGCGGTAGGAGGAGGTGTCGGAGAGTTGGCGTCCGGCCTCGGCGATGTAGAGGTCAGTGCGCCATACTACAACTGCGCCTCCCTTGTCCGCGGGTTTTATGGTGAAGTTGGGATTGGAGCGGAGGGAGCGGAGGGCTGCACGTTCTGCGGGGGAGAGGTTGGAGTGGGTGAGAGGGGTGGAGAGGTTGAGGCGATTGATGTCTCGACGGCAGTTGGAGATGAAGAGGTCGAGGGAGGGTAGGAGGCCTTGGGGTGGTGTCCAGGAGGAGGGGGTGTGTTGGAAGCGGGAGAAGGGGTCAGTAGAGGGAGTTGCTGGCAGTCATATAGAGTAACTACAGACACAAGTAGTACAGTATAAAGCTAATGAAAATCTAAACAATAACCAGAAAAATCAAACATTTAATGCCTCATATGTCACTTCTTATCCGACTTTGCACCAGTCATTACTTCAGACACTGTTGACATTTGAATGACTCTAAAGGTATGGAAAAAGTAGCAAAATGTTGGGGTTTGCCTGATATGAGTTGTTTCAAATTTAAACATGATTGGATTATACAAGCAGCTGAAACATTGTGGACCAAAATATGATGACTAGATTTCAAGCACAGGCAATATTTAAAAGAACAAAAAAATGAGACTTAAATAATCTGAGACAATAATATGTCCTTCCCTGCAATGCAGTGTAACTAGAATATTTTGTAAATTGCAGTTAAGAAAGGGAACAAAACAGAGTGACACTATCTTGCAGGGCATAACTCCTTAACCAGAGATAGCAGAAGTGCGGGTGCTGGAGTCAGAAACAATGATGCTGCCTCTGATGCTGCCTGGCCTGCTGTGTTCCTCTAGCTCCATACTTTGTGGGCCATAACTCCTTAACCAATCAGATTGAAACATGGTGAAATGAACAGCCAGGTTCTGATTCAAGAAGTGTAATTTACAATAATGGCCTCAATATCAAATCAGGTTCAGAAAGTGAAAGAAACTGATTGGCTTAAGAAAGTGAGAAGAGACAGATGGAGAACATAGCACTAAAAAAAAACACATTTAAATCTCCAAAATTAAAATTTTGAAGGAATAAACCTCCATACTTCTAAAAATTGCTTTTTTTTAAGAACCAGAGGTTGCTTGACGTGAATCGAGATTTTAACAAGAAAGTGAGTTTAGATATTACATTCCATCCAAGGGTAGACCCTGATAACATTAAAACATTTTAGTAGTGGAGCCAGGTAGTGTGATGCCAATATTTTAAAGTGTGTGCAAATTCAGTCTATCTCAAAAACTTTCAGATTTCCACATTTAACTGCAAATTAGCTCTCACCTGAATTTGCTGTGCAATTTGTGTAAATATTGTAATGAATGGTGTTACCTGCCCCATTTTTTTGAGTTCTGAGGAAGGGTCGCCGGACCTGAAACGTTAACTCTGTTTTCTCCTTCACAGATGCTGCCAGACCTGCTGAGCTTTTCTAACAACTTTGTTTTTATTTCCATTTTTTGACAGTAAGTTCTGATCTATTATATGTGACATCTGACAGATTACAAAACTGTCAAAACTTTTTAATGTATTAATGTTCTATCATTGAAAGCTAAACATTATCCCTTGGCTACGTTTTGAAGTTCAAAGTCTTGAAAAGTACTCCAATACAGCAATGTTAAAATTTTGTCAAATGTCAAATTTTATTCATGGCCTTACTGAATGAATCAGGTGGAACAGAATGAATTAAGGCTTTTTTACAGAAAATGATGGGGAGTGGGCATCGCTGGCTTGACCAGAGTGAATGTTTGTGAATGTTGTGCCAATCAAATGGGTTGCTTTGTCAAGGATGGTATCAGGCTTCATGAGTTCCAGGCAAATGAGGATGGTCCCATTAAATTCCTGACTTGGTGCTACTTGTGGGAGATTCAGTAATGTTAACGCCATTGAATGCCAAATTTAGATTTTTCTCTTGTTGGAGATGGTCATTGCCTGGCATTTGTATGACAAGAATATTACTTGCTACTTGTTAACCTGATTTGACCTGATATTCTCCAGGTTTTGCTGCATTTGGACACAGACATCTTCAGTATCTGAGGACACACAAACTATAGTGAATATTGTGTAGTCATCAGCAAAAATCCTCACTTCTGACCTTATGATGAAGGGATGGTCATTGATGAAGTAACTGAAAACAATTAACCCTAGGACACTATTCTGAAGAATTCCTGCAGATATGCTTTGGAGCTGAGATTACTGTCCGTGGACAACCAAAACCATCTTCCATTGTGCAAGGTATGACACTAGGCAGCAAATAATTTTCCTCTGATTCCCACTGACTCTAGTTTTACAAGGACTCCTTGATGCCACACTTGGTCGAGGGCTGTCATTCTCCACTCACCTCTGAGTTCGGCTCCTTTACCCATGAGGTCAGAAGTTGAGTACCCTGGTGGAATCCAAACTGAATGTCAGTGAGCAGGTTACACTAAGCAAGATGCTGGCTAGAACTGTTGATAAAACCTCGCATAACTTTACTAATAATTGAGAGCAGAGTTACGGGGAAGTAATTGGCTGGGTTGGATTTATCCTGCTTTTTGTGTAATGTACATATGTAGGCAATTTTCTACATTGCCAGGTAGGTGCCTGTGTTGTAGCCATAGTGTGATAGATTAACTAGGGGCGCAGCAAGTTCTGGAATACAAGTCTTCAGTAGTGTTGCAAGAACATTTTCAAGTTCTGTAGCCTTTGCAGTATCCAATACCTCCAATCGTTTCTTGATATCGCGTGGAGTGAATCAAATTGGCAGAAGACTGGCATATGTGACCTCCAGAAGAGACCGAGATGGATCTTCCACTTGACCATTTTGGCTGAAGATTTTTCAAATGCTTCAGACTTATACTTTGCACTGATATGCTGGGCTGTTCCATCATTGAGGATCAAGATACTTGTGGAGCCTTCTGTTCGAGTGAGTCATTTAATTGTCCACCACCATTCATGATTGGATGTGGCAGAACTGCAGAGCTCAGGCCTGATCCATTGGTTATGGAATCACTTAGTTCTGTCTACAACCTGTTGATTATGCTGTTTGGCCTGTTTTGAATGATCTGTCTGGTGATTTCATGGTATGCCTGGTTTAATAGATACAAGAAGATTATAAAGATGTCCCTACAGGTTTTGACTGTCTCCAACTCCCCTTAAGTAGAGCAAAGCAAGAGAGAGGAATTTGTGAAGGTCTGAAAAGATTGGGGGGAAAAAGAAAGAAGGCCAAGAGATTGTTTTTGAAGAGTTGGCAGCTGATGATCAGCTAAAGCAAATGAGGAAGTCATCACAGAACAACATAAGGGAGGCATTCTATTTCCTAACAAGATTCTTTTAACGACAAAAGCTGACTGCTTTTGCCATTTTCTTAATTAATTCTCCCATATATTTTATACACAGGTAGACTTCTGAACAGCAGAATGCTGGGCTGCCTTTTTATTTACCATTAATTTAGGTTAAGAGGTGACTTGATAGAGACATACAAGATGATCAGAGGATTAGATAGGGTGGACAGTGGGGGCCTTTTTCCTCAGATGGTGATGGCTAGCACGAGGGGACATAGCTTTAAATTGAGGGGTGATAGGTATAGGACAGATGTCAGAGGTAGGTTCTTTACTCAGAGAGTAGTAAGGGCGTGGAATGCCCTGCCTGCAAAAATAGTAGACTCGCCAACTTTAAGGGCATTTAAATGGTCATTGGATAAACATATGGATGATAATGGAATAGTTTAGGTTAGATGGGCTTCAGATTGGTTTCACAGGTCGGCGCAACATCGAGGGCCGAAGGGCCTGTACTGCGCTGTAATGTTCTATGTTCTATTAATTGGCCTGATCTTGCAATACTTTCCAAGGTCAGGCTAATTTTAGTAATTGCAGTGTGCCATAGAGATCAGGAATTCCTCTGGCTGAATGCTCACAGCCTGTGGTAACGAGTGGGTGAGGGTGCAATAGGAATATCTGTGTTGGGTGAAAACTGTGAAGTCCCAAAGCAGCTCAAAAATGGCAGCATGTGACAATTTCTTATGGAAGGAAAGTTACAATTCTGGCTGAGCCTACTGTACGACACATGGTGTCCTGAAAAAGGAAATCAAGGAGCTTCCTATCAAATATGCATGAGCAGAGGAATTCGAAGTTTTGTTTCTGAGTCCTGTCTGTAGTTTACATATATCTTTGTGTATCTCAAACCACTGTCAATAACTAAGACCTTAACAGGAGATGATATCGAATCCCCCTATCAACATTCTGGGGATTGTCATTGACAAGAAACTTCAGCAAGCTAGTCTTATAAACACTCTGGATCCAACTATAGTAAGAGAGTGGAAGTTCAGAGCTGAGTTACTTATCTCCTGACTTGCCAAAGCCTGTCCATGCATAATAAAGTCATACAGTCTCCTCCACTTACCTAGATGAGTGCAGCTCTGCAAGGACTCAAGAAGCTTGATACCACCCAGCATAAGGCAGCCAACTTAATTGTCACCTCATCCAGCACCTTTCTTAGTCACTCCCTCCACCTCTGATGCAAAGTAGCAGCAGTGGTATAATCTATAAGATCTACTGCAGCAACTTACCCAGACTCCTTCAATAGCACCTTCCAAACATCTCCTACCTCGAGGGACAAGGGCAGCAGATATATGTGAAAGTCACCTAAGGTCCCCTCCAAGCCATACGCCATACTGACTTGGAAGTATACCATTGCTCTTTCCCTCTTTTGGTTCAAAATCTTGGCGCTCCCTTCCTAAATTCAGGCATGCCTGCATGCATAGACTGTACTAGCTCAAGAAGGCAGCTCACTCATATCTTCTCAAGGGAAATAAATTCTGGCCTGGCCAGTGACGTCCACATGAGCACATAAATTAAAACATACATTGTCTGGTTCTTTAAAGGCAAAACTTCAGTTATAAAAATGTGGGAAGTTGTGATATATGTTACATGTACATTTATGGGACCTCATCTTAAACTGCTGTCAATCACTAATACTTCAATAGATTGTGATGGCTTCATTTTATGACTGTTAGTCATTTTACAAGCAGCAGTTATAGAAGCCACATGTACATACTTAGCCTCCTAGTTAACACAGTAAGTATATAGTCTTCAAATAAAGGAAGCGCATTATTGTTTCATCAGTCTTATTGGGTAACTGATGATTGTGTGATTGTCCCTTTACAGTAAAAAGAAGAACATAACACTGAATGGCACAGGCCTTGATCTTAGAACGTTTCATGATAAAACATAATGCTGAACCCACAAACCAATACAGAAACAGAAACCATTGGATATAATCAGCAGATCTGGCAGCGGAAAGAAATCTGAGTTAATGTTTCAGGACCAGTGACCATTCTTCAGAACAGTAGTCTGCCACTAGAATCAAGGGGAATATGGGTCAAAATCTAGGCACTAATCCTGAATTGATCAGAAAGCCATCTTATGTCATTTCTCCTCCCTTGCCTATGCTTTAAGTTGCAGGATTTGAACCAGGCGTTATATCATATGGGAAATATTTTCCATTAATGTATTAACATTGCATAATAGATTGGTTCTGCAGGACCAATGGTACAATTTTTGTAGCATCAGATCATCCTCTTTTACAAACTGTAGTAATTGTATCAGCTGAACATTGGTGCCATGTATTACCAATTAGGCACAATGCCAGACTGCTTTCTAAGCATTAAGGTTGACTGTAGGCTAACAGTCCACAACCTATGCCTCCTGGAAATGCTCCAAGGTTTGCTCTGGGCCTGCAGCCAGGAATACATATATCTTTCAGTGAAGTGACTCTTCCCTGTCTAAGAATTTCTTGAATGATACTTACATGAGATTAAGTGGGATATGTTGTAAGCTACTGTCAATTACCACTGATGAATCAATGTACAGATGTGTGATTCCATGATATGCTGAGAATCCCTTTAGTGATTAAAGGAGCACAGACAGCTTTCATCCATTGAATTACTCAAGGTAAATGAAGCTATTTATTCACTATCTTGTCAGCCAATTGTCAGTTGGTTTCTTTTTGAACTTTGTCAAATTAGGATATTCATAGTCATTCACATTGAAGAGTCTATTTTAAGAAAGCACAGTAAAGGAATTATATGATTTGGTGATAGGCTGGAAAGCCCCATGATTAAATTATTTGAAGAGAAAGAATTGCTTTTTAAGTTTTTTTTTTCCAGATTGGAATATGGATGTTGTTATAGACCCATTTGAGTCCCATTACCCTTGTGTCATTGGTGAAATAACTCCATGAAGGCCAGTATCTTGTCACCAAGTCACCCTTTATTTACACGTGCATAGTACATGACACTAACCCAGCTAGCTCAGAGCCGGTTCCTATAGTGAGCAGAAGACCTGACACTCCTGTTCTTATCTGTCAGCCAAGGCTCCCTGATTGGACCAGGTTAACAGCCCCAATCAGGGAACTCATATTCTATGAGGTGCACCTGGTTGACCCTTGTTCCAATCACAACAATTAGTAACACTGCGTCAAAGGTTTGTGGGTTTAAGCCCCACTCTAGGAGTTAAGTACATAGGCTGTGATTTTATCCACCCTAAAGCTAGTGAAAAAAGGGGCAAGGAAGAGAAATCATTTGGTGAATTGCCCCTGGAGAGAAACTGACCCCCTTCTAACCACCTCTGTGACGAAGTGCTGAGTGAGAAGGTCCATGGTCTACTTTCTTGACAAGGGACTCAATTCGTCTTCTCCCCAGTCACCTGCTGTCCCAGAAGGCAAGAAAAATGGCTGGTTTTCCAAAACCATGCAACATGCCTATTAAGGACAACAAGGTGTAGAGCTGGATGAACACAGCAGGCCAAGCAGCATCAGAGGAGCAGGAAAGCTAGACCCTTCTTCAGAAAGTGCCTATCAAGTTGGTTGTGGGAGGTGGAGGAGATGGTGGGGAGTGAGACTCCAATTTGCCTAATCTGGGAGTAATTGAGCCATAGATGGGAGTCAAAGGGGTGACCTCTGACAGCCACCTCCCTGCCCTTCTCTCCCTCCTAACTCCCACCTCAACAGAAGAAGGAAGATTAGCTCACAGTTTCACCACAGTGTCCCTCTAGGATTAGGCTTCTATCAGCAGACTTTAGATCCCAGAAGATTGAAGATACAACCCCTGTGATTGACTAGCAACTTCTGGTGACCTGGGCCATTAGAGTGGAGGGCGATGAAAGGGCAAGGTACCCATCTGTCAGCTCTTCATATGCTGATTGGTGGGTGAACAGCTGAGCTATCAGGCCAGTGGGATTGGCCTGCTAGTGGTCACCTCACACATATATAGAATGTTTCTCCTATGATCTAAGCTGTCACCTCACTGCAGCGCTGATGGAGTGCCACAATTTCAAATTTCAGATGAACCAGTAAACTGAAGCACTATCTGCCATTTCAGGTGGAGAGAAAAGATCCCATAGCACTTGTGGAAGAAGACCAGGAGAGCTTGTGTTTGAGCCATCTCAATCTTAAAATAATCAAAACAAAAATGTGGTAATTTACCACATTGCTGTTTGTAGGAACATGCTGTGCCCAAATTGAATCTCACCTTCCTCTACAACAATAAATAGACTTCAAAAGTACTTCATGAGCTGTGTCTGATATTAGGATGTGCTGAGGTCTTTAAAGATGTTACATAAATTCAATTTTTTTTTGTTTTAACTCAGGAACCCTGCAACTTCACAGGAATATTTGCATGTTTGGATTTAGGGGGATCCACTACTTAAGAACATAAAATCTAGGAGTAGGATGAACCAATTTGACTCACTGAGCCTGCTCCATCTTACAATAAACTCGTGGCTGCTCTGCCATTAACTCCACTTTCTTCCCTGCTTCATAGAATTATAGAATCCCTACAGTGCAGAAGCAGACCATATGGCCCAAGTCCACGGAAGAACATTCTACCCAGACCCACTTCCCTGCCCTATCCCTATAACCCTGCATCTCCCATAGCTAATCCACCTAAACTGCACATCCCTGGACACTGCGGGCAATTTAGCATAACCAATCCACCTGAGCTGCACATCTTTGGACTGTGGGAGGAAACCCACGCAGACACGGAGAGAATGTGCAAACTCCACACAGACAGTCGCCTAAGGGTGGAATCGTACCCTGGGTCCCTGTGAGGCAGCAGTGCTAACCACTGAGCCACCGTGCTGCCCTTAGTCCTGGACTCCCTTGTCAATAAAAAGACAATCTAACTCAGTCTCAAATATATTCAATGGCACAGTCTCAGCTGCTCATTGGAGATGAAAATTCCAAACAGAAATGACCCTCTTAGAGAAGTCATCTCCATGATAAAAGGGAAACCCCTTTACTCTTAAACCGTGTCCCTAATCCTTCACTATCCTCATGTGATGAGGCATACTCTGAGTAGCAATCCTGACCAAGACATTTAGAAACTTTGATGAGTTTTGCTCACGCAATAAGAACTTAGAAACGATAAACATGAAGTCATACAGTAAAAACCCTTAATAGATTTTATTCCTGTAAAACAAAATGGACTGTAAAATCAAGTGATCTGCATTTTTTTGCCAATGCATGGAGCTGTTAGAACTCTGAGTTAACTTTCGTGTCTGGAGAGTTTTGTCAAATTAAGTAAAATTCAAATGTCCCTTCCTGTGGTAATGTTTGCATTTCTCTAATTTGACCCGGTATGTCACTCTGGTATACTGAGGGAACTATTACAACCTTTAGTTATCTCAGGGCAGTGACTTGAAAGAAATTTGGGAATTTGCATATTAATCCTTTCTAAGTGATTAAAGATTTAACAGCCATCTTAGGTTTGTTCAACACATTCGCATCAGTTCTATGACCCTTTGATCTTTTGTTCATAAATTCTGTGTCTAATGTCTCCTCTCTCACCTTCACCTGAAGAAGGAGTGAGACTCCGAAAGCTTGTGCCTTCACACAAACCTATTGGACTATAATCTGGTGTTGTGTGATTTTTGAACTTTCTCTAATTGGCTTCAATACTCTTACAAACTTTGAGTAAAATACAAAAAACAAAGGGTGTGAGCAGTTCAGCTTGATCAAGATATCACATAGTTGACTGATATCCAGACCCCATTGTCTGACAATGGGGCCTAGCCATCAGAAACAATTTTTGAGCACAATGTACTGGGCACATGAAGAGACAAGGGATGGGCCCTTCCTGTGCTGAGGGCACAGTGGAGGGGTAGCACTAAGCTCCACAAACCAATCCATCAAAAATAACCATGCACATGTTGGCGTTTTGGTTGAGGAGACAAGGTTAGAGTCGGAGACAGGCCAGGTAACCTGGGAAGACGCTGTTTTTGTTCTTGAGCTAGGTTGGGCAGGATTAACTCACACACACAGGATTAATACACTTTGGTCAAAATTTAATAGAATGGATTAAAAAAAAGCATCCCTCCTGCACTCACACCCTCACTCTCTAAGTCCAAAGAGACTTGGGAGTTCGAGTCCAGGATTCTCTCAAGGTAAACTTGCAGGTTGAGTCAGTAGTCAGGAAGGCAAATGCAATGTTGGCATTTATTTTGAGAAGATTTGAACATAAAAGCTGGGATGTACTACTGAGGTTTTATAAGGCTCTGGTCAGGTCACATTTGGAATATTGTGCGCCGTTTTGGGCCCCATATCTCTGGAAAGATGTACTGGCCCTGGAGCGGGTTCAGAGGAGGTTCACGAGAATGGTCCCAGGAATGGAAAGCTTAACATATGAGGAACGTTTGAGGACTCTGGGCTATACTCATTGGAGTTTAGAAGGATGAGGGGGGATCGAACTGAAACTTTCAAAATACGGAATGGCCTGGACAAAATTGATGTTGGGAAGATGCTTCCATTGGTAGGAGAGTCTAGGACCCAAGGGCACAGCCTTAGAGTAAAGGGAAGACCTTTTAGAACGGAGATAAGGAGAAACTTCTTCAGCCAGAAAATGGTGAATCTATGGAATTCACTGCCACAGAAGGCTGTGGAGGCCAGGTCATTGAGCACATTTAAGATTGAGATAGATAGGTTCTTGATTATCAAGGGGATCAAGGGTTACAGGGAGAAAGCAGGAGAATGGGGTTGAGGAGCTTATCGGCCATGATTGAATGGCGGAGCAGACTCAATGGGCCGAATGGCCTAATTTCTGCTCCTATGTCTTATGGCCTTATGGTCTTATCTAAGCCAACCTATACCACCGTTTACATGTTCCATAGCTTCTTATGACTCCAAGCCAAACTATGGCCCTTTAGTCACGCCACAGGGTCCCTCGTACCCTCAATGCTAACCTACACCACTGTACCCATCTCCTTATGTCTCCTTATACACCCTATGACCATCTTCCATGACCTCCATACACCAAATGCCCCTAATAATCACCATGGGCCTTTATAACTGCAATGTCAACTCAATACCAACTCATATTTCCCACCTATCACCCTTTGCCCTTCCCCTATGCCACCTTACCTATTTTCCAGGATGGGCATTAAATGGGAGGCATCCTGACAATAAAATAAACCAGTCTGTTTACAATGTCACTGTTGAAAAAGAAAGCACATTCCCATTGATACAAAATAAACACCCAAAACAATGAAATTGCTTCAAATCTCTTAATGAAATGACAGCAAACACATCACTTTAATGCTCAATGACTTACGTAGAGTCATACGGTCATAGTGTTGTACAGCAAGGAAACAGACCCTTTGGTCCAACTCATCAATGCCAACCAGATACCCTATATTAATCTAGTCCCATTTGCCAGCATTTGGCCTATATCCCTCTAAATCCTTCCTATTCATGTACCCATCAAAATGCCTCTTAAATGTTGTAAATGTACATGCCTCCACCACTTCCTCTGGCAGCTCATTCCATGCACACACCACCCTCTGTGTGAAAAAGTTGCCCCTTAGGTCCCTTTTATATCTTTCTCCTCTTACCTTAAACATATGCCTTCTAGTTGTGGACTCCCCCAATCCAGGGAAAAGACCTTGTCTATTTATCCTATCTATGCCCCTTATGATTTTATAAACTTCGATAAAGTCATGTCAACCTCTGACACTCCAGGGAAAATAGCCCCAATCTATTCAGCTCCTCCCTATCCCTCAAACCCTCCAACTCTGGCAACATCCTTGTAAATCTTTTCTGAACCCTTTCAAATTTCACAACATCCTACCTATAACAGGGAGAATTCCATGCAATGTTCTAAAAGTGGCCTAAACAGTGTCCTGTACAGCCACAACTCAACCTCCCAACTCCTATACGCAATGCACTGACCAATAATGGCAAGCATACCAAATGCCTTCTTCACTATCCTGTCTGCCTGCAACTTTACTTTCAAGGAACTATGAATCTGCATTCCAAGGTCTCTTTGTGAAACAACACTTCCAGGAGCTTACCATTAAGTATTTGAGTCCTGCCCTGATTTGCCTTTCCAAAATGCAGCACCTCGCATTTATCTAAATTAAACTCCATCTGCCACTCCTTGGCCCATTGACCCATCTGATCAAGGTCCCATTGTACTCTGAGGTAACCTTCCTCACTGTCCACCGCACCTCCAATTTTGGTGTCATTTGCAAACTTGCTATAAACAGTCATTTCAGTTAAATAATGCATCATACCTTATTTCAACAAACATTTAATTAATATGCTCGAAATCTTATGTCAACATACATTTCTATTCACTAAACATTTGGAGCTGTTCATCAATAGACATCCAATTGTGAAAATGATAGCTTGGAAAATTAGCCATGCAGTACAAATCCTATCATGGTTTGATATTGATAGCTGACTCTTCTTTTAAACCCCACTTTTTTTTGGCAGTTTCTTAATAACTTTGCTAAACCCAGTGAGTACATGCAGTTATAAAAACAAGTGCACATTTTCACAAGCCCAAAGGTGCCTTACCATTGTCAAAGGTTTTCCCAGGACCATATCCAAAGGTGTATCTTAAGTCTCCAAAAGTAGAAGAATTGTTTTGCCTTTAATATATTATTGTGGGAGCACTTTTATTCTGAACTTTTCATCTTTTCACTTTTCTGATTTATTACTATGATTTTGTACATTTGAAGGTCTGTAAAGTATGGGCTTTTTATTTCTTTATTTTATAATTTTTGTCCCCTCAGGATTTGTTCTCAAGAATCTGTACCTAAGATGGTGCCATAAGTGGCAACTTGTAAACTTTTCACTGTCACAACAAAAACAGAAGTTGCTCGGAAATCTCAGCAGGTCTGGGAGCATCTGTGAAGAAAAAAACTGAGTTAACGTTTCGGGTCCGGTGACCCTTCCTCAGGGCCCTGTTCATGGATTGTTTGTGTCTCTTGGTGCTCAATATACACGGACAAAGAAGGACACGAATTCGACTGGGACAACACATCCATAATAGCACAAGCCAAACAGAGACATGCCAGGGAATTCCTGGAGCCCTAACATTCCAACCAGAACTCCAGTAACAAACACATTGAACTGGACCCGATATACAAACCACTGAAAAACAGAGCTGGAAGTAATACCGACCACCCCAGCAAACCGAGGCATATAAGTAACAAGCAGGACAGAACGCCAACACTTCACCGAAAGCGCACTTATGATGTTACCCAGCAGGGTGACGAAACATCTGCAATCAAACACACTGGCTCGGCGAGCAAGTCTACAACCTAGGGAAAAGATACCAGTCATTCACCGTACCTGTACCCCTCATGATTTTAAAACCCTCTATAACCCCTCAACCTCTGACACTCCAGTGAAAAAAGTCCCAGCCTATCCAGCCTCTCCCTATAACTCAAACCCTCCTTTCCTGGCAACATCCTGGAAATTTTTTCTGAACCCTCTCCAGCTTGATAATATCCTTCCTATAACTGAATGATCAGAACTGGACACAGTACTCCAGAAGAGGCCTCACCAATATCCTGTACAAAATTAGCATGATGTCCCAGCTCCTCTGCTCAAGGTCTGAGCAATAAGCGTGCCAAATACCTTTTTAACAGTCCTGTCTAAATGTATCTCCTCAAATGCTTGCTTCTGCTTCTTTACCATCTTCCCTTTTCATGCACTTACCCTGTCCATTTTGGTCAACTATGCTGAGCTTCAACAGCAAGATGACATGGGCATGAGGGACATTGAACTCACTCAAGAAGCCCCTTCCCCATAGAGAACCAAGGCAGTGTCAGTCAGCATCCTGCCACAGGAGGAGCTACACACAAGGCTCCCAGATGTCTCCTCTCAGGGCACTCCATACATGGCCCTGCCACACTCAGACCCATGTGAGTTCAATTTGAGGAACATGCTGGAAGTCTTTTTCATTAAACTTGAGATGAGATGACACACATCTCTGAAGATAACAAGGTGGAGAGCTGGATGAACACAGCAGGCCAAGCAGCATCAGAGGAGCAGGAAGGCTGACATTTCGGGCCTAGACCCTTCTTCAGAAATGGTCTTGTTTCCGAAAGATGGTACTTACCTTCAACTCCATACAGCAAATAATGTTTAGATAATGCAATTATGTTTATTCATTCACATGATGTGGGTATTGGTGGCAGGGCCAGCAGGTCTTGTTTCCGAAAGATGGTACTTACCTTCAACTCCATACAGCAAATAATGTTTAGATAATGCAATTATGTTTATTCATTCACATGATGTGGGTATTGGTGGCAGGGCCAGCATTTGTTGCCCATCCCTAATTTCCCAGAAAAGGTGCCCTTGAGAATGACTCTGTACTGTTGATTATTCACACTTTAGCTGTGACTGTCATATTAAGCATTAATCTGCAGTTTTATGAAGGTCACACAGAATTCACTGCATATTCCAAGCAGTTGAAAGCCTCGTTAGACAGTTAAACGTCTTGTCAGAGACAACGAGAGAGTCAACTACAAAACACGTAGGAACCAACATAGTCTAAGATGACACATTTAAAATGAAAGTTAGTGCTGCAGTGAGTTGCAGACTGCCAGTAACATAAACGTACTGCAATCAACAGCAGCGTATGCATTTAAAATCCATTTCTTCTCAACTGTGCAATATTTAGTCTACTTGTTTCTATTGTATCAATAAATTCATTTGGTTAATTCAGCCTCATGTACCTGGGGTTGCCAACTCTAGTTGGATACCTTCCTGGAGTTTTCGTCACATGTCCTTCCACCTTGCAACATCTTGTCCAGATAAACAACCTTCTCTGCCATCTCCAGTATCCTTTACAACTAATAAATTAAATGCTTCAAACATACAACACTTTTGATGAACCTTGTAGCAGTGTTCAAACAATTAATCTCTTAAATCCTGGAAAATCTGGTCTAATCCTGGAAAATCTGGTCTTATCCTGGATTGCTGTATTTGTAAATGTGGCCTAGGGATAATGGTTTTCTAAAGTGATTTGGAAGGAATTAAACTGGGATGGGAACTAGTGATAGAGTTCTGATTGGCAGAGTGGGGGGCTCTCCACTTCTGATTCTTGTTGCTTACAAGAGCCACCATGAGAATATTGCAAGAGGGGTGGCTCATTAGACTGCCATGCAATTACCTCGCATTGGTGGTCACAAGTTGTGAGAAATATTTGTCCTGTCATACAGGGGTTAATGGTCATTCAGTGGGCTAATAAATTGGTACAAAGTCAAAACATGACAGGTTACAGGAAACAGCCTGGTATACGAACGTTTGTCCATTTGATTCATGTTAAACAGGAAGACTAACTGCCTGCCTCCAACCAATCACCATTTCCTGTTGAATTCAATGACTCCTATGCAGTTTCTTTATAAAGGGAAATTGTCCGTAATTTCCAGATAATCAGTGGGACCCTGCAGTGATCAGCAAGCCACCCAGTCTGCAACATTAGTATTGCGTCTTATTCGAAGAATGAAAATAGTGCTTTGTTTGACATGTGGTTGAAACTATTTTGCAAATTGAAAGACTCCTATTTGTTTGGATGTCAACAGGAATACTATTTGTGACAAATAATTGCCAAACTAAATGTTGAAATGTTGTTCAGCTGAGGGACCAACAGTTTAACAATAAAATATCCAGCAGAAAAATTTTGCCTTCATGGAACTAGCCAATATCCAAGTATTTTATCATTAATTTTCTTTTAAATAAAGGGTTATTTTCTTAAACAAAACTATGTTTGATCTTCTTTAGATTATCAAATGCCAATCTTACACACGCCAACCTGTAGCTGTGAGCTCATTGGTGCTACTACAGATTTGGCACTTTACCTTTTCTTCACACTAATTTCTGACCAGTGTGAGATGAACACAAATATTGTAACATATTGATTTTCTTGTATTGCCATTTTATTGTTGAAAACAGAGGTTCACTCGGGGAGCCAGCTCTTAACTGTGTTCTTTCACAACTTGTTTTCAGACAATCCTGTTATTATTTCTGTTGGTTCTGACTGAGGCATTGAATGCAAATTTAACGAGCTTCAGCACCGTGTCCAATTACTGAAACACTGGTCGGATAGCATCAGTGACCAAGTAAAAGCTGAAATGTCTGTTCTAGTTGGACTTAAACTGACCAGACCCTGTTGCTGAAAGTGCCCTGGATACCGAGAATGCTGACTGTAAATAGTACCCCAATTGACTTGATTATAGTGACAGGCCTTCCAATCACTGTTTAACTGTCTAGGGCCCATCTGGATTTGGATAACATTAGGCAGTTAATGTAAGTAAAGCCTCAATCTTCTCAACATAATTGTGCCCGAGCCACATAATTACATGTAGTTAGAGGAACAATCGACAGTGGGTAAAATGTAGGTGTCAAATCTGTGGTTCCGTGTCAGCCACATACCTGAGCTATCACTTCATACTACAAACATAAACACAGCTAAAGATATCCAGCTGTGAACACTGCATGCTCCTCTATGACAACTGAAGTGGCTATACTGAATAACTTATTTTCTTCATTTAGCATTAAGCTGATCAAATCGATGGGACAAAACTTCACCAAGTCATTTACGGGAGATCACCTGGAAAAGGATGGGGCAGAAAGCATGTTGGTTGCAATTTGAAAGCAAGGTCTATGGGAAGTAATATTCTTTAAACTGACATGAAAGCATCAAGTGATGCAATATATTACTACCTGTGATTTGGAGTTCTTGATGAATAATTGCTTACTGTCCCAGGTTAATTGGCCTGTCTCGTGGATTAAACACATTAATGCTTGAAGTAAAATTTATTCTATATTTAATAATTTTGCACAAGGGTGGAAATGGGCTGTCTCTCACTCCTGCCATTGCTGGGCACTGTTGCACTTTTGCTGATAGTCATTCCAGGTTATTCAGTTAATAGGAATAGTGAACTTTAATAAATCATTTCAGTGTTTTAGTTTGTACTTAATGAATGTATCTAAGTACAAAATATAATTGAATTCTGACATGTTGAACTGCTTTTGTCAAAAATAAAGTTTGAGCCCATTTAAAGCGACCCTCAAGTTTCAGGAAGTGTAACTAATTGCTTATTGAAGTCAAGCCTTAACTAAAACAAGGGAGAGAATGTTTTTCATTGCCTGTATTCCACACGATAAACACTGAAAACATCAACATCGTTTGGGTCTAAATTATATTCATTCTAGAATAGTAACTCTATGAGAAAAGAATGAATTACAAACACAATCAGAAATGATTCCTGGTGGGTTGGCGGAGCTGAAATAAAATACTTTGGAGGGTTTATGACCCTGCAATCTTCCTCAAAGTTCGTGGTATGGAGGGGAAGTGATTTGGTGCATTTTTTAAGCAAGTACTGCCAGGGTGAAGTATGTGCTTATCTGAAGCTGTCACTATTCACTTCAATGGAAGAGGTTTCTTCAGATAGTAGATGGGTTATTTCTTCTCAGCTGACAGCTAGTGCACACATACATAAAATATTCCAAGTGAATTACCCACCAAGCCTCTTATTCTCCTTCGGGAGAAATACCTTGAATCAGAGACAAATTACGCATCCATCATTAGTTTTATCAGCTGGTGTCTCCCATCTCCTGCTGAACCATTATCTCAGTAAGTCCGAGGACTTTAGTTACTGCACAAACATTCCACACATCTCTGAAGAGGTAAAACATCTGCTGACTTGAGCAGCACAGCTGATGGGAATTCACTGTTGTGCAGTTACCATTAGATCCCAATTACCTGTAACATTTCAGAAGAAATTACTAACAGTTTGAAGTTTTAACTAACTTCTTTCAAAATGTGTGCTTCTCATATGTTTCCACAGGAATGTAGAACCATATATTTGTGTTAATGCATCGGGAACTATTTCACAATAAAATGTACAGCAGGAAAAACTCAACTCCATGGAGTATCATGCACCCAAATATGTTACGTAAAAGTATCGCTTCTCTCGATAAAAACAAAAGGATAATCGCGGTATGCAAAACCACATCTTCTTTGACATAGCAAATGTCAATCTTATTCACTAATCTGCAGCTGTGACCTCATTGACACTAATGCAGTTTTGCCAATTTGCTTACTTGTATGCTTGCGTTAATTTCTAGCCTGTGTTCGGCACAGATGAGGTACAGTGCATTTTATTACGCTGCCATTTCATTGTCGAAAACAGGAGCTCACACATGGAACCTAATGTCTCATTGGTAAATGATTTGCATTTTCCTGTAGAAGCTAACAATTCTTAACTCAATCTATTCTCCTTTTTGTTCACCTTTCTTTTAAACCTCTGCTTTATGTGTTGACTTCTGTTGAAATTATAATTCCACCAGCAACAACAATTTTGGGTCGCTCATCATGGAAGTGTAGACAACGTTGGGAGGAAATTTAGCTGTGGAGAACGTATAAACCAATTCTGCCCTCAGCTTGGATTTACACACATGCCCCTTTCAGTTGCACTATCAGGAAGAGAAACTTTGGTTAATTTTTCTCTTGGTCAGTGTAGAGTACCAAGGCCAGTTTAGTGTTCAAATTCTTCTTGAACTGAGCAGCCAGCTACCACAGTTTGGGTATTGAATCTGGAGCTCTTTGGGCAGAATGGCTTCATCTTGCATCAAGGGTGGCCATTATCACGAAGCATTTGGAGAGTGGTCAAACAGAAAGTTAATCTCCCATTTGCACCCTCACCTTGTCTGTTGACAAAAATCTATGCAGTTTATGTAAATCATCTGGTTCCTAAATTTAATTAATTCTGAATCAGACTAGTTTTATTTGGATGACAGCAACATCATGTCACTCACTTTGCAGTCAGTGGTGCACAGATAGTACTTGACATTCAATTATTGCTTATTGCTGCCCACAGACTTTTTGTGTTCTTAAAAATGGCAATTTACATTCACTGGGAGTCTGAAGCAGTGCAATACCCAAGAGAGAGATTTGAGTCGCAATGGAATAGTGAAACCAATAGTATATCTCTTCAATCGGCTCAAGGAATTCCTACAAAGACATCAGAGTCTAAACCAGGAAGTTTAAGTTCAAATAGTTAATTAATTGTAAATTCACTTATTCACAGAATCCCTACAGTGTGGAAGCAGGTCATTCGGCTCATTGAGTCTACACTGACCCTCTGAAGAATATGCCACCCAGATGCACCCCATCCCTTTAACCCTGCATTTCCTATGGCTAATTCACCTATCCTGTACATCTTTGGACTGTGGGAGAAAACTGGAGCACCCGGAGGAAACCCATGCAGACACGGGGAGAATGTGCAAACTCCACACAGACAGT
>NC_063336.1:107947447-107960380 GCF_021869965.1 Rhincodon typus
ATCCCTCCACCCTCTTCTTCCCTCCTATCCCTCCCCCTCTCCCTTCCTCCCTCCTATTCCTCCCCCTCTTCCTCGTATTCCTCCCTCAATCCCTCCTACCTCATTCCTGTCCCTCCTTCCTCATCCTGTCCCTCCTTCCTCATCCTATCCCTCCCTCCTCCTCGTATCTCTCCCTCAACCCCTCCTTCCTCCTCCTATCTCTCCCTCCTCCTCCTATCCCTACCTCCTCCTATCCCTGCCTCCTCTCCCTCCTTCCCACTTCCTCCTTCCACCGTCCCTCCATCCCCCTCTCCTTCCATTCCTTCCTCCTCCCTCCACCCTATCTACCTCCATCCTCCTCCTACCTCTGTCCCTCCTCTTACCTTCCTCCTTCCTTTGATGTTTGATAAATAACCAAGTTTCTTTTCCAGATTTGCCCCCTTTCTTCCCCCAGATCTGCCCTGTGTCTGTCAAACTGCAACATTTACACTCCCCCATTGCAACTCATGGGAAGGACTTGGCAGTTTTGAATGGCAACTACCAGAATGAATGCAGAACGACAGCTGGGTTGCAGACTGCGGTATTTCCATGCAAACACCCGAATGCAATGTTTAAAATCCATCCACTTCTATTGCTGACTTAGTATCTCACACAGACACCGAAGTGTAGGCAGAGTCTGCAGTAATGTACATGCAAACATAATATGTACTTATCTGTATCACCACCCTTCAACCCACCCTCCCTCAATTGCCTAACAAGATGCCAGCCTCATTATTAACTCTGCTGTTCCCCAGACTTGTCAGTTGGTGAGGGAAGTCAGGGAGGGATAGAGGGGAGTGCACAGGGAATCAACCCAGCAAGGACTGCAGATGACAAAGACTTTAGTTCACCAGTTTAACCAAGTGGCAGAAATGTTAATGAATACAGATCCATGAAGTTCGTTTCAGCTGCCACCTTCTTGTGTTAATTTCATCAGTCTGCCTGAATGGGGAGGGGAGGGGAGGGGATATCCTCAAATTGCTGTGGAGGAGACACATGAATCAGTTTTGAATTACCGGCCTGAAATAAAATACAGTCCCGAGAGATTGAGCTGCTAGTTCTCCAACAGGTGGCAGTGTGCTTCATTTGTCTTTGGTCCAAGACATGATTTTTTTTTGTGCTGCTGTTCCAACATGAAATGTTTCCTCTCTTTTTCTGGGTACAAATAAAGTAGTTTTTGGATGGGTTAATTTTATAACCAGTGATTTCATCTTAATACAGATTTCCCAGGATTATACTTTTATTTAATCTAGAGAGAATTTCCTACCTGGAGATTGCAGTCAGCTTTTGATTGCTGCCAGGAAAAGCTACCAGATGTGATAGTTGCAGTACCTGTGCACCTTTGTACTGAAATAGTCCCATTAATCAAGGGTAATTGCAGAAGGCCATGGGGAACGGAGTTCTTGGAATTCCACAGCATGACTTTGAAACTCTGAAGTTCCATAAACATGCAATCAGCAAATGTAACCCTTGAGCATTTTACTTAACCCAGGGATTTAACTTTTGAAAGTGGTGGCAGATTTAAAGAAAAGTACAGAGAGGCTGGGAGGCCCACCTTATAGCTACTCCACAGGCATTGCCTTTCCTAGAAGCTTATCTCTAAACTTTAGTATTGCTCTGTGAGAACAATGAGAATGTTCTTTTTTGCCACCTTAGAATATCGAGTTCATTTGTGCCAGTGGTCCTAAAGATTCTGTGATTGAATTATTTCAGGTAGCCTCACAGACAACATGTGTGAAGCATGATGTTCTGATTTAGGATTCTGTTCCGATCTGGGATTCATCCAACAATCAAGGCCAAAGCATTGAAATTTCCAACCCCAAGCGCCGGTACAATTTAAAGGGGATAAATCAGCAAGCAAGAAATAGAAGCCGAAATAGAATTGAGTTGATTGAGTTTCAAGGGCTGTGTCTGCAATTTGGATATCCCTAACATATTTATTAGAGAAAACCTAAATCAATTAATATTATAAGACGGGAATGATTTCAGGCTGGGTTTCAGAATTGTGGCTTATATTAGTGGATTGGCAGATGGCACAATAAGCCCATACTATGGACTGATCAAGGAAATGAATGGATCCACTTTTAAACATATTTTCGCTGCACAGTCTAATGGTGGTGTATCCATTGAAATGATTGTGGGTAGCATCGCTGATGTTGGAGGTTAAAGTGAGACATGCTTCGGTGTATAGTTCTCTGACAGCTCAGGTTCAGTCCGTCCTTCTTCCCAACAGCTGTCTGCTGAATACTTGGCTCTGGGAAACGAAAGCACTTTGTCCTGTCATCTAGAGCAGTTCCATGAATTAGCCTCTGGTTCCTGCAGTAAATGTTTGTGGCAGATCTCTTTCCTGGTGGATGGGACACGGAATGTGAATCAGCAATTATGATTAATGTGTTAATACAATGGTTTTGATCTATGTTAATCCCCACATTCCTCCTCCGTGTTGCTGTGTTTTTACAGTTCAATCATGGCCTTTATTTTAAATAGCAGACTGTTTGAGCGGAATGACAGAAATTCCTGCACAAAACACAGTTGAAACAACAATTCTAATATCAAATATAAACCGAAAGAACTGCGGATGCTGTAAATCAGTAACAAAAACAGAAGTTGCTGGAAAAGCTCAGCAAGTCTGGCAGCATCTGTGAAGAAAAAATCAGAACTGAGGAGAGGTCACCGGACCTGAAACGTTAACTGATTTTTTTTCTTCAGCGATGCTGCCAGACTTGCTGAGCTTTTCCAGCAACTTCTGCTTTATTTAAGTTATTTACTTCATTCCATATATATAAAATATATATATATATCATATGTGTAAAATTAGTTGTGTATTGGCTTAAAAAGCTTCAAAATGCCATGAAGCTTCTCAAAGTGAAAGCAGTAGTTGGTGGAGTTACGGGTATTTTGAATAAATATTTTCCTTTCATTGCTGACTGTTTCTGGCTGCCTCCCACAAATATCTTTTTTCTGTCCTTTGATACTCAAAAGGGAAGTAAGTCCTATTTTTTTCCTGCCTAAGCAGATAAATGCCTCCGGTTCTATAGCTGTGAGAGCTGGTGTATTTTTCCAAGTGATCTGGTGCACTTTCTGTGTGAGGGAAACCTTCCAGTTGTGCAGGAAAAGATAGATTGGCCACCAGAGAAAAAGTAACAGTAGAAGAAGAAGGAGAAGCTTTGACTGTGGCACGATGGGCTAATAGTCACCCATAGGCAGGCTCTGTATTCTTGACGAAATGAGGTTTCATCTCTGGCCCATTTTAAACGCATTAAACTTTGCCATAAGTTTTAAGCATTCACTTGGGCAAATGATGTATGTTTGTTTATCTAAAGTGCGCTTGACTTCTGTTCTTGACCTTTTATTTGCTTTCGTATGTTTACAGGAGAAGATGAGGATGACGATGAGGAAGAGGAAGAAGAAGATGAAGAGGAGGAGGAGGAAGAAGAGGAGGAAGAGGAAGAAGAAATTGATGTGGTAACAGTTGAGAAGCGGCGATCGTCATCCAGCAAGCATGTGACTACCCTTACAGTGACTGTGCGCTCTCACAACGCGAGCTGCGGGTCATCCAAGAACCACAACGCGTCTCTGATGAAAAGGTGTGCACCTATACACCAACAGCACAACTACGCCGCCCCCTCACCCTATGCAGAATGCGACGAGATGCCACCCCTGAAGAAGGTGAAGAGCGAAACAGTGCGCCTCGCCAAGCAGGTGGCGCCCCCTAGGTCCAAAAGCGCGAGCCCCCGTGGATCCGACTCCGAAGACAACGAACGACGACGCACCCACAACATCCTGGAGCGCCAGCGACGGAATGACCTCCGCTCCAGCTTCCTCACCTTACGGGACCAAATACCAGAACTTGTGAAAAACGACAAGGCGGCAAAGGTCATCATTCTGAAAAAGGCCACTGAGTACGTGCAGGCCCTGCAGTCGGAGGAGCAGAAACTGTTGTCGGAAAAAGAGAAACTGAAAGCCAAGCAGCAACTGCTAGTAAAGAGACTGGAGGAAGTGAGGACTCGCTAAAACTAAGGCTGTCCCAACTGGTTGAATGCCACTTTTGCACATTTTAGACGTCAAGAATGTTTCGGAGTTTTTTTTTCTGGTTATCAATCCAGCCGCATTTAAACATGGAACAAAAATACTTACGAAGCTTTAGAGGTACCTGTGTCTTGTCAATGGAGATCCTTTTTGAGAAGGCTTATTGATTGCCTCTTTCAAAACCTATGTAAATACCAGTTTAACAACTGCCTTTTTCATGTGATGGTCTGGTTAAGAAAAAAGAGCCACAGCCTGTGCTGCCGTTTTTTTGGACTGGAATTTTATACAGAATAATAACTCAAAGTTTGAGGAGCATGAACTTTTCCTATAAAGACTTCTTGTTAATCTTTGTTATGTACTGTACTAATTCTTACACTGCCTGTATCCTTAGTGTGATGCTGATACATGACTAAATTTGATACCTATATTTTCGTATGAAAATGAGTTGTGAAAGGTTTGAGTAGATATTACTTTATCACTTTTTTGACTAAAATTTCTTTTGTACAGAAATTACTATATATGCCTTTACCTAGCCTCTCTCTTGTTTGTGTTGCTGTTGGGTTCATAGAACTGGGTAATTGGCTGAGTTATGTGTTTTTCATAATGTACATATAGTGCTGCAACTTATAGCACTTTTGAAATACCTCACGTTTATGAAAATAAATCCTATGAAATTAATTACCTCTTGTGATGGTGTCTGTAGTTTGCGGACTGCAACTGAAATACTAATAAATGTCTGGCAATGCTGTTCGAAGGTGAAGTGACTCCGAAATACAGTTGGTGTTTTTGACAAAAGTTCAAGTTTGATTATGATCCAAAACAAGTCTTGTGTCAATGCTATTGTATTTAGTTGTGTAAGATTTAATTACAATAAATCCCGCTATTCGTGACTTTGCCATTTGCGAATTCACTTACAGCAAAGTAGTTTGTGGGAGCCAAAAACTGAAGTGCAGATAGGGAGGGATTCAGTAATTTTTATGTTAAGTTGGAACTGGGCCCAACCAAAATGTGGCTGGCACTAAAGTCCTGTTATTGCTCAATCCTAATCTATCCAACAGTCTGTGGGTGGGGGAATATAAATTAAGAGTAACGATGTATGGTTTGAAGTTTTATTGATAACTTTAAATCTTACGTTGTTATAGTCCCGTATTTCTGATTCATTAATAGTAACTTCCATTTGTTCCACCTTAAGTGAAAGGATTTGGAGGACTTTCAGGCAAAAAAAAATTCTAAAAAGCAACCAGGAGAAGTTCTGACTTGGCAAAAGGAAGGACTGAAAGCCAGATGGTGATGGTTTTGGAAAGGGTGGGAATACTATTAAATGAATGAATTGAATAGACAGCGAAAGTATGTGGGGATTGAATGAGGCTGTGAGGAGGCAGCTATTGAATAGAGTGGCTAACCACACCAAGAATTTGGCTAATGAACAAGCTATTTAGTTCTTCCACTGGAATATTTTTACATTTACTGAAAAATCTGTTTGCGGATATCAAGATTTAGTTGCTTCGAAAGCAGGCGGTGTTATTGATCACAACTGTGATAAAAGGTAATGGTATTATGGTACAGTGCCAAATGGATAGGGGGAAGGGTACTAAATGACAGCTGTTAAACATTTCTATAATCTATTACTTATCTCTATAAGAGTTTTTCTTCCGTTTGACCACACTATCATTTTGAGGAAGTTAAATTGATTGCACTTCCTACTTCCATATAGTTGCTTAAGTTTTGAATGGACTGATTCTAACACTTTTACTTTCACTAACTATCCTACACTTCCTGAAAAGTAAATGAATGCACGTTGCAACAGAAAACTAAAACTGGCAACTGGCATGAGGTGGGACTTGCATCCAAATATCTACAGCATTCATCAGGCTGCTCTTGATTGGGATTGTGCACAACTGACACACCGTGCCCCTTATTTCATTATTTAAAGATTATGCACTCAAGCATTACAACTTATCATTTGATGTTAAAACTTAAACCTACTGACGGTGAGTTTTCTAACATTGATTTCTGTCATTGAGTTAGTGAATGTGAGAGAGAATGGCACGACAGTAAGAAAAAATCTGCGAATTCCTGCTTATGATTGCTGGAAAATCTACAAGTGGATGCATTTTCAGGAAGGATAGAATTGACCTCCAGCTTGATGCCTCCCACCATCACATGTATATGACGCATTGCTAAGGCTCCACAAAACAATAGCTAAACAGGATATTGGAGAGCCTGAACTCAGACTGAGACACCGAAAGAGGTGGGGGAATTAGGATATGGAAGAGATGCACTAAAAAGTTAATCAAAAAAGCTACAGGTCAATAGCACATTGAGAAATAATTTAACTAGAATCACACTGGAGGAATTGGGTTGATTCTTTTTGTGTTTGTCGTTAAGAGTACACATTTGGACATAAAACAGTTCAATGTTGACTACTGCCTCCCGTGTTGACTAAAAGTTATAGGAAGTCAACGGTTGCAGTGTGAAATAAATTATAAATCCGTGAAGAAACTGAAATCAAGTCCTTGGGTGTTTGAGCCCATAGCCATACTGTTGCTGTTTTAGCTTTTGGGGAAATGGCAGGAACATTTTCATGTCACAACTGTAATATCCACATTAGCTTTGCCAGAGCAAGAAAAATGATGAGTTAGCCTCTGGGCGTCAGAACCAATTTGGGAGGTTAGCTGGGAGGTGATAGCCATTCGTTTTCTGAAATGTTTCAGAAAAGCTCTCCAGCAGTTGGACTTTTGATACTGAAATACCCACATGTTTCCAGAGGACGCTAGGAAAGACTGACCCCTGGATTGCCTACTTCTATCTGGAGGTGTAGCTGAAGAGCTGTGTTGAGGTGAACTCCAAAAGGTGGGAGGAGAGAACAATTTCTCCATGCAAATGGGCGTGGATTGAGACAGCTGAGGAATCCGGCAGCAGTGGTGAGTCTCCTCCAGGATCCAGCACTTTAGGAAGATGTGACGAGTGAATGGTGTAACGCTCTGAGATGCTAATCTCCACATTTTGATTTGCCCAGCATTCATTTCAAGTCAATACTCTTTGCATGTCCACTCATTCTCTCATCTCACATTCCTAACAGAACAGTCAGGACACATCTTCGATATGTTAGCCGTCAACCTCTATAAGTGGTGTCCACAAGAGCCATTATGAATATTGACACCTTCTTGCTTCCTTTAAGCAGGAGAGGGGAGTAGACAATTTGGCTGGATGCTGTTCACAGTCTGGGTAGGAATCCAATCACTTTGTCAACCGTTGGGCATTGCAAACACATCTAGCTCCTGGGAGGCCATCTTATGTGAGGAGGCTGCAGATACCAGTAACTACCAGCCGTGAGAGCCTTAGCTCACTGAGGCACTAGTGCTCAGATATGGAGTCATACAGCTCAGAAACAGACCCTTCAGTCCAACTAGTCCATGCTGACTATAATCCCAAACTAAACTTGTCCCACATGTTGAAGAAAAGCTGACCCTCTGCTGGTGGACAGTGCTGCACAGCTGAGATGTTTGTGGGTTCAGCAGTGGGGTGGGGGTTAATTGGATCTCACCTCCTTCCAGTTGGATCTTGGTGTCCATCCCTCCTGCCCTATGGTGTGGGATGTAGTTGAGGAAAAGGCAGAAGGTGCCACGGTTGGTATCACTCCTGCTCCGATTCCATCTCCCTCCCTGGTGACAGTCTGAGATTAAGTCAGTCTTTTTGAAACCCTGTTGTCACATTTGATCCTGAGATCAGCTTCCGACCTCATTTTCTTGCCATCGCCAAGACCATCTTTGCCCCACTTCATTTAACATTGCTCAAGTTCACCCCTATCTACGACTGAAACCCGTCATTCATGCCTTTGACTCAACTGTGCCAACACCCTCCTGGCTGGCCTACCACATTGTACCCTGTGTAAACTTCAGTTAGTCCAAAGGTTTGCAGTTCACATCCTAACTTCCAACACACAATCACAGTCAAGCAATTTTCCATACTATGAGGGATGGCACGGTGGCTCAGTGGTTAGCACTGCTGCCTCACAGCGCCAGGGACCCCGGTTTGAGTCCACCCTTGGGCAACTGTCTGTGTGGAGTTTGCACATTCTCCCCATGTTTGTGTGGGTTTCCTCCCACAGTCCAAAGATGTGCAGGCTAGGTAGATTGGCCGTGCTAAATTGCCCGTAGTGTTCAGGGATGTGCAGATTAGGTGGGTTATAGGGGGATGGGTCTGGGTGGGATGCTCTGAGGGTCAGTATGGACTTGTTGGGCCGAAGGGCCTGTTTGCACACTGTAGGGATTCTATGTTATGAACTGCTCATAAAGTATTTTGTAACATTATTAATGTGAAGTTCTGCATCTAAAATATACACAAGACTAAAGCAAATAGTATGGCTCAAGAAATTTCATCGATGTGAGCTGCTGAGTTGATGCCACTTGATATGGTGGTGAGGGGGTTGGTGATAAAAATTTGCCTCAGTTTTGCTGCTTGACGGAGAGGAAATTAAGCAATGATTTTTGTTCAATGTCGATTCTTCCGTGCAGAACTGCAGCGGGAATGCAGCTGATATCAAAGTTTTAGATGCACTTTATTGCAAGACATTGGTATCTGAGCGTCCTTTTAAACATGGCTTCACTACTGACGTAAAGGAGTCTCTGATGGCAAAGAGTATGAGGAGTTTTGTCTGTCTGAGCTATTACCACATGTATGCAACTCAAGAGATACCATCTCCTGGGGCAACTTTTTCATTTTTTTTTTACGGGCCCCAATAGGAGCAGATGGCAAGACAAATG
Organism: Rhincodon typus; assembly: GCF_021869965.1. Taxonomy (NCBI): domain Eukaryota; kingdom Metazoa; phylum Chordata; class Chondrichthyes; order Orectolobiformes; family Rhincodontidae; genus Rhincodon; species Rhincodon typus. The sequence continues at coordinate 107,956,261 of NC_063336.1, forward strand.
GCATTAAGGGAAGAATGCTGTTAGCGATTTTAAAGTACCTTCGCAGCAGATGGTTCAGAGACAGAAAGTTGCTGAAGGACACAAATGATCTTGTCCACAATTTAAAAGAACTTTTGTTTATATTGTGGCAAGAAACAACAATGACCCACCAAGTAGTTGCTGCTCTTCAGCTGCTTTAATGCCGGTGTTATTTTGGTCCGGATTCTGGGAAATCTACATCCGTCAAACTGGTCCTGGTTTTCCGTGGAAAAGTGGGTCTGGGATACTATTATAATAAAAGGGCTGGATTTTGCAGCACAACACCAGGGAGCCTGTTCACTGACTCCTGGAATGTGAGCTAAAGCAGCTCCAGCACAAAATCAATTGCAGTGGTCGTGCTGCTGTGTTTCCAAAAACGTCTGAGTTCCCAGTAGAAAACGAATGAGAAAGAGCTAAGGGCTTGTTACACTGGGTATTCACACTTGCTTGATGTCCAGAAAGTTACTGAACCCTCATCGAGGGCCGAAGGGCCTGTACTGCGCTGTAATGTTCTATGAACTAGTAACACCCACACTCAGGAAAAGCAGACTCATCTCATTCAAGCGAGGAGGCAGGGGCAGATTCTTTATTCATTAACAGGATGTGGGCATCGCTGGCCAGGCCAGCATTTATTGCCCATCCCTAATTGCCCAGAGAGCAGTTGAGAGTCAACCACATTGCTGTGGATATGAAAGTCAAATGTAGGCCAGACCAGGTAAGGATGGCAGTTTCCTTCCCTAAAGGACATTAGTGAACCACTCGACAATTGTCAATGGATTCATGGTCATCACTAGATTCTTAATTTTAGATATTCATTGAATTCAAATTCCACCATCTGCCATGGCAGGATTTGAATCCAGGTCCCCAGAACTCTGGATTAACAGTCCAGCGATAATAACACTAGGCCATTGCCTCCCCATTATCCAAGAGGTCAAGTCTCATTTTCCTACTGGAACACCAGGCTGGACTGAATTTAGCTGGAAAACCCTTCAGAAAAAGTGGGTCTTAGATCTTGTACCTGAACTCCTTAGATTATGGGCTATGAAGTGGATCCATGCTCAAGTCAAGTACAAGGCAAGTATTCCCTTTTAAAGAGGCAAAGAAAGGACTGGGTCTAGAAGCCATTCTCTGAAATGCGCACGGACATGAGATTTAACTTGTCTCCTGCTGCCTTTGCTGTCCCAGACATACAATAATAAAACATAAAGGTTTTGAAGTGATGCTGCGTTTAGTTCAATGTTCTCTGTGTAGTTTCAGGGACAAAGTTTATATGAATGTAGTTCTTTTAGCCAAGCAGCATGAAAATTGAAGAGTCATTTCAGGGAGATGATCTATGAAATAAAATTTATCCTACACTGCCTTCAGCAATTGCCTCACCTGGCTTCAAACCCAATGAGAAAGCTACACTGCAGTTCACTACCAGTGCCAATAATGGGCTCTATTACCCACACACTGCATTACTCCTGCCTGTCTGCAATCTGCAACACATATAACGTGGGATTGGCCAGGCTATTGCTGGTTCTTACTCAGTGAAAAGAGCTGATGGGGCAGCTAGTTCCCTTGAGTTAGCAGTAATAGTAGCTTGCTGTTTGACGAAAGTTTGAAGAACCAGAGAGTGATAGGCTTCCCACCTGTCACTAGTACAAAACAGAAACGATGTAAGTTGACCTGTTGGAGGGTGTCTCACTTACAATGCCAAGTTCTGACTAGCACCCATTCTGTTAAACACTGCACTGTTTGCTGCTGTAAATACTTTCAGCTCCAACTGTATATGACAGGTGTTTAATTATTTGTTGAGTGCAAGTTACCACATCTTTAAAGAGGCCACAATTTAATGAGGCCACAATTTAATGAAAACCTGTGGCAAACTTTTAATTTGCTTGTTTGGAAGGACTTGACCTGATGATGCATTACAACACAACACCTTTATGATAGATGGCATTTCTCTTGAATTTTTTTTTCTAAAATCATAAAACAACCGGGCCCATGTCAATTTCTTTTATTTGTAATTGGCAATGATCTGTTATATATTCTGCTTTCCAAGTTGCTTGTTTCACTTTGTGCCAGATACCAGTGAAAAATAAATGGTAGAACAAATCATTTGTTAAGTTCCTAAATTTAAAAAGTTGCTAATGGAATCCCATTCTATACTAAGAAGTGTAACGGCAGATGGGTTAAATTTAGCAGCTTTAATCAGATCCTTCATCAGAACAATAAAATTCTGTTTATCAAGAAAAAATACAAACGAACATTGTTTCCTTTTCTTGTTTGAACAAGTGTCATGAATTGTTGTGTGGACTTTATTTTTAAAATTGAAGAAATAAAGCCTTGGAAGTATGACAAGAAGTGAACACATATATATTCTTTTAAAAGTTAAAAACATATAACCTAAGGGTTTGTTGAAACAATGGGCTGCTCTCATTGCAGTTTGCTATTACATTGTTAGGCTGTGTTACCTTGGTAATGGCAACTGCTGTTGAAGGACAGGAATTGGCTCAGTTCCTTCAGTTGCCTGTCTGTTTGTGTTCAATACACGTGATCTGCAAGATAATCACAGTCTGCTGTAGTTGGTGCTATGCCAGACCATGTTAACAAAAGGAGCACGAGGATAATGTTTACCAACATTGGCCACATGGCTCCTTCCGTGACTTGCCCCAGCCTAGGGTACTGTTTCTGAAGGGTCATCCAATACAGTTAGAAGCCTCAGAGAAGAGTCATCTGTCAGGTATTGCTGAGTACTCTGAGAAAATTTAACAATTAAAACAAATATGGAAACCTTTTACTTTCAGATTTTTTTTCATTCTATGTGAAAACCTTTTCAATAACATTCCTTCATATATAGAAAACAAACCATATATGTATATCTTCACCTTTTGTTTTGACTTCAAGAGTGGATTGAAATATTCTTTAACACATTGACACTGAAGCAGAGCCTTTCAAAATAAGTTTCTGAGAGCCTAGATGTAAGCTCTTTGAGCGTAATGATTGTGCAATGGCAATGTTTACTGAATCTGCTTCACAAATCAAATTTAGTTTATTATTCACAGAACACCTGCAAAAAGAAACATTTGATACCTCTTCTTAAGGTAATGTTGCATCTTTCTTGTTCGTTACAGATATTAAAAAAAAATTATTTGAATAATTTTGGCTTTTAAAGGGTTAATAATCATCTGTAGGGTAATGACTTTTAGTTTTACTTTAAATATGCGGAGAAAATGCAACATTCTTTCTAACTACTGTTCAGTTGTGCTTTGGTCTGAAGCTTTGATCATCAGAGGCCCTACTTAATGCTTCTTACACTCCTGATGTTCACTTGTTTCTGCACATCTCACTAAGCCTGCTTACTATTTCAAATTCCAGAATATTTTACATAATTCATTATTATACTTTCGAGTAGTTTTGACATTTTTTGTAAGTTCACAGAAACAACTTTATTTTTATTTTATTCATGGCATATGGGCAATGCTGGCATGGCCAGCATTTATTACCTGTTCCCAATTGCCCTGAGAAAGCAATGGTCTTATAGTTTTATGGACTGCTGTATTTATGATCTTTGTATACTCACAAGCGTGTTAAAATGGGAGGTAATATACCTTTGAGGTTTTAGCTATGTTTTACACTGTTAATGAGGAGGATTCTGAGATCAGCTGTAGATGAAGACAACTGAGCAAAGTATCTTCAATGAATAAAGTGCGAGGGTCACTTATTAATATCATTCAGCAAATGGCAAATTCTCTACAAGGTAATGGTAGCACAAGCTAGAATTTAATTGGCTTGAACCTATTCAGAGGTTTAATAAATTATTCAAATTCTAATATAATTCCAAATATTAATATACCTGAATCCAACATAAAATAGTATGAGGAAGGTCAGGGTTAACTTGGACTCTGGGTGAACTCCCCTGGTCCTCTTCAAAAGGTGCTATGAGATATTTTAATTAAAATGTGATAGTGAAATAGGGAGCACAGATTCAAATTGAGGGTGCCAGGAAACTCTTCAAACAAATAAGCATCGACACACTGAACGGATTCTTAGTAACATGGTGAAGACAAATCGCAATCAATTGTTTAAGAAACTACTGAATGCTGTGATTAAACCTGTC
>NC_063336.1:107960880-108006406 GCF_021869965.1 Rhincodon typus
CACTGGCTTCTGAAATGGCCCAGAAAGCCTTTTTCTTCAAGGGTGATCAGGAATGGGCAGCAAATGCTGGCCTTGCCAGTGACACGGGTGCAAGTTGTCTTGCCATTTCCCATCTAAGAATAAAAGAAATATAAATACAGCTGTGTCCATGAGTAATTAGGTTTATTGTTAAGTGCTTATTTTGTCAAAGCACTCGAGCTCTGGTGGAATTTACGAAAAAACTGCAGCCCTTGAAAAGGTGGAGGATTATTCAAGTTACAGGAAAAAAAGGTATGGAGAAGGTGTGAGCAACAAGATTCCTTAGTTACCATGATATTTGCTGCAACTTAGCTGTTTAGGTAGGGCTTTCCCAGTTTATGGCACAGTGGGAGGCAAGTGAGGTTTATATACCTGTGCCATGTTTGGATCAAGTTGGGGTGTATTGCCAGATCGTGCATTCTGAAAGATTATTATTTTGCACATTTTGCTCTTAAAGATGTTATCTTAAGCAGATAAAATCTGTTTTCTATTATACTATTTAAATTCCTTTACATGATTAGTACAACTTTCATTTCCATGGGAAACTATCCACTCACCCTGTAGAGACACATGCTAATATTTTCTTCAGTTTCTGATTTTGCTTTATATTCTTAGCACGTGCAGTAATTTGCCTTTAGCTTGCACTCGAACTTTTTGAGAGAGTCCCAAGGTATTGGAAATGTTATACAAGTAACTTATCTTTTCGTAGTGCATTTAATATAGTGGAATGTTCTTCAAAGAAGTATCAGCTAAAATTTGACATTATCTAATTTGGACCAGCAACCAAAGCAAAATGAGTCAAAGGTACATTTTAGGTAGCATTTTACAAATAGAAAGTAACAGAGGCTTAAGGAACAAATTCTAGAGGTAAAAACAGGTGGGAGGTGACAGCCTGGCTGCTGCTAATGTGTTGAATGCAGAGATTTCAGAGGGTTATGGCTGAAGGAGGTTACGTAGTGAGAAAGGAGCAAGGCAATGGAAGCTATGAAAATAACGGTAAGAATTAGCAATATTGAGGTTTTGCTGAATCTGAAATCTCTGTAGGTTAGCAGGTATGATAAACAGGAATAAGTGTGAGTTAGGATAAAGACAAGAAATGTTGGATAAGGTCAGTTTTTATGGAAAGTTGAAAATGAGAGACTGATCAGGAAAGCAATGGAAAGGTCATGTCAAAAATAACTGGTAAATGGGGAAACAATTGCTGCAGGATGTCCATTTGCTGGTCCACACAGCAAGTTTTAAGGAATTTTTTTAAAGGAGAATAAGATAATGAGATGAATGGGTTCGGGAGTGCAGCCAAAGTAGTTGAAGGTTCTGCTACCTGTGTTGAGGAAAAGCCAAAATTAGACAGCAATGAGCAGAAACTCCAACAGCCTTAATGTTACCTAAAGTAATGTAGTGTCTTTTCAAAATAAAAATGTTTCAGATTTCCAAAGTCGGAAGTTAAAACAAAATGCTGAAAAATATCAACAGGCCGCTTGTGCAGAAAGCAACACAGTTAAAGTTTCAGGTCAACAATGTTTTGTCAGAGCTGTTGATCTCCTTTCAGGACTCTTGAATTAAATGATAATTTTAGATAAATCATGATTGTGAAATTTCCTGATGTTTTGGTCATTATTTTGGCTTGTTAACTCTGCACAGGAAAACTGTGAACTAAGAGTGGTTTCAGATAATACCTGATCATCATTTATGAGAGAAACAAAAGTTTGATAATCATTCCTTATGCTATGTAGCTCATCATTACTAATTCCGTAATGTTCATTCTTTTCCAGGTACAGCACAAGTGACTCAAACTAAAAACTTACCAAATGCTCCAAAGGCACTCATTATTGAACCATCAAGGGAACTGGCTGAACAAACCCTGAATAATGTTAAGCAGTTCAAGAAAAATGTTTCTAATCCCAAACTAAGGTAGCTTGTCTTAAAAGGTCTTGCTCCTCTTTTCCCCTTCATCCCAGCCACCCAATAAATAATTATACTGTTGAACTAACAGTTCTTTATCTGCCAAAGATTGTTTTGACTTCTCAGACTAACATAAATAATGCCTTTATTGGGATTGTCTGGTTTGTGATGTCATTTCACTTACTTGAACGTTCTGAAATCACGAATCATTTTTGTTTTTTCTTTTAATTTTCAGTTGTAATCTGTTGTTTAATGCATCCTTTCTAGAGAGTTTCATTTAACTCTGGGAATACGTTCCTTTATTTCCAGTTATTTTGTTTGTGCAGGGATGAGAAGTTTCTGCCATTTGGTAGAATTGACCATTTCGTCAAAGAATTTGTCGAGTTTTTGTTTCAGTCTTGCATATTTCCAGAGTCAGTGCATAAAATTGTCGAGCAATCATTGCTCCACCTGGCAGTGTGGCATAGAAACATGTTCAGTACAAAGCACGTTTGTGTGTTTGAAATAATTCTGTGCAAGTATTGTTTGTAAGGAATCGTGTTCAACAGAAGGTTTTGGTCCAATTGGCTGTGTGCCCAAAATGCTTTGGAACAGTTAAGCTGTCGCTTATGTTTTATGTATGAATTGTCAGTGGAAGGTAACAAGAACATTTTTCCTTCCCTTTTTAGTTTCTTCTGTAATGAGTTACCACCCTGAGGACAGCTCCATAGATGTTGTCAGCCCTCCAATGTCACATTCATCATTGCGTGCCCAAAGAAAATGTTACACCACACATTGAGAAAACTTATCCCCACATAATGTCATTTCATTTTGCAGTAGTATTCACCAGATAGTCGTCATTGAGATTAAATCTCAATTTTGTCTTTCTGTTCCTCCGACTGGAACGTTTTTATTTTGTTGAATAGAACTCATTCAGAAAGGACAGGGCACTGTTGTCTCTGATTTGATCTTCGCAGACATATATGTTCAAACTCAATAGTACAAATGCTGATTTTAAAGATAAATATTTCAGTTAATTTACAACAGTCCTTTGGGAAAATACAAACCCAACTACTGAGCTGTGTTGTACTCTTTGTTCATGCATAGACAGTCTTATTTTGGAACTCTGTTTTGTTCTGTTTCAGGGAGCTTCTGATTATTGGAGGTGTTTCTGCAAAAGATCAACTAGCTGTCCTGGAACAAGGTGTAAGTTTTCCCTTTTATTAACAAGAAAATGTGTCGATGTGCACATATATATGTGTGATTTCATTGAAAACGTCAGCTAAATAAAGTGATCTGGAATAAATTTATGGTGTATAAGTTAAAAGATCCAGCAGTAGTTGCAGTGATGTTCTGTACACAGCAGTGCCACACAATCTATCGATGACCAAGGTCTTGAAAGTTACTGTATGAATACAAATCATTTCCCTCCCAAGCACTGATGAAACCCCAAGTTCGGTCAGTCCTCAAGTTGTAATTTCTTTGAAATAACTTTTATATCCCAATATTATATACTAATAGTGGTTAAATGTTGTTTTTTGATGGTGGAAGAGTAATACTATTGTTAATGTATTTTTAAATTGCTGCCAACAGTTTCCACAGCAAGCAATTCATGTAAAATGTAGCCATGACAAACGTATTTTTGCTTTTGTGTATTTGCACAATTTTCTTTAAGGGGCTAATTAAAACCAACCACTGCCAAGCATCTTAAAACTACTTACGAATACCTATTTTGAGCAACTATTTTTAACCTGCTCTGACCTCAATAAAGATGTATCATCAACCCCACCAATAATAAAGGCATCTTGTTGACAACCATTTCTTCCTGAAGCTGTGCATTCTCAGTTTATTGTCTAGTTCTGCAATTCCCTTCCCTCAACCTTTTTTCTTTTACAGTTTCCTTGCCATGCATTTTTATGAATATTTTGCATAAAGAATCCTTTGCTGTCACTACTTCCCCCTCCCAATTTCACACCACCATCGTCCGTACTCTCTCGCGCACTCTCGTCCTTTCTGTTTTGTGCACTCTTGTTCAACTTTACCACTGTACTGCCATTCTCTACCTGTATGTATCAGCATACCTTTTACCTTGCTGATTTCTGTCTGTACCTGTGTGATAACGTGGTCACTCCCTACTCTCTCATGTAAGAAATACTCTGTGTGTCTGTTCCTTCTGCTAAAGTTGATAACCTCTCACTTCTCCATATATTTAAATTGCTAAGGTCTTATCTACTAATTTGTGCAAATCCTTTCGAAGTCTCTTTGCATCATCCTCACATTCCTACCTTCCCAGCTAATTTTATCTCAGCCAAAAACTTGGAAATATTTCATTTGGCCTCCACATCCAATTCCGTTATGTTGAATGTGAACAGCTAGGGCCCAAGCAGTGATCCTTGTGATAGCTGTCTAGATTCTGTCTGCCCATTCACCCATTTATTCCTATTCTCTGTTTTCTTTCTGACGACCAGTTCTCAATGAATGTTAGTATGCACTCTAATTTTGCATGTTAACCTCCTTTTGGACCATATCAAGCTTTCCTGATATATAATTTTCCTTACAATTGTATTAACCCCCACCTTTAAAAGAGGTACAATTAATTTATCAACTTTATCGCTTCACACTGGAAACAGTTTATTAAGAACAAAATTCAGCTTTGATTTGATAACTTTTTTTCTCTGTTAACATTAGATTTAAAACTTGTGAGCTTTAACAGAATGTAACAGTGAATCTATTACACACCATTAACATGGTTTATTTGGGTCTCCTTATTTTATACTACTACGTTATTAATGCTTTATTTTTCTCAAGTTGTCTTTCTACAAAGCTACATTTTCAGCAATTATTCAAGCTTCTAATTCTGTGCCTCATTTTAATTTTTGGTTGTTGACCAGTTCAAATATTGAAGGTGCATCTTAAGCTGTAAAGGCTTGTGATTGAACCACCCTATTCTTATAAATTTTATTATTGGTCTGTAATTTTACTGAAGTCTTGACAACACAAAGTTGCAAATAATGAATTTTCTGGCCTATTCTCCAGGTGGATATTGTTGTCGGAACTCCTGGAAGAATAGATGACCTTGTCTCAACAGGAAAGCTGAATCTATCCCAAGTTAGGTTCTTGGTGTTGGATGAAGCTGTGAGTATTTATTCATCAAAACTAAAATACTGTCACTGTAATGGTCAATCCTGCAAATTGAATAGCATCTGTGTTCATCTACAACAGCATTTTTTCATAACTTCACATATCACCTGTAATCTGTTTCAATAACGCGCCTTTAGTTACTTTTGATTCTATCACCTAATCTACAAGGTAGTGTTTCAAGCATCTATTTAAAATGAATATGACGAACTTGCAAGACTAAGTTCTGAGGCCCCACAATGTTCAAGTTACATCTGAGATACATTAATCTGAGAGTTGCAATTAACCAGTCAATACTGCTACCAAGGGCTCAATAGGAGCCAGTATGGATTTGCATTAACTGCCTGAATGAGATACATTTTATAATGTTACATCAACATTTTAAAATGTAAGGGGTGTACTGTGAATTTGTAACATTTTTAATAGGAGGCTCCCCCCAACATAATTTTCCAAACTCTTTTTTTGCAGTATTTCTTCACATGAAACATTTTGTTTAAATCTGATTAATCATATTAAAAAGTAAAATATGACTTTCACATGATTTGCCAAGCCATTTAAGTGTTGCATTTTGAATTGATTTATCTGATCAAAATTATTGTACCTTTTTTTAAAAATCTCTTAACATTTTTCAAATTTTAAAATGCCCAACAAAAAAAAGGGGAGTTTCCAGTGCCGTTTTACTGCTGTAGCCTTTTGTAAATTGAGTGTCCCTTTTCTGCCTCCTGTGCTGCTTGGTTTCGTGCCAACCCACCTCCCTCAAGGTAGCCATAAATCTTGTCACCATGATTGCAGCAGGTTCACCTGGATATTTATCCTATATTGATTGTAAGCGGTCTACTGCATTGCTGATCATAAAATTCGGGCATACATTTTGTTCATACTTCATAAAAGGCATTTCTGAAGAGTTTTTTTTTAAGTGTGTAGACTAATACTATTAGCATAGGAAAGATTTTCAATGTTTTATCATCTTAAACCTAACATTGAAAAAAAAGGTCAAAGTTTTAGATTTTGTCAAAGATCTTTAATTATACAAAGTCTTGTTTTGTTAACCTTAGCCTTAGTTGTGTTGACATTTTTTTTGTGTCCAAAGAAGATACTTTTTAAAAAAAGCAAAGTTTAACATATTTTATGTTCACAGAAGTTCTCTGTTGGTAATAAGTAAATCTAAACCTTGTGGTAAATATTTACAAAGGTAGAGAAAGATTCAAGGAAAGGGATAAGCCAACCATGGTTAACCAGTCAAGTTAAGGATAGCATCGAATTGAAAGAAAATAAGCATAAAATGTGCAAATATTAGCTGTAAGCCAGAGGATTGAGCAAGTTTTAAAAATTGGTGCAATAATAATGGGGAAAAAGGAAATGGCAGAAAAGTTGAATAAATATCTTGTCTCAGTAGAAGACACTAATAGCACTAATAGAATAATCAAAGGGCAAAAGGAGGAGCGAAAATAAATACAGTAACTATCACTAGAGGAAACTAATGGGGCTAAAGACCAAACCATGCCCTGGACCTGGTGGAATGCATCTAGGATATTAAAGGAAGTAGCTGCAGAGGTAGCGGATGCATTGGTAATAATTTTTGAGGAATCCTTGGGTTCTGGTAAAGTTCCAGAGGTTTGGAAACCTGCCAGTGTAACATCCTCATTTAAAAAGGGAAGGACCCAAAAAAAATGTAACTATATACCAGTTAGCTTAACGTCTGTTATCAGGAAAATGTTAATGCCTGTTGTAAAGGATATGCTAGTAGAGCGTTTAGCAAGTTGTTCTGTGAGGATGATGGAATTCTTTACTGCAGAGGACTGTTGTGGCTGAACCATTAAGTATATTCAAGGTTTAGACAGACTTTTAATCATTAATGGAATAAAAGGTTATGGGAAGAAGGCAGGAAAGTGAAATTGAGGATTATCAGATCAACTATGATCTGTTTGACTGACAGCGAATAGCCTACTTCTACATATTATGGGCTTAAATGTAGCATTAAAAGACATTACATATTTTAAAGTTGTAAAAATATTAGCCTACACCATTCATGTTGCAATTTCTTGCTGACTAAATATGGAACTTGTGTAATTGCATCTCGCAGGATGGACTGCTTACTCAAGGCTACTCAGACTTCATTTCAAGAATACATTCTCAGATCCCTCAAGTGACATCTGATGGCAAAAGGTTGCAGGTATGAACTTTGTTTAGCAAGATAATGACATTATAACCTCTGTCTTCTTGTAACAGAGCTAGGTGCCTTGTTTGAAGATCTCATCAGGATTCTTCTGATACTTCATGTAATTTTGGCCATGCTGTGTAACTAGCACAATCGGGGAAATACTGCTTTTCTTTTGTTTGTTTCATTGACTTCAGTATTCTGAACTTTGCTTCAAAAAAAGACTGAATATTTTCATCAGCTGCCAATTGTACGTTTAATAAATTATCTACAAATTTTATCAGACCTCTTTGATACAAAAAACAATGTGATAAGAAAGGCTTCAAGAGTCAAACCAAACACACTTTCTGAATGGTCCTATAGATAGAAAACACCTCTAGAAATGACTGTCAAAAAGATATTCGAATTCTGTCATTGGGCTGTACTCTGTACAAATCTCGGATTTCCTGATATATGGCATAATTTGCCTTTGCAGGAAATTCAATCTGACATAATTAATCAAATTAAAGAAAGTTGGTATTCTTCAAATTCTAAAGAAGCCACTAGAAAGCTATGTTTGGAAACATGACTGATAAAGGACATTTAGATGTGTTTTGAAATTGTTTTGAAAGAGTTGTCTTCCTGCAGTTGGGAACTAGAGGAGCTATTCAATTTTGTCAACCAAACATTTTGTCAAAAAATTGCAAAGCACCCTTATATTTTGTTACATCATAAATACAATGAATAGATCTTGGGGATCATCCTCTGCAATAAGTCCAAAAGTATGAGGCATGATTGTGCAAATTAATGACAAATGTTCATTTCTCCTAAATTGAAATGCTGACTTCACCTGTCATGTCTTTTAATGTATGGTAACACCCATTCTAGGTAGTAAAATAGCCTAAAATGATTTTGCTTTCTATGCTTTGTTTAGGTCATTGTTTGCTCTGCCACACTGCATTCATTTGATGTTAAGAAGCTATCAGAGAAGATCATGCATTTCCCCACCTGGGTAGATCTTAAGGGAGAAGATTCTGTTCCTGAGACCGTACATCATGTTGTTCTAAGAGTTAATCCAAAAACTGATCGTTACTGGGAGAAAATTGCAAGGCATATCCGGGTAAAGAGGGTTGGACTGCTTTCATTAGCAATTTAGCAATTATTATCAATCTTGGGCCCAGTGCCTAAACAAAAGGAACATGCTAATCCTATGTTAATGTTTGTGGAACCTTTTTACCACAGTACTGCGTATTCTGTTCTCCCTCTTGCACCCTCACTCCAACAAAAAACTACAAATATTCCTTTGAAAATTTATGCTGAGTGAAGCTTTGGAACTACTGCCAAGTAACCTCCATGTGCTTTAATTTTCTTTGTTCTTCTATAAGAAATATAACTCTTGATATGCATTAAATCAATTGGTAGTCAGAGTATTTAACTGTGTATTACTTCCTCAGACAGATGAAGTCCATGCAAAAGATAATACAAGACCTGGTGCCAGTACTCCAGGTCAGTGCCTTTGCATTATATGCCATACTGTCCAGCTTTCCTTCTTAGATTACTAAGTACTAATCTGTACAGCCTTTGAAAATGAAAATTTATGTTATTGGTATTGAATCCTAAAGACTTTTGTCATTGAACACCATGTAGAAAGCACTTCCCAAGTATCTATCGGAATGTATATAAATGGAAATACTAATTAGCTATGCTCATGGCCCAACTGTCTTTTATCCAAATGGAAAGTTTGAAACAGAACTGTTTGTAATGCAGCCCCCTTTTAATTTTGAGGTTAAAATTCCAATAGCTAACTTCTTTTGTGTGTCTTTTCAAATAATATTTATTAATCTGAATGAAGTCTCTTGCCTTCATGTTGCAGCTAAAATTAAAACTTTATTCTACAAATTCAACTGGTACAATAGTAACAAGAAAAATTGTGCTGGGTTTAATTATTGATTATCAGATTTCAATGACTTGAAACAATAACCATTTTTTAATCAATAATGAACTTGCTAACACTGTTTTGAAATTTCTGAATCAGTGGCTTTGATTATACAGACAAGATGTTCTTTTCTTTTTTTTTTAATTCATGTATTTCCATATGTAATTTCTCCAGAGATGTGGTCAGAAGCTATTAAAATACTGAAGGGGGAATATACAGTCCGTGCAATCAAAGAACACAAGATGGACCAAGCAATCATTTTTTGTAGGACAAAGCTTGACTGTGATAACATGGAACAGTACTTTATTCAGATGGGAGGAGGTGAGATAATTCTGATGGCTATTGCTTTGTTTTGGCCATTTGTGTTTTGTTGTAGGGATTCTTACTTTTTTTTTTACTATTTTAGGACCAGATAGAAGGGGGCATCAATTCTCTTGTGTCTGCTTACACGGTGATAGAAAACCAAATGAACGAAAGCAAAACCTGGAAAGATTCAAGGTGCTTTTGCAATACTTGTCTATCTCATTTTAAGTTACCAGATAAGGGAATCTAAAATCAAATCAACGTGCTGAAGAAATTTACTGGTCTGGCAGCATTTTTGGCATGAGAAACAGTTAACACTTAAGAGTTCAATATGATTCTTCAGAACTAAAGCAAGCTCAAAGCGAATTTGGAGTTTTCAAAAAGTATTCAATAACTAACAATACTAGTTCATTAGACAAAATTAGGGCACATAGGATTGGGGATAGTATAATTATACTGTTAGAGGGTTGATTCATAGGAGACGATCTGAAATGAGACATTTTGCATTGGCAGGCTGTAACTGGTGGGTTACTGCTCGGTCTGTGCTTGGGCTGCAGCTATTTATAATCTGTGTTAATGATTGGACTATATTAAACTCTGTCTCATATAAGTTTGTTAACAATACGAAACTTGGGAAATGCCACATTATCTGCTTTGATAAGGAAATCTAACAAAGCAGATTTTCTTTTAAAAAAGATACAAAGAAATGCTAGTATTCAGAATAACCTTAGGTATCCTTCTACATGAATGATAGAAAGTTAACGTGGAGGTACAGCAAACCGTTATGAATGCAAATCCTGTGTTAGCCTTTATTGTGAAGGAATTGGCATATAAAAGTAAATACATTTTTATTATAGCTTTATGCAAGACCCGAGTTCACACATGGGTATAAGAGATCAAAATGGACATAGTACTTCAAGGAAGGGCAGCAAAGATCCACTGGACCGTTCCCTGAGATGAAGTGCATTATTGTATGAGAAGTTGTGTAAGCTAAGCCTGGGTTTCTTTTAGCATAAAAGAAGTGAAGGTGTTCTTCTTGAAATAGTGATGATCCCAGCTGATGTTAATATTGGTAAAGTTAGATCCCAGAGGGAAACCTGACTTGATAGACCATGAATTTTATTTTCTTCTCTATTGATCATGGAAATCAGCCCCTGAATATATATTCATTTGCTAACCTACTTTTAGCAAAAGAACATTAATGTCCCTCCCTGAGGCACTTGAAACAAACTTCTAACTCCGCTTATGTTTTAGGGAACTGATGTTAAATAATCTGTGTTTTCAAGAGCCTTGTAGGATGTTATCTTTCTCTGACTCCTCCACAGCCTTCTGCTTCTGGAGCTTTATTCTTACTGACCTCTAAGCATTACCCGCCCTGAATATTTTGAAACTGCTGACAACAGCACCTCTGCTGTAATGACTCTCTAACCTTCTCTCTTTGGTCACAAAACTCAAGCCATCAAACGTGTAAGCAGTTATTTCCCCATGTGGCTTGCTGGTAATTTAGTTGAAGTCCTATAACTATCTATAAATTCTATTTTGAACTCAATTTTCAAAATGACTTTCTGATCTTATTAAAACAAAAGTTTTTCAGAACTGAAGTGTCATTGGACTCAAAACATTAACTCTGTTTTTCTCTCTGTTGAAACTGCCAGACGTGCTGAGTTTGTCTAGTAGTATCTATTTTTATTTCAGGATGTTTTCCCTGTCTGAGGAATGCAGAAATTGGGGCTCACAGTTTCAGAATAAGGGGTCATCCACTTAGGACCGAAATGAGGAGAAATTTCTTGACTCGGGGTTGTAGATCTTTGTTACGCTGAGACCAGAGAATGGTCAATCATTGGACATGTATGTAAGGCAATTCAAAAGATTTTAAAATGCAAAGGGAATCAAGTTGTGCAGGGAGGACAGGTAAGATGGGATACAAAATCATTTCTGAACTTCCAGAAGAGCAGAATAGGCTTGAAGGGCTGAATGGTCTCATCACACTGCTATTTTATTATGTAATTGTCAATTTCACTTCAAATTGGCAAGCAACTGCTGCACATTACTTTGCTAACTTCATCTCCTGGTGTATGACTATTCGCATTATGTATGTGCGGGACTTACAGTAAATCAGCAAATTAATTCAAACATAAATTTATTAAATGTATTATTGTGACACCATTGTTTCATTTAATTTTAAAATCTAACATTTTTGAGAAATCTTCAAAGTGTATTCACTTATATAATGCTTAAAGATCAAATATTAAATATAAACATATCCGCAAATTCAAAGAATAAAAATGCCAACATAAAAGCTGTGAACAGAAGGAACAACACCATCATCTTTGTTTAAGGAAAGCATTATGACTGATTTCTTCAACAGCAAAATAACATGACTGCTGGAGATACTCGGCAGGTTTGTCATAACGTGTTGAGTGAGAAACAGAATTAATGATTTAGGCTATGTTCTTTCTATTGATAAAAGGCCATTAAGCTGAAATGTTAATTCTTTTTCTCTCCTCATCAATGCTGTCACGCCTGCTGAGTATTTACAGCATTTTATTTTTTAATGAAAGCTGGTTTCTATGATTTTGTGTTCCGAATAATCTCTCCTATTTATTTGTATTGCAACCGACCACTCTTAAAAATGTAAACTTGTAGAGAGATGTCTCATTTTAGAGGCATTTGAAACTGGAGTTCATAGCTTTTTATTTTTAAATGTTCTTCTGAACAAAGTTGACAAAGCTTGTATTATTTAGTGTTAAGCATTAAACAACTACTCTAAAATTGAGGTCTGAAGATTAGTTCTTTGAGTATAATTGATTGGGTTTTTATACAGAATTTCGCCAGTGTTCTGTTTGTTATTGAACCACAACTTCAGCTAAATTTGAAACATTTAAAGGTGCTATATTATCTGGCATTTAATATCTTGACCTGAAGTTACATATGTATTTCTACAAAAATGACAAACGCCAAATGCTGTTAGTGACTGAAGTTGAATCTAATAATTGCACTGTCATAGACAGGAATGGACTTTTTATTATTTAGTTGCTTGTAACTTAATTCTATTTATTTGCTGTAAAGGGTAGTAAATTTTATGACCATTGTTTCTTGCTAAACTGGCCTTTTAAATTAAATATTTTCATTACTAACTGATACCAGAATGTACAGTCATGTAAATTTTCATGAGATTAGCTGGTGATAAATCAGCTCACCCAATAATTGTCATTATCCAGTTGAATTGATTACAAGTCTTTGTCTTCTGCCACCTCCAATTTGGTGAGTGGGGTGGCGTCTATAGATGGAAATCAAAAAGTGGTACCAAGTGAAATTAACTTGCTACAGGATGTGTAATAAAGGACAAAAATTTTGACATGATTAAACTTTGGCAGTCAAAAAACAAAGATTTGATGCATTTTTTTCTTGTTTTGGGAAGAGAGCAGATGTAAAACTCCTGATCTGCACTGATGTTGCTGCCAGAGGAATTGACATTCATGGGGTTCCTTTTGGTAAGTGAGGTATTTATTGGTGTGTTGCTGTTTATTCATTTAATACAGTATTAATTTATCTTTGCTTTTAAAATTAGTGATTAATGTGACTCTCCCTGATGAAAAACAAAACTATGTTCATCGGATTGGCAGAGTGGGCAGAGCTGACAGGTAGGATACAAAGTTTGCATTCATTTCCTATATATACTTTTTAACATGCTTCTTTTTTATTGCATGTCTGCAAAAGAATAAAATGGCAACTTTTTTTTTCAGGATGGGTCTAGCCATTTCCTTGGTTGCAACTGAGAAAGAGAAGGTAATCCTATTCTACTATAATAAAAAAAATTGCTTTGTTTATTATTTTTAAACTGTTCATCCCCTAACAACCAAAACCTGTGATGGCTTTAAACTAAATTGCTCCTCCTTTAGCTGGAGCTGTTCGTAATTGTTGCCAGTTAGAAGTGTTTTTTTAACCTGCTGATCTGATGAGTAATTTGTTACACTGTCACTTATTTGAAGTCTAAGTCAGATGATTTTGTATCCGTATTGAACAGAATTTTGAAAAGTTTCAGGATCATTGATATTGATTTGTTGCTGTCTGATCACTAAATTGATGATTTCAGTATTTGACTGGTCGTTTAAAACGATTTTGAGTCATGGGATAGGATAGAATAGACTCATACAGCACGGAAACAGGCCCTTTGGTCCAACTGGTCCATGCATAATCCCAAACTAAATAAGCTCCACTTGCCTGCTCCTGGCCCATATCCCTCCAAACTTTTCCTATTCATCTACTTATCCAAATGTCTTTTAAACATTAATTGTACCCACATCCACTACTTCCTCAGGAAGTTAATTCCACACACAAACCACCCTCTGTGTTTAAAAAAAAATTTAAAAATTGCCCCTTGTGTCTTTTTTAAATCTCTCCTCTCACCTTAAAATTGTATCCCCTAGTCTTGAAATCCCCCATCCTAGGGAAAAGACAACTATCATTTACTCTGTCTATATCCCTCATTATTTTAAACTTCTATAAGGTCACCTCTCCACGTCCTATGCTCCAGTGAAAAAAGTCCAAGCGTATTCAGCCTTTCTTTATAACTCAAACCATCCATACCTGGCAACACCCTGGTAAATGTCTTCTGAACCATCTCCAGCTTAATAATAACCCTTCTTTTAACTGGATGACCAGAACTCGACACACTATTCCAAAAGAGGCCTCACCAATGTCCTGTATAACCTCAACATAACATCATAACTCCATGTACTCCAAGGATTGAGCAATGAACGCAAGCATGCCAAATGCCTTTTTAACCACCCTGTCTACATGTGATGCAACCTTCAAAGAATTATGTTTCCTAGGTGAACTCCTAGGTCCTTTTTTTTTTTGTTCTACAACACGACCCACAGCTCGACCATTAATTATATAAGCCCTACCCTTGTTTTGTTGTACCAAAATACAAATCCAGATTGAACTTGATCTGCCATTTTCAGCCCATTGACCCATTTGATCAAGATCTCTTTTAATCCGCAAACTTACTAACTATGCCTTCTGTATTTTCGTCAAATCATTTATATAAATGACAAACAAAAGAGGACCCAGGGAGTTACACAGCATAGAAGCAGACCCTTCAGATCAACTCATCCATGCTGATCAGTTAACCTAAATAAATCTAGCCCTATTTGCCAGCATTTGGCCCATATCCCTCTAAACCCTTCCTATTCATATACCCATCCAGATGCCTTTTAAATGTTGTAATTGTACCTGCCTTTACCACCGCCTTTAACAGCTCACTCCATGCATGCACCAGCCTCTGTGTGAAATCATTGCCCCTCGGGCCCTATTAAATCTTTCTGCTCTGACCTTAAACCTATATCGTTTAGTTTTGGACTCTGCTACTCTAGGAAAAAATTCTTGGCTATTCAGAGATTGCTGCAATTAGAAAGGATCTAATTAGAAAATCTTATTTTAAACATTTCTAGGTTTGGTACCATGTATGTCCAAATCGTGGAAGAGGTTGCTATAACACCAGACTTAAGGATCAGGGTGGGTGTACTATATGGTACAATGAAGTGCAGGTATGTTAACCTCTTACACTGAAACAAAAATGACATTAATTTGAGATTTACAAAATGTAAACCCTTTCACCTACTGTAGTAGCCAGTTCACCAATATTGTTCAGTCGCTGAGTTTCAGCCTGACTTTAGAATTCCTCTTGAATGTGGCTGAAATTTGAACTAATGGTCAATCCTGTATTAGTAAGGAATTCATGCTTGTTTTGATTAACATGGTTAGTAAATATACACATGATGTAGGGTAACACATTAGCATGGATAAAGGATTGGCTTGCAACAGAGTAGAGATCAATGAGACCATTTCAAGTTGGCTCGTAACTAGAGGCCTGCCACAGGGATCAGTGTCAGGCTCTTCAACATTTACAATCTACATAAATGACATGGGTGCAGAGAAAAAAATGTACAGTAGGAAAATTTGTCAATGGTGCCAGTATAAGTAGGAAAGTTGGTTGTCATGAGGAGATAAAGAGGTAAAGGGATATTGATAGATTGGATAAGTTTGTCATTGAATTTATTCAAAGCAGAGTTAAATAGATTTTTGACAGGTAATCGGGGTTAGGGGGGATTAACAGGAAAGTAGGGTTGAGACCACAATCAGATCAGCTAAGGTTGCATTGAATGTCAGGAGCCTTCTCAAAGAGCTGAATGGCTTAATCTGCTAATACGTCCCATAATGTCTTGCAGGCAATCCAGAATTGTAAACTTGGGCTTCAGCTTGCTCCCCCATCCCCCAAGCCTGCTTTTCTTTTTTGACTCGCGTTAGGAATGTTATATTTGCGTACCTATAATCTCAGTTTAGGTGACCTGTATGTTGTGAATTAGCTGATTACAAGCAACCTCTCTTAGAGATCAAAATGATGGTATTTGATTTCTTGAAGTGAAGCAAATAAATAAAGTTGGTAATCGATAGAACTTGGAAAATGTGTTATAACTAGAACACTGCCTTGTATCTTGAGCAGGCTGTTACATGCCGCTGCTGGTTGTATTCTGGGCAGTTGGAGCATGCAATATAAGGTGATTAGCTCATCACCTTCCCACCCACCCAGCTCACCTCCATCAAAGAAGGTTGGCCGGCACACAAGTCAGCAGCCCATCACTGTATGTAAATAAATAATTGCAGATAAGTTGAGCTTGTCAAAAGCTCAGTAATATGTCCAATATTACACTGTCCACAGAATAAAATGGTTGAAGTGGGCAGGGGTATGCAATCTTTTCCTCTAGTGTTAAAAGCTGGAGGAAGAGGAGGCTGCTATTATTGAAGGGCTTCTCTCTCCGATTTAAGGGCACCCTCCTTGAGAAGATAGCCCAAAGTGCCAAAACTCCCAGCCTGAGCCCAAAGACTCCAGTATGTATCAGTCCTCCTGTGCAGCCTCAACAGCACCCACGATGGAGCTCTGGTACTGCCAGGGCTTCAGTTCCTGAGTGCGAGACTTCCTGAGAGACAGGGGCAGGAATCCCAATAGGAGCTTGTTTAGTTTGTCTGCAAAAATGACCTGCCTGTAGGGCAGATTTCTAACTGGCCTTACTCTGGCCTCCTTCACCACTTTTTGTCCTTTTTTTTTTTGTTGCATTAGAATATATTTCCCAGAAAATTCTCATGATTAATCCAAGAATCCAGATGACGATAGGAACATTTCAGTTTATTGTGTTCGTTGTATCATTGTGTTATGGGCATCTTTACAGCCATTTGCGTTTAATTGAAATGGGTGAATACATGTTGCGGTTGATTTTTTTTGTTTTTGTTTGAAGTCGGTAATTATTTTCTGACAATTTTATTAACTGATTGTAACTGCTTGGTTAATAAAATGACTTGGCTTTTTGCTTTGTATTTTTATCAACATTACATTCTGACAAAGCTGTTCAATTTAATGTAAGATTGTTTATGGTAAATTGCATGATGTGCCGTTTATAAAGATTGCATTTGTTACTATGTACCCTCTACAAACGTCTGTCCCAAGAGATTATGATTTGGGCAATCTGATCACAACTAAGCCATTGCTGACCTTGCTGATGTTAATGTGGTAAAGTTGTGAAAAACGTTTTCAACTTTTTTTATAGTTGAAGATGAATAGTAGCATCATTAACCACACTCTGTTTAAGATTAGCTGCCTGGACACTGCTCAAGAATTAGACTTCAATATATTGAGGACAAATACATTGCAGTGCTTCTGGGGGAGACTCTTGCATCTAATGATCCATACATCGTGTGATTTTGGAAATAATAGCACCAGTACCTTTTGATCCAAATAGGAATTCATCCAGTTTATTTGTCTTTATCAACCTATCTGCCACTCCCCAGCACGACCTTCTAGCACATTCTGCAAAACAAAAAGAAGTAATTTGTTATTCTAGACTAGTTCCTCCATGATTTCAGATTCTAAACAGTATTCATGCCCAGATTGTCTGTCTACTTTTTAGAAAATAACCAATTGCGAACTAAGATCTTTTCTGGATAATAATTCTGGATAGTGTGTCTACTAGAATGATTAATGTTTATTTATAATTATAAATGTTTGGACACATCTGTGAGTTATCTCAGACAAAAAAAAAGAAAATATCTGAATTCTTTCAAGCTGTTGTCTGAGATTGAAGAGCACTTGAATGTCATCATCACTCAAGTTGAGCCTGACCTGAAGATACCAGTGGATGAGTTTGATGGCAAAGTAGTCTATGGAAAGAAAAGAGCAGCGGGAGGTGAGTATTTTACAGGGGAAGAACTTTGATACATTGCATTCATCACTTAAAACAAAATTAATGTTATCTCTGTTTTGCTATGGTTCATAAAATGACAAAAGAAGATATTTCTCTATCTTTCCTGTGCTGACACCTTGGGGTCAGCGACAGCACAGAATGAGGCTATTTAGCCCATTGAATCTGTGCCAGCTTCCTGTAGAGCTCTTACACAGTGTTTTCAAACGTCAAAAGGGAGATTTTGTTTGATACAATTCCCCTTCTCCTTTTGGCTACTTTTCTACTATTTTTATATGTTTCAAAAAAGACTTCAAGGTTATTTTCAAGGTAGTTACTAATCTGTTCTTCTGTTCTCTTTGCCCTTCCAATTTAGATCTCTTCTATTTTCTGTGTTTAATTTTTGGTTTTTGCTGGTATACTTTTACAATTTTTAATGGTCATAAACCTCCTTTCTCTGTTTCATTTAATCACTATCTTTAGTCATGTAGAAAGTTCTAGCCTTGTGTGTCATTTTCTGCTTTTGTGGGAACATGTTTGCAGTGTGCCCAAGACCATGTAGAATTACTGTTTTGCCAGTTTTCGATTCCTTTATTTCCTTTAGAAATGTAGTCCTTCAGTTAACTATTATTACATTTTTTTCCTTGCCTTTGCCTTTTCCAAAATAATTTTGAACTTGAAGGTATTATGACTGCTTACCCAAATGCTACATTGTGTGAATAAAATTTGCGGTTCGTGTGGACTATTCTATACTAATGGTATGATCTGTTATATTGGGCATAGTGTCATGTATTCCACTACTGTAACCACTGCCTTTTATATGGTTAATACTTCAAAACTCTTGCATCTCTAATAGGATGTGGCTATCTCTAGAAAGGCCAGCATTTGTCGTAAATCCTTTTAATTGCCCTTCAGCTGAATAGTTTGCTAGGCCAATTCAAAAGCGGACCTAGAGTCGCGTGTAGGCATTCAGCGTAAGGATGGCATGTTCCCCAAAGGAAATTAATGAACCAGATGGGTTTTTATGACAATTAGCTGCCATGGTCACTATTACGGAGACTGACTGACTTTCAAATTCCAGATTTCATTTATTGATGTGGGAATTAAAATCCCAGGGCCTCTGGACTTCCAGTCCACTTGTGCTGACCACTGTCGCCATCTCCCTGTCACTATCATTTGAATGAATAACAGCCGAATTTTTAGTAGGTTTAACAGTTAATCCAAAAATATTCATTCTTGAGAAACATTCTTGCTTCTCTCTTCCTCGTCATCAACCCATACCACTCGGAAATTAGATCATTTACACTATCTTTCATGAAAGTGTTTGACGTCACCTGTTCCAAAAGATAAGCATCATTAACAAAGTCGGGTTTATCCACCTGAAATGAAGTGTGCTTTATTTTGCTATTACAAATAATAAAATCCAGCATATTTTAGTAAGTTTCCATTTTGTCCCTTAGAGATATGAGCATGAAGTGAATGCCAGAATTCCTGCCTAATGATGCACTGGATTTTGTCTGAGCATCTCTTTCTAAGTGCATTTATCTGAATTTTGGAAATGATATTAGGTCTTACAAGCACATCTTTAATTATGTAAATCTTCCCTTGTTAAATTACCTGCAAGAGGTTTAATAATAATGCCATGGCAAGATGTTAAATGAATCTACCTTATTTATATAGTGTTCACAAATTCCCAATGATAAGCTTGTTTAAAATAAAGTACTTAATTAGTTGCATCTACCTACACTAGAAGATTTTAAAAGAATTAACATCAGTTTCAGTACCATGCTGTTTTTACTTTGCTTCATTAACCTCAATTTCATGGTACTTTTTGTTCTTTTTGATCTTGAAATTGGTTTGCCAAAGTGATTGTTTCATAAACCCTAAGCTGATTTGTTTTTAAGGTTCATGGGAACACACTTGATACATAGAACATAGAACAGTACAGCACAGTACAGGTCCTTCGGCCCACGATGTTGTGCCAAACTTTTACCCTAATCCTAAGGTCTATCTAACCTCCACCCCTACCTTTGTACTATCATCCATATGCCTATCTAATAGTCGCTTAAATGCCCCAATGAGGCCGACTCCACTACCCTCTCCGGCAATGCATTCCACACCCCGACCACTCTGAGTAAAGAACCTACCTCTGACGTCTCCCCTAAATCTACCTCCACTCACTTTAAAACTATGCCCCCTCGTAATAACTACCTCCATCCTAGGAAAAAGTCTCTGGCTGTCCACTCTATCTATACCTCTGATCATTTTGTACACCTCTATCAAGTCATCTCTCATCCTTCGTCGTTCTAAAGAGAAAAACCCTAGCTCTCTCAACCTTTCCTCGTAAGACCTCCCCTCCATTCCAGGCAACCTCCTGGTAAATCTCCTCTGCACCTTTTCTAACGCTTCCACATCTTTCCTGTAATGAGGCGACCAGAACTGGACACAGTACTCCAGATGTGGCCGAACCAGTATTTTGTATAACTGGAGCATAACTTCACGGCTCTTGAACTCAGGCCCTCTATTAATGAAAGCTAACACACCATACGCTTTCTTAACAACTCTATCCACCTGGGTGGCAACTTTCAGGGAACTGTGGACATGAACCCCAAGATCCCTCTGCTCCTCCACACTGCCAAGAATCTTTCCGTTAACCCTGTATTCTGCTTTCAAGTTTGTCCTACCAAAATGAATCACCTCACACTTTTCAGGGTTAAACTCCATCTGCCACTTCTCAGACCAGCTCTGCATCCTATCAATGTCCCTTTGTAACCTAGAACAGCCGTCTGCACTATCTACAACTCGACCCACCTTCGTATCGTCCGTGAACTTAATAATCCACCCTTCCACTCCTTCATCCAAATCATTTACAAAACTCACAAATAGAAGAGGACCCAGAACAGATCCTTGTGGTACACCACTCGTAACTGAGCACCATGTTGAATATTTTCCATCCACTACCACCCTTTTCCTCTAAGGGTCAGCCAATTCTGAATCCAGTCTGCCACATTTCTCCCTATCCCATGCCTCCTTGTCTTCTGCATAAGCCTACCATGGGGAACCTTATCAACGCCTTACTTAAATCCATGTATACCACATCCACTGCTCTACTTCATCCACATGTTTGGTCACCTGTTCAAAGAATTCAATAAGGTTTGTGAGGCATGATCTACCCCTCACAAATCCATGCTGACATACAACGTACAAGGCCATTTGGCCCATCCAGTCTGTTCTGGTTCTGTGAAGGAGCTATCAATCTGGAGATAAGAGTCTAACTAACTGCAAAACATAATGTGGAGGTGCTGGTGTTGGACTGGGGTGGACCAAGTCAGAAGTCACATGACACCAGGTTATAGTCCAACAGGTTTATTTGAAATCACAAGCTTTCAGAGCGCAGTCCCTTCGTCAGGTGCAGTGAGAGAGAAGACCACACAGACAGAGTTTATAGGCAGAGAGATTGAAAGATCATACAAATGGTATGAGTGGAGTGTCAACTAATAATTTTCTGCAGTTAACTTAAGCGTGTTAGATGGTGAGTAAAGTGTCAACAGCTAAATAACCAGCAAAGGGATGACCTATATCCAATTAAGTGAGGCAGAGAGATAATTACAAAAAGTTAAAAATCAGGTGGTGCTGGAGACAAACTGAATGACTGGAACAACATGGTAGGCACAGGAGTCACATACCAAAGATCTAACCAAAGTAATAAGTAATTCAAAACTGTATGAAACAAATTAAGCTAGAGAGATCATAACAAATTTATTAAGGTGATGCTGCCAAAACAGGACAGTAAGGAAGATTTTACAGATACAGGATAGTGTGGTGGTGTCAGGTATAGCGCAACATGAACCCAAGATCACGGTTGAGGCCGCCTTTTTGGGTACATAACTTGGCTATCAGTCTCTGGGCGATTCTGCATTGTTGTGTACCTTGAAGTCCACTGTGGAGGATACTTGCATGAAGATCGGAGGCTGAAAGCCCTTGTCTGCTGAGGTATTCCTCAACTGGGAAGGAACACTCCTGTCTGGCGACTTGTTGCATAGTATTCATTCATCTGTTGTTGTAGTATCTGCATGTTCTCGCCAGTATACCATGTTTCGGGGCATCCTTGCCTGCAGTGTACAAGACAGACAACGTTGGCGGAGTCACGTGAGTATCTGCCATGTACATGGTGGGTGGTGTTCCCACGTGTGATGCTAGTATCCGTGTTGATGATCTGACATCTCTTGCAGAGGTTGCCATGGCAGGGTTAGGTGATGTTGTAGTCAATGTTGTCCTGAAGGCTGGTTAGTTTGCTGCGCACAATGGTCTGTTTAAGGTTTGGCAGTTGTTTAAAGGTGAGAAGCAGAGGTGTAGGGAAGACCTTGGCAAGATGCTCACCATCATCAATGACATGTTGAAGGTTGTGGAAAAATACGGTGTAGTTTCTCTGCTCCAGGGATGTACTGGATGACAAAGGTACTGTATTCGTCATATCCTGTGTCTGTCTTCTGAGGAGGTCATTGGCAGTTTTTCGTTGTGATGCACCAGAACTGGCGATCGATGAGTTGAGCATCTTATCCCGTTCTTATGAGGGCATCTTCCAAAACCTTTAGAAGTCTGTTGCGTTCCACCTCATCTGTGTATGCGCAAGGGATGGCTTCTTTAACATGTTTAATGTGGAAGCTAGAGAAGTACAGCATCATGAGGTTATCCGTAGACATGCTGCAGAGTGAGGTACTGATGTGTCCATCCTTGATGGAGATGCGTGTGTCCAAGAATGAGACTAATTCTGAAGAGTAGTCAATGGCCAGTCTGCTGATGGGATGAAACTTGTTGATAACGATGTGTAGTTGTTTCAGTGATTCCTTGCCATGAGTCCAAAGAAAGAAGATGTCATCAGTGTATCTGGATGAAGAAGAACTGGTTGTCGAAGGTGAAGATGTTGTGGTCAAGGATGAAGTGGATGAGTTGTAGGATGGCGTCTGCAAATTGGCAGTTGCTGGTATTGAGGTTGTTGCAGTGTTACTGTCGTTGTGGGGGATGCTGATCTAGAGTGCCAAAACATCCATTATCTCCAGCACCACCTTATTTTTAAAAATTTTTGTAACTATCTCTCTGCCTCACTTAATTGGATTATAGGACTTCCTTTCGCTGGTTATTCAGCTGTTGACATTTTCCCCACCATCTAACACCCTTAGTCACCTGTAGAGACTTGCCTGACACTCCACTCGCACCAGTTGTAAAATCTTTCAATCACTATGCCTATAAACTCCGTCTGTGTGCTTTTCTCTCTCACTGCACCTGACAAAGGGATTGCGCTGTGAAAGCTTGTGATTTCAAATAAATCTGTTGGACTTTCACCTGGTGTCATGTGACTTCTGACTTTGACTGCAAAACCATTGTCAATTGTCGGAAAATCCCATCTGGTTTGATGACAACCTTTCTGGAAGGAAACTGCTATCCTTTATCAGGTCTGGCTTGCGTGTGACTCCAAACCCACAAAAATGTGGTTGATTTTTAACTGCCCTCTAGGCAATTAGAGATGGGCAATAAATACTGGCCCAGCCAGCAATGCCCACATCCTGTGAACAAATATATAAAAATTAAGTAAGTTCTAATTCCTATCCTTTGCCATAACCTGCAAAGGTTTTCATTGGCTGGACTCAAAGTGAAGGGCTAACCTGGAGTCTACAATTTTGAAGCATGTCGCACATTATTTCCAATTTTATAAATCTAGAAGAGGAAGTCAACTTAGCACAAAAGCCATACTGGGGACGAAACATTTTCAGGAAATTAAGGAATAGCTGTTCAGTCTGAAGCTAGGTGAAATCATCTTCTGTGGAATGAGATTGTATTTTTTTTTTTTGTGTATTCTACTTAGTCTTCAATTCCTATTTTCTGTTGTTAACAAAATGACTTTTTTTATATATACACTTAAGGGTGCCATTTCCTTTTGCAAATCTTCATTTGTGCTAAGTATGTTCATTTGAGTGGCACCCTTTAGGTCATAGCATCAGCAATAACTTTGCTTGGCATGATTGGTAGTGAATGTGTGTTACAGTAGCTGAGGAAACTTAATGAGCACACACTGACCAAGTAATTTAAACTCTTGTCTTTAATTTTAACTTTCTCTGCTCTTTTTCTCTTGGCAGGTGGGTCATACAAGGGCCACGTTGATGCTTTAGCATCTACAGTACAAGAGTTGGCTGCCCTTGAAAAGGAGGCTCAATCCTCTTTCTTACATTTTGGCTATCTTCCCAATCAACTTTTCAGACGCTTTTGAGTGTTGCATTAAACTGAGACACGTGCTACAAAGAGGCTGACAACTTACAATAGAAGTTTAAGAATGTTTATTACTACATAGCGACATCTCAGAATTGTTAGGACACTACTATCTGTATGTCAACAGGTTAGTTTTTTTGATGCTTAAACACATCTACACAACTTAATGGAATGGTGAACCATCAAGCATTGGAATTGCTCGAGTGAATAAAATAATCAAATCATAGTGGTTTGTGTGATTTTTGTAAAACGTATGTGAAAAGACAGCGTTATGTTTTTCCAACACTCTTTTTTTTCAATCTCATTTACAAAGGAAAAGAATCTTAATCATATTTTTCATGCCAATTGGGCAAGTTCCATGATCGCCATTAGAATCATGAAGAAAATGTTCCCAAAATTGTTAGCTACTTGCATTTCAGTTAATGGTTAATATTAGACTTGCTTTTAAATCAACCACTTGCTGTCTCTAGTCTGAATGGAATTGTATGATGCCTTTCTTGTCTTGTCTGTACCACTCCTCCTTCTGCCAACCCCGGGAACCTGTGGCATAAATTCGGCTTGCACTGATTTTAAATGAAAGCTTCCTTTCACTGCTGTCAGGACCTTTTGTTAGCCCCCATAATGTGGCATGAAGACAGCTGATGTTAGAATGCAAAATGCGCCATTCTGAAGCATTCTACACCATTGTATTCGATGAAGTTTGGGAAAACTTATTTTGGTGCAAATTTAATTTTTAATGTTGATAGCAGCCCATTAAGATTTAAGTGGAAAACCTGACCCTATTCTTCTCGCTGCAAGCCTCTCATAACTGCATCCTACAATACCTGCTGAAGAAGGCCTGCTCTAGACTGATGCCCACGCCCTCCAAATTGAGAGTTATAGGTAGACTACATTCTACAAAGTGATAAAAGAAATGCAAAAATTAATTGATTACTAAGCCATTGTCCTGTTTTCTTGCTAGAAGCATAGAAAATGTATCTACATTTGGTGGTCGTCTTTTGACCATAAGGATTGCATTCTTATAAATGGCAGCACATGAAGAGCAATGTAAATACACGTTAACCATGTCACTTTCCTGCACTAAATCACATTGGTTAGTAAAGTGTGGGGTACTATAGTGCCTTGATTAGCCCACAATAAGTAGAAATGAATGAGATCATTTAAAGGCTGTAACAAGATTAAAGTGAATACTCTTGCAAACAATGCTTTTTTGAGTTTATGTAGTCTGTATTTGAAGATTGTTTAGATTTAATATGTAGTAGCGTCATCACTTCTAGCACTGCCAACTTCTGGAAGGTAAAACAAGCAGAATTTTGCAGTATTAGCTTTTAAAATAATCTATTTTCTTTGTTCTATGTCAGTGATATCAATAGGATCAGGGGAGCATGGTTTGACTGTTTCTGGGGAAATTCTTGTGCTAAGCACATAGTATAGCAAATATGCAGTTAATTAACCTGATCAGTTTGGGGGTTTTTTTTTAGCTTTCCCCAAGTATTGGAAATGAGTCTAGAATAAACAAATGCAATGCAATCATAATTCACTAGAAGCTTAATTGAACGAGCTATTTCAAATTGTAACTGAGTGTTGTAGAAACTAGATATTTGTGCTGGAGGGACTCATTACCTGAGTTACATTGAATTCCTGCCAAGATCTATAGGTTATCAATGAAGTGTTCAGCACTCAGGTGACTACAGAGGTCACAACACATGATGTTTGACATCAGAAACAAATGCAGTCTACTTGGCTGGTGTCACTGGACACACTGCAACCTGAAGAGTTGAGTGTTAGATACTTACATGGTGGTCTTTATTGCTCTTGGGTGTTACCTTCAAACTCTACATCTACCACAAGGAGGTGGGCAATGCAGCAGAAAACAAGGAAATGGAACAAAATCTAATTTTACAATCCGTCCTCTCTGTCCCCACCTGTGATTACATCGAATTGACAGCACAATAGATTGTGTTATTTATATCGATCTACATGAAAGACTGCCAGTATCTCATATTAAGCTAAGCAAAAACATTAATATTCCTACGTTACCTACACCACTACCACCCTTCTCTTGCTAAAGGCCCATCTGTTTAATGGTAGGTTTCTAAACCAATTTTTTTTAATTTAGTGGGACCATTTTATATTTCTATCATTAGCAAAGAGAGTGACTGAGAAATTAGTTACCTGTAGCAACAAATATTTTAAGACCCACTGAAGCTGTGCACTGTAAATTAAGTTCCTCTCTTCCCAGAATCATACCAAATATTGAAGTTAAGGTATGCATAGCAACCCAATTTAACTGACCTTCAGAACAAGGTTGAGAGAAAGCAAACACCAGGTTTCTGAATGAACTAAGAATTATCTTTTATTGCAAGTAATTAGACTATAGTTACAAGTAAACAGATACAAACCATTGGTTTATAACAGTCTAACTAAAACTCTAATTCCCTAATAAACTCCCCTTGGGAAGACACACAACAATTAGGGAAAATAAAGTATTGGTGAAGATAGAGAATAACTGGCAAGTCAGTTTAGTGGTCTTTGCTTCATGCTTCCGAAACTGAGATGATCCATGTTTAGCTAGCCAGGCTCATGGTGTTCGTTTGTCTTCCTCTGGAAACTTCCACTTGTCTGTTAGAAGTATAGAGCAACTAATTCACTTGGGAAATGTCTGATTTATCAAGTTTAAATTTAGTTTATTGCTGCAGAGAACAGGCAGGTTCTGCTCAGGAGAACAACAGCACACCCTTCTGTGGCTTTCTCTAACTTGTTTCCAGTTCCAACCTGTTCAGTTTGCTGAGAAGCAATCAGCTCCTCTTGTGACCACATCCTCGGTTCCTGTTCAACTGAACATTGCAGGAACCCTAGTCATAAAAAAAGTTCACAAAAGGTATTGAATTCCTTGTTGTGAAATTATGCAGCCATCCTAGTAAATCCCTGTTTCTAAAAGCTATTCTTTCTCCTGGCAGTCCACAGTTTTTTAAAGACAAAGTTCTTACAATGTACTCATTAATGCTGTACAAATAATGCTGCTAGACTTTTAGATAGTGTGCTCACATTATCAAAGTTATGTCCATGGAACTTTTCTAAGCCCCCTTCTTGGCACTAGCCTCCCTATAAAGTAATTATCTGTGGTCACAATAGCTTTTTGGTTTACTGCTTCACAAGCATAGCCCAAATAAAATAGGCCCAGGCTTTAGATTGTTATAGCCATTTGGTTTTAACATTGCCTCATTTTTAAGGAGTGTTCCTCACATTCTGTTTCCATTCCCAATTTATCATTGTTGCCTCTTACCCCCACCACCCCTCATCCCCAGCATTACCTCTCTCCATCTTTGCCCCAGCATTGCCTCCCAGCTTGTACTCCTCCTCCAGCATGTCCCTGCCTAACTGCTCCCTTTGCCATTAAAGACATTTCCTTCTTCTGATTTAAGTTCTGAACTTGACCTGAAGGACTCCATCCAAAGGCAGAAGTTGGCCAGTGCAGAGATGCTGACGTTTCCTGCACTAATTTATGCTACTAAATGGAGCTTGATTAATCAAAAAGTACAATACGGTACAATACAGCACTGGAATAGGCTCTTCAGCCCAACAAGCCTGCACTGATTCTAATGCTTATTTAGACCAGCTACTTATTCCCCATATGCGTTTCCTCTTTTCACCTCCCGTTCATGTGTCTATCAAGATATGCCTTAGACCTTGCTAATGTACCTGCTTCCACCACTATGACTGGTTGTGTGTTCCAGGCACCCACCAGCCTCTCTGTGAAATTTTTTCCCCATGCTTCTCCCCTAAACTTTCCCCCTCTCACATTGAACCTGTGCACTCTGGTAGTTGACTTTTTGACCTGGGAAAAAGCATCTGACTATACACCCTATCTATGCCTCTCATAATTTTGTAGACCTCTATCGGGTCACTCTCATCCTCTGGCTTTCCAGTGAAAGTGAGGTGAGTATTTTTAAATTATTATTATTTCCAAGATACACTATTGTATTCTTTTCATATTTAGATTTGCACTTTATTCTATTATTAAGATTTCAACTAGGAATACAGTGCTACTTGTACAATATTTTAATTTGTACACCAGGACTGGAGGGTTTGAGTTTTCAGGACAGGCTGGGGCTTTTTTCCCTGGAGCATTGGAGGCTGAGGGGTGACATTATAGAGGTTTATAAAATCATGAGAGGCATCAATAGGGTGATTACGCAAGGTCTTTTTTCGAGGGTGAGGGTGTCCAAATCTAGCGGGTTTAAGATGAGAAGGAAAAGCTTTAAAAGGGGCCTGAGGAGTAACTTTTTCATGCAGAAGGTGGTGTATGTATAGAACGAGCTGCCAGAGGAAGTGGTAGAGACAGATACAATTACAACATTTAAAAGGCATCTGTATGGGTATATGATTAGGAAGGGATTAGAGGGATGTCGGCCAAATGCTGGCAAATAGGACTAGGTCAGATCGGAAGGTCTGGTCAGGGCAGCTGAGTTGGACCAAAGGGTCTGTTTCTGTGCTGTATGATTTTATAACTCTATTACTTTACCAGGCAAAAAAATGTCCAAAAGAACCTAATTCTTAGTTTAGCATTGCTTCTAATGGGAATCTATGATTCACTTAAAATCATTTCACTTACATTTGTGACTTTCAGAAATGCAACCACAACTTTGAGCAAGAGATTATTGTACATTATTCAGGCAAGAACAAAGATGAGATGCATTGTCTTTTAGTGAGTAGATTACAGAATATGGAATATAGCTGGCAGAAATGTGGCCATGGTGAGGTGTAAGAAACGGGACATGTACTTGCTGTCAGAATGGGAGGAACAAGAACTTTGGCACAGGGCAGATCTGAAGGGTGTTGCAAAAATAAGGCCATGGAAGGAGTAAATATGAGAAGTAGACTTGTAAAATTGTGGTGGTTCAGTGATGATGCTTTAGCAGGAATTGATATGTGATATGACATGGGTATAGAGTTTTTCAGTAAAGTAAGGTTCACAGTGCAGTTGACTATTTGAGCATTGAGATAAACTAAAGACATGAATGAAGGTTTCTGCAGAGGGATGTGCTCAGGTAGAGGAAGGGGGAAATAATGTCCCATGCTGGAAGAAAGTATCTGCGATTAGGAATGTATGAAGTTGGATTGAATAATACAATAACATTCTAAACAAGATGAAGAGAGATGGAGCAAGATGTTGTTTCTATCCAGAGTAAAGGATGAACAGTTGTTGTACAATTATCATATTGCTTGTCTGACATCTACACAGTCATTGGAGGCATCAATGAAGATGATTGAGAGATAAAGGTCGTTCTCACTGTTATGAATGTGGAAGCTTACCCAATTTTGATTGATGATTAGGTTAGGTGGATTGGCCATGCTAAATTGCCCATGGCGTCCAGGAATGTGCAGGCTAGGTGGATTAGCCACAGGAGATGCAGGGTTACAGGGATAGGGTGGGTCTGGGTGGGATGCTATTCAGAGAGTCGGTGTGAGCTTGATGGGCCGAATGCCCTGCTTGCACTCTGTAGAGATTCTATGATAACACAGATCAGTCCATAGATGAAGGAAAAGAGCAAGACATGAATGTTGCCTTTTGGGTGGGCGGGGATAAAAGTACAGGGTTGGGAACAGAAGCTCTTTGTAGCAATGATCATGTTACATTGTGATAAAACTGAAGCCAAATTCTGGTAGTCTACAAAGCTAGATATTGTAGGAGACGAACCTGCAGCAGTGATGTAGTTCATTAAGAAAAAGGCTGCAGAGAAAAAGGAGGGGTAATGAACCATGACTTTGCTTTAGACTGTTGTGAAAGGGTTAGAAACCTGTTTGAAAAGATTCAGGAATTTTCAACTACATGGGCATGGATCTGAGAACTGATATGTTGAAGCACTGTGAACTGGAATTGGGTGGAGACGCTTGTAAGAATAAAAGTTGAGAATGGGTATTTTGATGAAGGGAATATTAACAGATTGAGGAAGAAAAGGGAGACGATGATACTTGTCTTTTTAACTTTGCTTCTTGCTTTTTCTGACCTATGGTCATACTGTATATAGCTAGAATGTAACTTTTTTTTCGTCTTCATTTCTCTATTCTGTAACTAAGAATTATACTTAGGTACCTTTGTGCCTAAGTTGGTGCTGTAAGAGTGACTTATAAACTTTTCACTGTTCTCATTTGAGTACATGTGACAATAAAGCTAATTCAATTCAATTGTGGCTGGGAAGAAAATATTAAAAACAAGAGGAATTTGAGATGGGATTCAGCTAGGATGACCGATTTGGCTTTAATTAGGGAAAACAACAGGGGAAGCAAAGTGAATGAACTTTATCTGTTTGTAAATAAGTCCATTAGCCTCTGGGATTTTGAGGATGTGAGAGTAGAAAATTTAGGGAGACAATTGGTAGCGCATGGAGGAAGCTGAAGGTTATTTTTGTTGTGCAACATGATTCTAGAGTAGACAGTTTTGGTTAAGTGCACCCTAGTAATCTAATGTAGATGGTGATGGATGCTGAAGCTCATTGTGTATGATCTAAATTCCTGTGTATTTCTAAACTTGCTTGCTTCTGATAATGGGTGTGAAGGTTACAATGGATGTGTGACCTGTGCCTTTTCAGTGAATTGACACTCCATAACTCCACAATTGATAACAATGATGTCTGCATTCAGCCAGAAGTTCCCATGGTGTTCTTTGGTTGCGTTCATCAGACAATGTGCACATTAAAACTGACCTTCATTTCTTTAAAGGGGTGGGGGGGGGGGGGGGGGGGGGGGGGCCACTCAAGTATTGTTTGCATTTCAGCTCCATACTCCTGATCTTTGGCCACCCCAGTTTGAAGTGGGTGAACAAGTTGAAGGAGCTGCTAGTGAGTCTGACAATTAATATATCCAGGCAGCAAGTTGTCAAGGGTTTTTTTGGATCCAACTGTCTACTGCTTGCATGGTTATGTTCACACCCCCATGCACTTGGAGAAGGTGCACGCTGTATCCACTGGTACACTTAAGACTTTCTGCACCTGGTTGGTACAGTGGGAACTGGACAGCACTATCTCTGCCCACAATTACATTTTAATTTGAATCTAAATTTGTTTTGAACGTTTGATTTTTTTTTGTTATCATGCCCATTTAAAGGGCAATTATCTTTTAATTTGGTATCATTTAATTTGATATAGGTTAAAGTTGGTAATTAAAACAGTACTCAAGGGAGCCTGGTGGCACAGTGGTAGAGTCAGTACATCTGGATTAGGACGTACAGGTTCAAATCCCACCTGCTCTAGATGTGTGTTATAACATGTCTGACCAGTTTGATTAATAATATTTGGAAAAAGATGGTCTGCATCTCTTAAATGGAGGTGCACTGTAGTTGGTGCTGAATCTGCACTACATAAGAAAGATTAATGGTAAACCATGGAGCAGAATAAACTGGAGGTCCTGCTAGAAAAAGTGGAAATGCACCATGGCTGAGATCAAAGAAAAGAACAGGCCAGGAGTCATGCCCTAGTCACACAACCGGGCAATCTGTGTTACACGTATCATCAGAGGAACAAGAACCAGCAATTTAATTTGTTATTAACCTGCTCCTATTACAACACATAACTTAAAACTGGACATTTGTGGGACGGAAAACAAAGATGAATGCGGAGCCTGACTTGAAATTCTCCAGCTTGGAAACAGATTTCACCTCATTGGCGTCTTAGCCAAAAGCAGCACCGTTCTTCGCGTTAATGCTGATGAGATTCCTTGAGGTGGAAGTCAGTGGGTGAGACCAGTACATGGACCATGCGGTCTCTTTACTGACCCGAGTTAAGGAAAATGTTTGAGAAACACCCAGGCATACCATATGGTGGTGCTGTTGCTCCAGCACAGGCCAATCTTTGGAATTGCACAGTGTTGTCGTGCATTTTCTTCACAGTCGTTGCCATGGCACTGCATGAGTGGTGCTTTTCTTCAAATCCCACAGGGTTTAATTGCTTGTTCATGACAATTGTGACATAAAATTCCCATATGTCCTTCAACAATTTGACCAGTGAACGTATGCTTTCAGTAGATCACAGTTAAGAACCATATTTCATACTTCTTACCTAACACATCAAGGAAGCGTAGCTCATTTGGATGTTCTGTTTCAATGATAACTTTGAGTGCAGGATTGAGTTTATTAAGCTGTATAAACCATTAAAATACAGTATTCCTCATATACGAACAAGGGAATTAATGTACTGAAAACTGCGTTGTGCATTTTCCCATGTAAAGCTACAATTTTCATGTACCAACAGAATGAGTATCTGACAATTCTGCTAATCATTATTTGCTAATTATATCTGCTAATTAAGGAAGCTTATTGCATTCAGGTTTAAACTCACCCAATAAAATTGCATGATTTATTAATATCCTATTGCAGTTATGAGTGCAAGCTAAAAATTTGTACTTGGAATTTTCACATTTTCTCTGGATATTGTGGAAAGCTTGTGGAAATTACATAACCTTGTACTGAAAAATCACGAGATTTCTGATATGTACTCATGACTGTGCCATATAAATCCAACTGCATTTAAATTATATGACAAAATTGTAGAAACACTTAGAAGGTCTGACTACTTTAGCTACTGTCCACTAAGAATGCAATACAGATAAGTACATTTTATTTTTAAAGTTGTGTCTGAAAGGTCTAACGTGAAATTTTAGGTTATCTATTGTGTGCACAACTGTGACTGACTTGCTGAGTGCTCTAAGTTCTTTAGAACAAACAGCAAGGAGACATTCATAAAACATGCATTCATTTATTCTTGTACTTAACTCATTCTGTTGATGCATGGACATTGTAGCTTTATGTGGACAAAATGCACAATAGTGTTCAATACAAAACATTTATTCCCTTCCTTGTAGATGAGAGGAATACCCTGTTTTAATGGTTTATACAGCTTAACAAACTCCATTCTGTACTCAAAATTACTAGTGAACTGGAGCAATCAAATGAGCTTCCTTTCCTTGATGTCTTTGATATGAAGTCTGAAAATGATTCTTAACTATGGTCTACCAAAAGCATACATTCACTGGCCAAGAGATAGTAGGAACTGCAGATGCTGGAGAATCCGAGACAACAAGGTGCAGGGCTGGATGAACACAGCAGGCCAAGCAGCATCATAGGAGCAGAAAGGCTGACGTTTCGGGCCTAGACCCTTCATCAGAAAAGGGGGAGGGGAAGGGGGTTCTGAAATAAATAGGGTGAGAGTGGGAGGCGGATAGAAGATGGATAGAGGAGAGGATAGGTGGAGAGGAAACAAACAGGTTGAAGAGGCGGGTCTGGAGCCAGTAAAGGTGAGTGTAGGTGGGGAGTTAGGGAGGGTTAGTTCAAAGACTGGTGTGGGAGACGTGAATTCTGATTCTTGGGACTTTGGCATCAACCATGGGAAAAGTGGGAGCTATATCATTGGAAATGGTGCTGCGATCAATGCTCTAGCAAGACACATACCCAAGACTAGACAAGCTGGCTTAGAGGGTCTCAATGATCTTAGGCTCACTCCTGGAGTGGAATGTGATATTGACTGGCTCTTGTTCGTAGTCTGTTGTCATAGCTGGGGCTCCACGGAGGGCTGTGAGTGCTGAGAACAATCAGTCTGGTGGTGTCCACTGATGCGGTAATGGATAGCAGGCCACTCGTGCTCCACCAGTCAGTGCTTGCAAGCTTTAGAAAAGCACATCCCCATGAGATGGGATTCTGCTATTTGAAAATGTTTGTTAAATAATCCAGACTGTGCTAAGAATCACACCAGTAAACAATTGAAGATCATCGGCTGGGCTCTCAGAGGGGTGTAATGCAAAGTGCTAGAAGCTGCATATATGTTTTACATGCACAAAGTGAATTTGTACGCGCATTTGCCTTTTTCAAAAAGGGGATTATTGGAATCAGCCAATTCCTGTTGCATCCCCATGGCAATGCCCTGACCAATCTGAATCGATCTACCTCATCTGAGAATTAAGAGTGACAGTTAACTGTTCCTGTTGCATCTCTAGCCAGTGATAACCAAACCAACCTACACCCTCGTCTAATGCTGTATGAAATTATACCTTTTTGTAAATATATTTCTTATATCCTAGCTCTGATAAATGCAAGACAAAAATCTTCATCACTAGTCTCCTTATAGCAAAGTTTAATGGTTTATTTCCAAAGTGTAAACAACAAAATGTAAGCCTAATTTAAACATTCAACTTAATTGACACTATGAATACTTTGCAAAATCCTTCTTACTAATATAGGGACTTGTGCTAATTTTGCAAGAGCTGTACCACAGGCAAGTAGTCAAGCAACTGCCTGACATTATCCTTAATGTATGAATTTGTGAATATGATGATGTCAACCACCAGAACAGACCAACCAGAAATGTAGAAAATGGAGTTGCCCTGAGACTTGTCAATATGAACTCCAGACCCCATGAATTCTCATGTCAAACATGGACAAAGAAGCATGCATATTACTACCTACTTCCCACCATTAGATAATGATCTGTACTCATTTGTGTTGACTACAAATTGGAAGAAACACTGAGGATGGCAAGGTTGACAAATGTACTCTGGTTGGAGGACTTCAATGTTCATCAACAAGTATAGATCACAACCACTACTAGTGACCAAGCTCACCGTCCTAAAGTACATAGCTGCCAGACCTCATTCTGCACAGGTAGTGAGAGAACCAAGAAGAGGGAAAAACATCCTTGATCTCATCCTCACCAATCTACCTGTTGTTGATGCATTTTGCCATGATAGTATCAATAAGAGTGATCACTACAAGACAAAGTCCCACCTTCACATTTGAGAATGCATTCCATCATGTTGTATGGCTCCACTACCTTTCTAAAGCATCTAGCAACTCAAAAGTGCACACATTCATGACATGTTGTGGCTATCACAATCATCAGAATTGTATTCAACCTCATTCTGTTTCATGGCCCAGCATACGCCCTATTCTACCATTAGCATGAAACAAAGGGATCAACCTGTTCAATGAGTAGTGCAGGAGGGCAGATCTAAAAACATAGTGTCAACCTGGTGAAGTGACAGTACAGGACTACTTGCACGGCCAACAATGGAAGCAGCATTAAACAGACAGAGATAAGCCAACCGATAATAAATGGGTCAGATCCAAATTCTTCCACAGAGTGGTGAATGGTTGCAGACAATTAACTAACAGAAGGAAGAAGGTCCACACATGTCCCCACCTTCAATGTCACCCAGTTCTTCAGAACAAAAGACAAAGCTGAAGCATTTGCAACCATCTTTAGCCAATTGGGCAGTGCTTGATCCCTCTTAGCCTCTTCCTGAGGTCATTAGCATCACAGGTACCAGTCTTCAGCCAACTCAATTCACCTCAAGTCAGATGAAGAAACAGCTGAAGGCACCGGATACTGCAAAGGCTTTGAGCCCTGACAACATTGCAAGCATAATATTGAAGGTATGTGCTCTGGAAGCTCTTGTCAAGCTGTCCAGCACAGTTACAACATTGACATCTCACTGACAAAGTGGAAAATTGCCCG
The DNA here is from genome assembly GCF_021869965.1 of Rhincodon typus. Classification (NCBI taxonomy): domain Eukaryota; kingdom Metazoa; phylum Chordata; class Chondrichthyes; order Orectolobiformes; family Rhincodontidae; genus Rhincodon; species Rhincodon typus. Next base: position 107,996,299 of record NC_063336.1, read on the forward strand.
AACATGTTGTGTTCACGCAAAGTGGAACAAATCCAAGCTGGAAAATGATTAACCTACCTTTGATCATCAGCAAAATGATGGAAGAGGTCATTGACCGTGCTATCAAGTAGCACTTACTCAGCGATAACCTGCTTGCTGATTCTGTGTTTGGATTCGACCACGGCCATTCTGTTCCAGACCTCATTATAGCCTTGTTGAAAATTGGACAAAAGTACTGAACTCCAGAGGTAAAGTGAGTCACTGGCTAAAGAGTGGCACAGAAAACCATAGCAAAATGGAAGTCAGTGGAAATCAGGGGAAAGAACTTCACTTGTTGAAGTAATGGTTAACAGAAAGAAATAGTTGTTGAATGTTAATCATTTCACTCTCAGAACATTACTGCAGAGGTTACACAGGGTAATGTCCTAGGCCCAATGGTCTATAGCTGCATCATCAATGACTTTCCCTCCATCATGAGATCAGATGCGGGATAGTCACTGATGATTGTACAATGTCCAGTATCATTCACAACACCGGAGATTGTGAAGGAGTCTTTGTCCATAAGCAGCAAGACCTGGACAACATTAAAACTTGAGTTGAGAAGTGACAAGTAACATTGAGAAACAGAAGGACCAGGCAATTACAATAGTCAACAAGAGAGAATTTAATAATTTTCAGTGGCATGTAGAGACTGGGGCCAAGCTGAAGTTTGTGGAACATCTTGTTTCCCATGGCATTGGCAGACACTCCTGGATCAGAGCATCTACATTTGAGCAGCCAGTGATCACTATAACATGTGGCTGGTCGCTGTGTCTGACAAACAACATAAAAGTGTGTTCACAGTCATCCATCTCTACAAAGGCAAAATACTGTGGATGCTGGAAGTCTGAAATAGAAAGAGAAAATTCTGGAGAGAATCAGCAGGTCTGGCTGCATCAATTGTAAGAATAACACAGAATTAGCATTTTTAGTCTGATGCGACTCTTCTTCAGGTCTGCGTCATCCGCCCATAAGCTGGCGATTCTCACATCTTTTCCCTGTGGTAGGCACAAATTGCACAATTCTTGAGCTTTTGATTATAAGAGTTGATCTTGCTGATGAGCAGCTAACATAAATGGGTAGCATGGAGGCTCAATAGCTAGCACAGCAGTCTCACAGTGCCAGGGACCTCAGTTCAATTCCAGCTTCAGGTGACTGGCTGTGTTCCCTGTGTCAGCGTGGGTTTACTTCACCTGCTCTGGTTTCCTCCCACAGTCCAAAGTTGTGCAGGTTAGGTGAATTGGCCATGATAAATTGCCCATAGTGCCCAGGGATGAGCAGGCTAGGTGCATTAGCCATGGGAAAATGCAGGGTTACAGGGATGGGGTGGTTCTGGGTGGGATGTTCTTCAGAGGATCAGTGTGGGTTACAGGGATGGGCTGAACAGCCTGCTTCCACACTGTAGGGATTCTGTAAGGTGACTGAGTTTTACACAATTGTTAACAGTTTGTCAGCAGCAGGATATTCTGCTTGGTGTGAATAAGCGCCACACGGTGGAAATATTGTTCATCAAGTCACTACTCTGTGTGGCTTATGTTGTTGCTTTACAGACGGTTTCCTGGCACGTGTGTAATTTTATGGAGGGGTGGTTGACACCTCTCTGATAATTAAAACTGAAACACCAAGAGAAGCTCACCTTGCCTTGTAATATGTTAAAGGAAGTGTGAAAAGTGGTATAATCTGCTTCTGGCCCTCAATCTGTTATAAAGGAGTGGTTAAATGAAAGAAATCCCTGATAATCACTGTATAAGCAAAAAGTAACTGTTTATTTATCTAAGTCTAACAGTGAACAAATTAACAGAACTACTAATAAGCCGAACAATTCCCCTTAACTACTAACTATTTCTGAATAAAACAAAATTCTAATATATGCTGTTCCAATAGATATAAGTCTCACTTATATAAACCAAAGTAATAAGAAAAAATAAATTAAAACTTAGTCTCTTGAAATTACAGTCAAGATAAGTCTTCTGGAATGTTCTTTGCCTTCTCCGCTGTTTTCCATTCAGAAATGACTTTCCCCGTCAAATTCTTGTATCAGCAATATTAGCTAAGAGTGCCGTAGTACCTTTACTTAAATGATGCTTACTCTGAGAGCTTAGAAATTTCTATGTGTTTCAATGAGTTTCTCTTCATACGGCAGTTTACTCTCACACCGATTTTCAAACAACCTCTTCTTTTATCCCCTTGATGACCTATCAATTTTCATACAATAGGATTGGTCCTAGGTTGTCAGAACTATCAGATTTTATTTGATTGGGTTTTGGTATCTAGGACCTGGTTTAAATTAAATGGCTAAATTCAAATTCCTGTTATCTTGGTAAATGTGCTGTATTGCCTGCTAACAGAATAATCTTTTGATGTTTCAATTTCAAGAACCCTCTGTGCATCTGCTACTGCCTGCAGACATTTTCTTTTAATCTCCAAGCCTAAAAAACATCATCTTTTAAAGGGACCACACTCTAACATTTTACAAATTCTAACATCCTGCCCTCCAATCCACAAATACTATGCCCAGCTTCACAACAGTATGCACAGTCTTTACAGGAATATGGTAGTTACTGGTGGCAGTCTCAAATTCAGTAGCTCTGGAGTCTGAAAGTGACAATTCTCCAGCACCTCTGACAGCTCTCTATCTCTTTCCTGAGTGCTTTTCAGCATAATTCAAGTCAGGCAGCCTTCCATCGTTTGTGTTTTGACTTTTCACTCGATATATTAAACATCGCCAAAGTCACATTTGGTTGTGAGATGCCTCAGTCCCGTGCAACATTGGTTAGTGGGCTGTTTGCTTTCTGCCCAGTGCATCAGAAGACACTTGTTTTGTGTATTTTACTTGGGCATAAAATAAGGAGTTTTTGCATTTTTGGCTGAGCTGTTTCACTTAGGTATCAAAGGTGTCTGAATTCTTCACTTCTGTAAAAGAGACAAAGGGGATTTTCAATCTTTTAGAATTTGTTTGTAAAATGTTAGGTGGGGAAGATTGTGTGGTCCCTTTAAAAGATGATGTCTTTTAAACTTGGAGATTTTAAAAAATGCCTGCAGGCAGTAGCAGATGCACAGAGGGTTCAATGATTGCAAAATCTGCCACCAAACCTTTGAAAGATCATAGTCATTTTTCTTCTGTGGGAATACAGATGGTAAGTTCCTAGGAGTGATGATTGCCAACAATCTGTCCTGGCCCACCCATGTTGAAGGCACAACAGTGCCTCTTTTTCCTCAGGGCACTAAGGAAATTTGGCATGTCCATAGGACTCTCACCAACTTTTATAGATGTACCGTTGAAAGCATGCCATCTGGATACATCCCAGCTTGGTACAGCAACTATTCTGCCCAGGACCATAGGAAACTACAGAAAGTTGTGAACACAGCCCAGTCCATCACACAAGCCAACCTTCCATCCATTGACTGCATCTACACTTCTCGCTGCCTCAGAAAGGCAGTCAACATCATCAAAGACCCCTCCCACCCCAGTTATAATCTCTTCCAACCTTTTCTGTCAGGCAGAGGATACAAAAGCTTAAACACACATACCAATAGATTTAGGAACAGCTTCTTCCCCGCTGTTATTAGACTTCTGAATGGACCTCTCTAATTTTAAATCTGACGTTGATCTTGCTTTTTGTGCACCTACTTTGCAGCCTTAATTGTATTCCTCACCCCTGTTATCTCTGTATAGTATGATCTTCCTATATTGCACGCTAAACAAAACATTTCACTGTATCTAGGTACATGTGACAATAATAAATCAAATCAAATCAAATCAAAACCCCAAATATGGCAGATTTGGTATAGCAAATACCACCTTGATCATCATAACAGTGCATGAAAATGGATCCTGAGTTCCAATCCTTCAAAAGAAATTCTTTGTAATAATCTGATATTATTTCTTCCTCCATTTGGATAGTTGTTTTCGCAGGATCAGTACACATGTATATACTGTGCAGATGTTTCTCCTCTAAATCCCAAGCTGAAGTGCCTTTTGTGTGTCTAACAACAGACCACAGCATCAAAGTGGTTCCTCCTTCAGTTGCCAACTTCAAAAGCTGTGCAGCATCTTCCAGAGATTTCACACAGGACAGCAATTTTCACATTTCTCGCTATCTTCATTGCCATTACGATGTTCTTGGGAATAAACAGTGTGCTTCAGACAAGGCATTCATAATCAAAACTGCACATGGTATTAAGACATAGATTTCCTTCATTCTCCTTCTAATTTACAATATGTTACAACTTCCACTATCTTCTGCTTCTGTTTTTATTTTTAGGGAGAATTACACAATGCAGAATGAGGCCATTTTGCACATTGCAACTCCCTTACTATTTCCACAGAAGCCTGCAATTTTTTTGTTTTCACGTGTATATTTAACTCCTTGTTGAAAATTATTCTTGAATCAGCTTCCACCATCATCAGGCAGTGCGTAAAAAAAATCTCCCATCAGTTAGAATCATAGAAATGGTATGGTTCAGAAAGAGGCCTTTCTTCCCACTGTGTCTGCACTAGCCCAAAAGAAAAGCCGCCCATTCTAATCCTTCAAGCACGTGGTCCATAGCCTCGCGGGTTTTAGCACTTAAGACGCAGGTGCAGGTTCCTTTTAAATGAGTTGAAGGTTTCTACCTCCATTACCAAACTGAGCAGCAAGTTCCAGCACCCGCTACCCTCTGAATTAAAACATTCTTCCTCATAACAAGGACCTTAAATCTGAATCCTGCCGGGTAAGATCATAAGACAATAAGGTAGATGAGCAGAATTAGGCCATTCAGCTCATTGAGTCTGCTCCACATTCGATCATGGCTGAGACATTTCTCAAACCCATTCTCTTGTTTTCTCCCTTGTAAATTGACCACTTGAGAAAACAGATCTTTCCTTTCTATCTATCAAGATCATTCATAATTTTGAACACCAAATAACCTCAGCCAATCTAATAGTTTCTCATTGTGATTTTCAAGCCCTGGCAAAAGGTCTCTCTCTCTCTCTCAAGATAGCCCCTGAATTTATATCCACAGTCATTAGTTTGGCTGGAATAGATCTTTTTTCAAAGAAATACAGATTGGAATTAAAAGTTTGATTTGCCCCATAGGTGATTTGAATTATAATCTGTGGGCATGAGTGGGAATTTGACCAAAACCTTATTAAAATCTATGTAAACATCCATTGCACTACCCTAATCAGTCGTCCTTGTTACTTGCCCAAGACAATTCAGTTTGGTTAGTAAGACATGACCTCCTCTAAACAAAATCTGCTGACGATCTCGGATTAATCCATGCCTTTCTAAGTGCCAGTTTATCCTGTGCCTCAGAATTGATTCTAACAATTTGCCCACCGCCAAATTCAAATTATTTGGCCTACAATCATTTGAGCTATCCCTTGCACACTTTTGAAATAATGGTATAATGTTAGCAGACCTCCAATATTCTGGTCCCTCACTTCTACCTCGTGGGAATTGGAAAATGATCTTCAGAGCATTTACTGCTTCTTCCCTGCCTTCCTTTAACAGCCTGAGACACAGTCCATTTGTCCGTCTTCAAAGACATCAATTCCTCCCAGCACATCCTGTCACATTATCCCTCTTTTATCTAATATTTCACACTCTTTCACTTTAACTGGAATATCTGCATCATCCCTCTCCGTTGTGAAGAGAGAGAAACAAATTTCTCATTAAGAATCACACTCATATCTCCTGCATCAACACCAAAAGTTATCTTGTACATCTCTGATAGGCCTTACCCGTAGTTATCATCTTGCTCTAATATATTGATTAAATTAGGACTTCCTTAATTTTACCTGCCATATTAGTACCTTTGATTCCTTAATTTCTCTTTTTACTTTGTACTCTACTTTCTATACTCCTCTAGATATCCTACAGTTTAAAGAATTGTTTTTTTGGTGACAATTATGAGTTTTCTTTCCCTGTTTTCTATTGCCCTGTATGCTTCTGGATATGACGTGGAGGTGCCGGTGTTGGACTGGGGCAGACAAAGTCTTCTCTTGATGAAGGAGCAGCACTCTGAAAGCTTGTGATTTCAAATAAACCTGTTGAATTATGACCTGGTGTCACGTGACTCCTGACTTTGCTTCTGGATAACCAGAGGGCTCTAGATTTGGCAATAACACCCTGTTCCTTTACGGAGACACGTCTGGACTGTATTCGTACAATCTCACTTTTGAACGCCTCTCACTGATTGTCCTTCGAGTAATTATATCCAGTCCAAGGTTCCTTTGTCAATTATCTTAAAACATTCTCCTCTGGCTATCGACCCTCCTGCCAGAAGTTGCTCATCTTTTTCCTCAGCAAAATGCTTCATAATTTCTATTAAATCTCATTCAATCTTCGCTTCCCTGGGGAAACAATCCTCACTTCTGTCATCTTTACACAATACTGAAGTCCCTCAGCATTGATACCTTTCTAACAAATCTCCTTTGTTCCCTTTCCAAGGACTGGATATTCTTCCTGAAATGTGCAACCAGCCCAGAAATCCACATGTACCTTGTACAGAAGTAACCTTGTTAAGAACAACTTAGAAAATCCCACAGTAAAGCACATCCAAGATTTTTAACGGTCAGGATGGGAATTACCCTCAGGCTCCTCACCAGTTCCATTCAAGTTTACTTAGGGAAAAGGGTCCATGATTGTCTTTAGCATTCAACACACCTTGTGGCCTACGAAGTGGCCTTGTGGTGAAATTTGCTTGACCAGTGGCAGTTATTGTGATAGAAGGTTACTCATAGCAATTTTTTCTCTAAATTTGCACCCCAACTGTCTGTGGGCCTATGCCTTGATCTTCAACTGCAACCGGCATTATCTCTTAGAATCAGAGAATTCCTTCAGTGTGGAAGCAGGCCATTCAGCCCATTGAGTCTACACTGTTCCTCCAAACAGCATCCCACCCAGACCCACCCCACCATCCTATCCCTGTAGCCCGCATTTCCCATGGCTAAATCACCTAGCCTGCACATCCCTTGATGCTACAGGGCAATTTAGCATGGCCAATCCAACTAACCTGCATATCTTTGGACTTGATGGAGAGGTATTCCTGATCAGATGGGGTGTTGATTAAGAACCAAGTCCCAACTGACGGCTAGAGTGTTGGGAACTCCCAATCTGAGGTCTAGTTCCACCTCCCACTTAAGCCAATGCTTTTCTGCTGGTGTGTGTAAACCAGCTCTGGGACAATGTTTGCTGGCTAAGTTCTGTTATAATGCACCGCAACAGAGTTTGTGTCTGTTCTGATGAATTTCCACTGAAATTATGGCAGAATGGTAAACATTGTTGGCCTAAAATGTAGCTTAGTAAAAACTGCATAACAACTACAATTTGTTGCAAATTTAAACAATGCTTTCATATGGGCAATTTAGGAAGGATTTAGAGAATGCATTGAAAAAAACTAGATGAAAACAGAATTTTCAAAGCAGCCCGCAAAATCTTGGAATTCCTTGCATTGAAAACATAATTTTACTTAATAATCTGATACCCTTGTTGTGGACAAATAGAATCTGTGTTGTGGTGAGGTACTGAATGTTTGAGTCTTTGTCATAGTTGGAAATTAATCCCTGATTTTTAACTCTTAAACACCTGATTTTCAGATGCAAAAATGGACAGCAATGAATTAAGTTTCTTTCCCAATGCAATGATTTAAGGAAAAGATATACAAAGAATCAAAATGCTTCCCCAAATTATTTCAATGAATTTTTGTTTGTGTCAAGGAATGTATCCTTTTTCTTACATTTTCAGCATGCAATGACACCATAAACAACTCCCTGCCAAATATTTTACAGGCTTATGTAGAACGCAGCTTCCTATATTCTTCAATTCAGTGAAATGAAAATCACAAGTGACTATTTCAAGTGTTCAGACTGCACTCCTCACAGAATCATGAATGTCTACAGCACAGAGAAAGGCCCTTCGGCCCATTGAGTTTACACCACTCAAAAACAACCACCTAACTATTCTGATCCTATTTTCCAGCTCTTGCCCCTAGCCTTGTATTCCTTGGCATCATAAGTGCACATCTAAACACTTTTTAAATGCTATGAAGATTTCTGCCTCTACTACTTTATATTAGGGTGACTCAGTGTTTGGCACTGCTGCCTCATGGTGTAGGGGCGCAGGTTCAATTCCACCCTCGGGTGACTGTCTGTGTGGAATTTGCATGTTCTTGCCATGTCTGCATGGGTTTCCTCCCATGGTCCAAAGATGTGCAGGTTAGGTGGATTGGCCATGCTAAAGTGCCCATAGTGTCCAGGGATGTGTAGGTTGGGCGGATTAGCCATGAGAAATGCAGGGATAGGGAAGGGGGGTGTGGGATCCTCTTCAGAGGATTAGTGTAGACTTGATGGGCTGAATGGCCTGCTTCCACATTGTAGGGATTCTATGATTACTCTCACAAGGATTGAATTTTAGATTCCCACCACTCTCTGCGTGAAAAAGTTTTGCCTCACATCCTCTCGAAACCTCCTGCCCTGTACCTTCAATCTATGCTTCCTGGTCATTGATCTCTCCCTCTTTTATTGAAAATATTTCTGCTAGCAAGACTTAAGAAGCTTTTCTTTTCAAAGTTACAAAATAGTTTTTGAATGGAAACCCTGAAATAAGGCTAGACCACTCTAATGACGTAAATTAGCGGGACCAGTCTGAAGTAATCCCATTGAGAAGAACAGGGAAAAGCAGAAAAATCTGAGCTAAGAGATATTTGAGATTTTCCTGAGGTGAGCATACAAGATTGGAAATGCAGAACTTCCAGCATGTAGAACAATCCTGTAGTTGGGATTACAACTCAGACTGGTTTAAAGCTCCTCCTTTTGTCACTAACACAATCAATTTGGGAGTCAATGCATATCTTAATGGTTTCAAGCTGAATGCTTTCAAAAGTCATTATAGGGAGAGGGGGCGTACTTGGATAGTCTGAATAACAACAATAACATTTACATTTCTGGAAAAAAAATGACTGTATTGTGAAAAGAATGTTATTCCATTAAAAAGGAATCTTTTGAAAGGAGTTTCCTTGCCCTTTACCAATGTGTCTGAGACCTGGCTTCAGGAGCACTTAGCCACTCGAGCTGTTCTTATATTTCAGGTGATGTTGCCAATTAATACCACTTGGTGGCAGCTGTGAGCTAAGAACTGCTTCCAATTTAATTGAGCTGCCTACCCGATTCTGAAGAAGGGTGTAGACCCAAAACGTCAGCCTTCCTGCTCCTCTGATGCTGCTTGGCCTGCTGTGTTCATCCAGCTGTACACCTTGTTATCTCATTAAACTACGGGTTAGTTTTGCCAGGGATCTCGTGATGCAGTATCAGTATCCCTATCTTTGAGCCAGAGCGTCCAGGTTCAGGCCCCACCAGAGGTCTGTCATAAGATATCAAAATGAAAATACCTCTAACCTGTTTCTCCCCTTTAGCAGGTTCTTGTGGTGCATTGGTAATGTCCCTGTCTCTGAGCCAGGAGGTCTGGGTTCAAGAATACTTCTGTAGAATCACACATTTCAGAAGAGACACTTTTGGCTGATTGAGTGTGTACCACCAGAAATATACTGTTTCCTGCACTAGGCCCATAGCCTTGAATGTGCAAGTGCTCAACCAAGCACTTAATGTGAGGTTTCCAGGCAATGCATTCCAGCCTACCACCACCCTCTACATGTAAAAGATTTTTCTCAATTCCTTCCTAAACCTCCACTTTAAAACTATGCCCCCTTGCTATTGACCCTTTGACTAAGAGGAACAGCTGCTTTCTATTCACCCTGTCTACGCCCCTCATAATCTTATATCCTCTATCAGGTCCCCCCTCAACATTCCCTGCTTCAAAGAAAACAACGCAAGCTTCCCAGCCTCTGTTCATCACTAAAATGCTCCATCTGACGCAATATCATGGTGAATCTCCTTTGAAACCCCTCCAGTGCCATCACAGCCTGTAAGGTGGTGACCAGAACTGCATACTGTACCCCAGCTGTGGCCTAACCAAAGTCCTGTACAGCTCCGATATCAGAGATAGTAGGAACTGCAGATGCTGGAGAATCTTGAGATAACAAGGTGTAGAGCTGGATGAACACAGCAGGCCAAGCAGCATCAGAGGAGCAGGAAAGCTGATGTTTCGGG
>NC_063336.1:108006806-108031423 GCF_021869965.1 Rhincodon typus
GTGTTCATCCAGCTCTACGCCTTGTTATCTCAGCTCCAATATCACCTCCCTGCTAATAAAAGCAAGTATCTTGTATGCCTTTTTAACAGCCCTATTAACTTGTACCACCACCTTCAGAGATCTTCAGAGATGTGTCATAGCATATCTGAACAGGGTGGTTAAAGATTTCCATCAGATACTCAGAAAAAATTTAAAGTAAGAAAAAATCTGTTCCCGACTTAATCGAGCTACCTATCCAATGAAGTAAACTCTTGACCACTTTGTCAAAGCTCTTCTGGTGCAGTGTTTGTGTCCCTACCAACTGAGCCATAAGGTCCAGTTTCAAGTCCCACCTGTCCTGTGTTGTGTTGTAATATTACCAAACAGTTCATGAAAAAATGCTTAGATCAATTTTCCCAACATCAAATAAGGGAACTTTCTTAGCATTCCATATTTCAGGATAAAGTAATGAGATCATCAAGAAAATTCAGAACATCACAGGTATGGTTAATAAGTTTGCAGTTGACACAAAAATTGGAGGTGTAGTGGACAGCGATGAAGGTTACCTCGGAGTACAATGGGACCTTGATCAGATGGACCAATGGGCTGAGGAGTTGCAGATGGAGTTTAATTTAGATAAATGTGAAATGTTGCATTTTGGAAAGGCAAATCAAGATACTTGTACACTTAATGGTAAGATCATGTGGAGTGTTGCTGAACAAAGTGACCTTGGGGTCCAGGATCATAGTTCCTTGAAAGCAAAGTCACAGGTAGACAGGGTAGTGAAGAAGGCATTTGGTATTCTTGCCTTTATTGGTCTCTGCATTCAGTATAGGAGTTGGGAGGCCATGTTGTGGCTGTACAGGACATTGGTTAAGCCACTTTTGGAATATTGCGTTCAGTTCTGGTCTTCCTGCTGTAGGAAGGGTGTTGTTCAACTTATAAGCGTTCAGAAAAGATTTACAAGGGTGTTGCCAGGGTTGGAGGGTTTGAGCTATCTATAGAGAGAGGCTAAATAGGCTGGGGCTGTTTTCTCTGGAGGCTGAGGGGTGAACCTTATTGACGTTTATAAAATCATGAGGGGCATAGTTAGGGTGACTAACCAAGGTCTTTATCCCAAGGCAAAGGAGTGCAAACAAGAGGGCATAGATTTCAGCAGGGAGGGGAAAGGTTTAAAAGAGACATAAGGGGCAACTTTTTTTACGCAGACGGTGGTGCACATATGAAATGAGATGCCAGAGGAAGTGGTGGAGGCTGGTACAACTACAACTTTTAAAAGCTATCTGGATTGGCATATGAATAGGAAGGGTTTAGGGGGATATGGGTCAAATGCTGGAAAGTGGATTGGATTAATTTAGAATATCTGGTCGGCATGGACGAGTTGGACCGAAGGGTCTGTTTTCATGCTGTACAAGTCTATGACTCCATCTTTGTTAAAGACAGGTCACATTTGGCAACCCTTGTTACCGTGGTTTTACTGGGCGTGTTATGTGGTGGTAGATGGTAATGTGGAGTTTCAGATTGTGAAGCTAAAAGTCTGGGTTTCCCTGGAATTTCACTTCACAGTGCTTGTCTATTGATGCCCTCAACTACATCATCACTCCCATGAATCAACTGGATTGACATGTTTGGTTTCAAGCACCACAGAGCAGACCACTGGATCAACTTGGATCAATCCATGACCCTGGGTCATAGGTCTCATCCCAGATTCTGAGAGGGTTCAAATCTAGAGGTAAATATATTTCCAGAACCAAGAGGGGTCCAAACTCCACCCCAAAGGTGGAATCTGATCTCTGATTACAGAAGTCCTTGAATGGGAGCAGGTAGTAAGAGACCAGGAGAAGGCATCCCTGCTCTTTATCTCTATTGATCTGTAAGATTTCCTGAGGCCCAGGTTTAATACAGTAGTCTAAAATTTTACAGGTTGAAAAATGATGCATGGAAGCAGTCATACAATTTAATTTGGGCTTTCAAATGAAGTTTGATAAAATGCTATACATGGCATTTTTAAGGGAAGTTAAATTTCATGGAAACACTAATAATGTAGATTATAAACTGACTTGGCAATAGGAAAATAAGATAGTAGTAAATGGAAATATCTATCTATTGGGAAACAACCAGCAGAAATCTATAGCAGTCTGTTCTTGGACTTTCACCATTCGCAGGATGAATATACAACTGGAGAATGTTGTTTTGAATAATATGTATTATAACTTTTAATCGTAATGTCAAGTAATGAGGCCAGGCATTAAAATATGTGAAGTTAAAGGAAAAAAGACAGCAAAAAAGGAAGATGAATTTTAAAGCTAGATAAATGTTATACAACAGGCAAGAATGCATGATGAAATGAGTGGCTTTGCCAAAAGAGAAAATGAAAAGGATGTGAAATGCATTATAGTTTCCAGTAATTTTGAAATTGTTATCAGTAATACTAATGATTACTGGGATAAAAATATCTAATCTAAGAGTTTTAAAGCTATATTTGGAATATTACATGCAGTCTTGAGCACACAATGTTCAGAATGACATTGGATAACTTTCAGATTTGAGCACCAAGGGTGATCCTGGAATTAAGTTACGAGAAGAGACTCCCAAATTAATTTAATTTTCATTAAGAGAGTTAGATTAACATTAAATATCATTCAATTCTCTAAAATATTTAGAGGCATAATTAATGTAGGTTTGATTTTGTTGGTGGAAATAAAAGCTTGAAGTTGCATTTAAAATTTAAAGTTAACAAACTGTGCAATTGAGGTTCTATTGCTTAATTTCTTGAAAAGGGAGCAACTTAAACTTTCATAATCAAGTAAACATAAACTAAGAGAATCAAATGTTCCATTGCATACAAGCTTCTACTTATGGCTGTGGGTAGGGTGTTGGAGGAGATGGGCATTGTATATGAAGAATAGCTAGGCAGGGTGAAAATAGGGTGAAAAAGCTCAGCAGGTTTGGCAGAACTGTTCTGAGGAAGGGTCACTTGACCCGAAACGTTAACTCTGATTTCTCTCCGCACATGCTGCCAGGCCTGCTGAGCTTTTCCAGCAATTTCTGTTGTTGTTCCTGATTCATAACATCTGCAGTTCTTCTGTTTTTATTTAAATTAAAGATATATGGGAAGAGTAAATGTCCTTGAGTTTTGTTTGACTACTTTTGAAACTCAGCAAATTAGATCCAGAATCCTTTACAATTAGTGATTTAATTGCTCTGTAAAATGGTCAATTAGACATAGTCTGTAATTTGATAAGTCAAGCTCCCTTGTTTCGATTTAAGATTCCTTTTTATGTATAAAGACAGGGACTCCTTTACCAACTATCCTACCTTTTATTACCAGTCCTACTGCTTCATAAAACAAATAGAAATGTATAGCCACAATGTATTTTCTTCGTTTTTTCTTGTAAATGTAAAATAAAGCATGATTTTCCAATGGAAGAAAAAACTTCAGCTTTTTCATCCTCAATGTTAAGCTATTCTCCTACCAACAGTCAACAAGTTTTAGATAAAAGCAACTGGCTATCTAGGGACAAATACAATCCTGAATAGATAGGACCTGAGTACTCTTCCTCAAACCGAGGAACTTTGATAAGGTTACGATTGTTAACATCCTGGGTGATTACCACTGACCAGAAATTGAACTGGAATAACTATATAAATGTTGTGGCTGCAAGACCAGGTCAAAGATAAGGATAGAGTAACTCACCCTCTGACTCTCCAAAGCCTGTCCATTTTGTACAAGGCACAAGTCAGGAGCGTGATGGAATACTCCCCACTTGCCTGGATGGGTGCAGCCCCAACAACACTGAAGACACCTTTCAGGATAAAACAGTCACTTGATTGGTACCAAGCCCACCACCATCAGCATTCACTCCTTGTTTTTTAATGCCTGTCTTTTCCTGCCCCAGCGTCCCTGAATGGTTCATTCCTATCTGTTCAAAAGCTGCTTCCTTTCACTGGGGGAACACAGCAAGTGACTGTGTAAATGACCTCCAGCAGCACTGTGCCTTCATGTCCAGGTTTGGTCTGCACCATTTTGGCAGGGGGGGAAGTCAGCAGTCTAGGCTGGCTGATGGGCAACAGAATGGTGACTGCTGAAGTAGCAGTGGTAGGAGCATGAATATTGTCTCCGTGAGTGAGAGGGCAGTAGGTGTGTGAATCACAGACCCACTGCATTTCACTGCGCTGGGGTTGGATCCCTGAGCAGCCTGATTGCTGGACTGCTTTAGAACCTGAAATCTCCTCTGAGCACCAGTATCTGCAGCCATGGGGACAGTGGTCTAAACCTGAATGGGGGTGAGCATGTCCCTTCTGACTTCAGTCTGAGAGGCCCCACCCTCTGACACTGGCTTCTGAGGACCTGAGACAATCACCACTGAATGCTGCATTAGGGCTAGGGATGCAAGTAGGATATATATATATACGTATGGGAAAGACAGGTTCCAACCCCATGCAAAGCCTGCGCTAATTTGAAACCAGACTCCTTCAAGCTCCTTGGAGCTGAAAACAGGCTCAGTGACAAGTCTGCCAATGCATCAATGTGAATAGCCATCAGAATTCTCCTGGGCAGCATCCCATCTGAGTTGTTCTCTGAGTATCCTACAGCAGAATCCCTCTGTGACCTCACACACAAACTCTCCTTTTCACTGGGCTGGCTGTGACCCTCTCATTCTCCATAACACACCATAAGCTGAGCATGAACCTATGCTGTCTTTGAAGGCACATCCGTAGAATCATAGAATTCTTGCAGTGAAGATAGAAGCCGTTCATCTCATTGAGTCTGCATCGACCTTCCAAAGAGCACCCCACCACATCCCCGTAACCCCACATCTCCCATGGCTAATTTACCTAGCCTGCACATTCCTGGACATGATGGGGCAATTTAGCATGGCCAATCCACCTAACCTACACATCTTTGGACTGTGGGAGGAAACTGGAGCAACCAGCAGAAACCCACACAGACTTAGGGAGAATGTGCAAACTCCACACAAACAGTCCCTCGAGGCTGGAATTGAGCGCGGGTCCCTGGTGGTGAGCAGTACCAGTGAATCAAAATCTTGAAACTGCCTTCCTATCAATGAATGTTTCATGTCCCAAGAACTGCTGCAGTTCAAGAAGATGGGTCACCATCAACCGCTCAAGAGCAATTAGAAATGGGCAATGAATGCTGGCCTGGCCAGTGATACACACATCCCATGAACAAATTCAGTAACAAGTATCTGATGTTGCATCTGTGTGCATTAGGTCAAATGTTTGGATTTCTTTTTTGGAAACCTAGGGCTGAGTCTTATGTTTGTTTCTGGCTAGGTGCCTGAAACGTTGAGTTTGGTTAGAGAGCATGGTTTGTGAGTTGAATCTGACACCTTTTGGTCGAAATGACTAAGTGTTACATCATCTAGACAACATGAATGATAGAATAACTTGCGTTTGTAAGGCCGAACAGGTTTTCTTTCGGTACCACACCAAACCCACTGTGTTAATTAGCATTCCTGCCTTTACGGTGAGCATCATGTGCAATTTCCACCCCTTTTTATCTTCCATTCCTGGAACAATTCACCACTCACCAGAGATTCCAGCATTGACAGAATCATTGGCACCAGAGCCATCTTTAAAAACCCAGTGTGCCCCCAGGTGACCACTATCAGTCTGGAGCCATAAGATAAAGCTGCAGAATTCAGCCATTCAGTTCATTGGGTCTGCTCTGCCATTTAATCGTGGCTGACATATTTCTCAATCCCATTCTCCTGCCTTCTCCCCATAACCCTTGATCCCCTTACTAATCAAGAACTTATCTATATCTGTCTTAAACACACTCCACTCAGTGACTTGTCCTCTACAATGTTCTGTGACAATGAGTTCCACAGATTACCCACCCTCTGGCTGAAGAAATTCCTCCTTATCTCAGTTCTAATGGGTCGTCCCTTCACTCTGAGTCTATGCCCTTAGGTCCTAGTCTCTCCTACTTGTGGAAAAATATTCTCTTTGTCCACACTATCCAGACATCTCAGTATTCTGTATGTTTCAATCAGATTTCACCCCCGCTCCCATCCTTCTAAACTCCATTTAATATAGACCCAAAGTCCTCAACCACTTCTCATATGACAAACCCTACATCTCCAGGGTCGTTCTTGTAAAACTCCTTTTCCGAGGCTAGTACATCCTTCCTTAGATACGGGGCCCAAAATTACTCACAATATTCCAAATGCGATGTAACTAAAGCCTTATACTGCCTCAGGAGTACATCTCTGCTCTCTGTATTTAACGCTCTTAAATGTTAACATTACACTTGCCTTCCTAACTGCCAACTGAACCTGCATGTGAACCTTAAGAGAATCCTGAACCAGGAATCACAAATCCCCTACTGCTTCAGATTTCTAAAGCCTTTACCCACTTATGAAATAGCCTACGCTCTTATTCTTCCTATCAAAGTGCAATACATCACACTTTCCCACATTGTATTCCTTTTGCCGCTCCTTTGCCCACTCTCTGAGCCCGTCCTTGTCCTTCTGCAGCCTCCCAGCTTCCTCAACACTATGGGTTTCTTCAGCAGCTCCTCACATTTACCCCACTCAGGGGGAAATCAGAATCCCATTTTGCAGTCATGTTTCTGGAGCTTCTACTGGACAGGGTGGTGCACAGGTGGGACTTCCTCTTTTCCCAGGGCCACAACGAAGATCACGACACTAGACTACGCCAGCCTCATCCAAGGTTACTACTAAGGTCAGTGCAGTCTTAGCTGTCCTGTAGCAATGTACAGCACTGTAGGGAGAAGGCCAACGTCATCATCCACTCAAGTGCCGTCATTACCACAAATCTTGCATGTTGTCTGCCTCACTGAGTGTTTGTGCAACACAGTCCTCATGCCTGATGTTGGGCTTAATAAAATCCTTTCCACTACTGCCTAGCTATAGTAACAATGTTAGATGAGAATTATGCGTAGACAACCTTCCAGTCTTCTCACACAAAGAGTAAGAAAGACCAAAAAATATGACCTAAGAAAAAACCCCACATAGCCTGAAAGAAGGACCACTTTTGTGTCAGGCATCTGTGGTTGGGATCTCGAGGGTGGTTTCTTCCGGCGTCTATTCCAACTGCACATAACTGCACTAAACATGTTTCTCGTAAATTTGGTCAGGCGGATCCAAGGGTATAATTGTTCTTTCCAATGTGCCTCTGGCAAATAACCAGTGCAGACCATAATCATGGAAAAGTAGTCACTCCATAATTTCAACTATCGTTCTGATCTTAAAAGTCTCTTGGAAATAATAAATTGAGAATCATTAAAAATAACATAAGTCATATTTAAATCATTAGAACTAGTAAGTAAGGAGTCATGACTTGGAAGTAATTTTGTACAAACATGCTAGGATGTGAAAGTAAAATGGAATGTCACGTGAAGACAAAAATAACCAATGATATTGGAATTTAGTGCAGGAAAGGTCAGTGTGCAATGGGTGGGGGGGTCAAACTGTTTGGATCTTGAGATCAATACCAGTGAAATCTGCTGCTTGTCAATTTACCTTGAGAGCTGTGCTTCAGAGAAGTGTTTTACATTATTTCTCGCAGTGTAGAAATGGCACATGATCTTAGTACCCTTTAAGTTATCTCTTACTTTTCCTTTAGTGCGCAACATTTGAAAAGAAATAATTTACTTACAAACTGCTTAAACAAAAGAAAAATTTGATCAGGAGTTACAAACCCTACTAGAGTCAAATATTGTCTTTGAGTACAAAGCTTCATGTACTGGGAACATACATTGCCAAATTGCAGCATGCCCCAGTATTGATTCCTCGTGTGTAAAACTGAGTGTTGGAATCACTAAAGGTGAACAGTGAAAGTATCACTCAACACTGTCTGAATTTATTGTTTATTACTGAGTATAATATTTTCACATTTTCCTCGACCTTGGAAGGCTGTAGCATTTCCTGTCTCAGGAGATTATCGGCTCAGGCCTTGCTGGCGTACAGCAGAGAATCTAATTCTGAGTAAGAATATAAAAAATCAGAGCTGGAGTAGGTGGACTGCTCCAGCCATAAAGTCATTTCTGCTCTGATGTGGCTATAATTCCACTTTCTTGCTTGTACCCCATAAACTTTTGACTCCCTTGTCAATCGAACTCAGTCTCAAATATATTAAACTACCAGTGTTTTCTGAGGGAAAGAATTCCAGACACTAATGATCTTCTTAAAAATGAAGCTCCATCTTAAGTAGGATACCACTTATTTTGAATCCGTATCCCTCAATTTCCTCAATTCTTCTGGGAGGGGAAACATCAACTCAGCATTTACTCTATCAAGCCCCCTCAGAATTATATATGTTTCAATAACATAGAACATAGATCA
This sequence comes from Rhincodon typus, assembly GCF_021869965.1. Classification (NCBI taxonomy): domain Eukaryota; kingdom Metazoa; phylum Chordata; class Chondrichthyes; order Orectolobiformes; family Rhincodontidae; genus Rhincodon; species Rhincodon typus. Next base: position 108,015,119 of record NC_063336.1, read on the forward strand.
TAGAACATAGAACATTACAGCGCAGTACAGGCCCTTCGGCCCTCCATGTTGCGCCGACCTGTGAAACCAATCTGAAGCCCATCTAACCTAAACTATTCCATTATCATCCATATGTTTATCCAATGACCATTTAAATGCCCTTAAAGTGGGCGAGTCTACTATTTTTGCAGGCAGGGCATTCCACGCCCTTACTACTCTCTGAGTAAAGAACCTACCTCTGACATCTGTCCTATATCTATCACCCCTCAATTTAAAGCTATGTCCCCTCGTGCTAGCCATCACCATCCGAGGAAAAAGGTTCCCACTGTCCACCCTATCTAATCCTCTGATCATCTTGTATGTCTCTATCAAGTCACTTCTTAACCTTCTTCTCTCTAACGAAAACAGCCTCAAAACCCTCAGCCTTTCCTCATAAGACCTTCCTTCCATACCAGGCAACATCCTGGTAAATCTCCTCTGCACCCTTTCCAATGCTTCCACATCCTTCCTATAATGCGGTGACCAGAACTGTACGCAATACTCCAAGTGCGGCCGCACCAGAGTTTTGTACAGCTGCAACATGACCTCATGGCTCCGAACCTCAATCCCTCTACCAATAAAACCTAACATACTGTACGCCTTCTTAACAACGCTATCAACCTGGGTGGCAACTTTCAGTGATCTATGCACATGGACACCGAGATCTTTCTGCTCATCCACACTACCAAGAATCTTACCATTAGCCCAGTACTCTGTATTCCTGTTACTCCTTCCAAAGTGAATCACCTCACACTTTTCCACTTTAAACTCCATTTGCCACCTCTCAGCCCAGCTCTGCAGCTTATCTATGTCCCTCTGTAACCTACAACATCCTTCTGCACTATCCACAACTCCACCGACTTTGGTGTCATCCGCAAATTTACTAACCCATCCTTCTACACCCTCATCCAGGTCATTTGTAAAAATGACAAACAGCAGTGGCCCCAAAACAGATCCTTGAGGTACACCACTAGTAACTGAACTCCAGGATGAACATTTCCCATCAACCACCACCCTCTGTCTTCTTACAGCTAGCCAATTTCTGATCCAAACAGCTAAATCACCCTCAATCCCATGCCTCCGTATTTTCTGCAATAGCCTACCATGGGGAACCTTATCAAATGCTTTACTGAAATCCAAATACACCACATCAACCGCTTTACCCTCATCCACCTGTTTGGTCACCTTCTCGAAGAACTCAATAAGGTTTGTGAGGCACGACCTACCCTTCACAAAACCGTGTTGACTATCCCTAATCAAATTATTCCTTTCTAGATGATTATAAATCCTATCTCTTATAATCCTTTCCAACACTTTACCCACAACCGAAGTAAGGCTCACTGGTCTATAATTACCAGGGTTGTCTCTACTCCCCTTCTTGAACAAGGGGACAACATTTGCTAGTCTCCAGTCTTCTGGCACTATTCCTGAAGACAATGACGACATAAAGATCAAAGCCAAAGGCTCTGCAATCTCCTCTCTAGCTTCCCAGAGAATCCTAGGATAAATCCCATCCGGCCCAGGGGACTTACCTATTTTCACACCTTCCAGAATTGCTAACACCTCCTCCTTATGAACCTCAATCCCATCTAGTCTAATAGACTGTGTCTCAGTATTCTCCTCGACTACATTGTCTTTTTCCTGCGTGAATACTGACGAAAAATATTCATTTAGCACCTCTCCTATCTCTTCGGACTCCACGCACAACTTCCCACTACTGTCCTTGACCGGCCCCAATCTTACTGTAGTCATTCTTTTATTCCTGACATACCTATAGAAAGCTTTAGGGTTTTCCTTGATCCTACCTGCTAAAGACTTCTCATGTCCCCTCCTGGCTCTTCTTAGCTCTCTCTTTAGGTCCTTCCTGGCTAACTTGTAACTCTCAAGCGCCCTCACTGAGCCTTCACGCCTCATCTCTAATAAGCCTCCTTCTTCCTCTTGACAAGAAATTCAACTTCTTTAGTAAACCACGGTTCCCTCGCTCGACCACTTCCTCCCTGCCTGACAGGTACATACTTCTCAAGGACACGCAGTAGCTGTTCCTTGAACAAGCTCCACATTTCAATTGTGCCCAGCCCCTGCAGTTTCCTTCTCCATCCTATGCATCGTAAATCTTGCCTCATCGCCTCATAGTTGCCTTTCCCCCAGCTATAACTCTTGCTCTGCTTTATATACCGATGCCTTTCCATCGCTAAAGTAAACGTAACCGAATTGTGGTCACTATCACCAAAGTGCTCACCTACCTCCAAATCTAACACCTGGCCTGGTTCATTACCCAGTACCAAATCCAATGTGGCCTCGCCTCTTGTTGGCCTATCTACATACTGTGTCAGGAAACCCTCCTGCACACATTGGACAAAAACTGACCCATCTGAAGTACTCGAACTATAGCGTTATAGGTCACATCTCGCTAAACTCCAATGAATATAGGCCCAGTCTGTTCAATCTTTACTCATAAAATAACTCCTTCAGCCCAGGAATTAACCTAGTGAACCTTCTCTGAACTTCCTCCAAGGGAAGTATGTTCCTGCTTAAGTAAGGTGACTGAAACTATCTACTATCATGCAGTCATCAGAGGGTGCTGCATTTTTACATGTTTCAAGGACGTATTAAATCAAAGCCTTTGATGCAATCTCAGATGGAAACCCTATGGTACGAATTGAAAATTGAGGATCCGGTGTTCTCAAGTGGCTTGGGCAAAACGTACCCTTCAAACAATGAACACTAAAGCTGACTAACCATTTCGTGACAGGGTGTTAAAATTTTGTATTAACACCACATCCAGTTTCCAGGAAACTTCATGCCTATACAAACGCAAGTTATTCTATCATTCATGTTGGCTAGATGATGTAACACTTAGTCATTTCGACCAGAAGGTGTCAGATTCAACTCACAAACCATGCACTCTAACCAATTTCAACCAGGGCAGGAGTTGTGTTCTATTATCAACATTTGAACAACTAAAGCATCTGCCACATTTCCCAATCCTGATTTCAGTTGTCTCTGCTCGAAAATACATATGTGTATAGATCATAGATAGTAGGAACCGTCTAGGCCTGAAACGTCAGCCTTTCTGCTCCTATGATGCTGCTTGGCCTGCTGTGTTCATCCAGCTCTGCACCTTGTTGTCTCTGTGTACAGATCATGCTAATTTTGGCTACAATGTTGCTGCTGATAGTCACAATCTAGGTTTGCAGTTGTAATTTAGGTATGAAAGGTTGGTGTTATCTATGGAACAATAGCTCAGCAACAATCAAAGGATTCATGATAGAGCAGGAGAAAATCAAGAGGCGATTTTAAAAAGTATGACCCATGCCTTGTAAATTATCTCAATCCTTTTTCTTTGCTGCCCTTCCCTTCATAAATCATCTGGGTGTAGCAATCTAGTATGGACTAAAATTGATTTTAATAAAAGGACCTAATATTTGATTTCTCTTCTTTGCTCATTTTAGATATTTTCAAATCAGCCTGTTCTAAGATGTTATCACACACCTCTAGGGCAGGTGGGACTTGAACTTAGACCTCTGGGGCCAGAGATAGGGACAGTACCACTGCACAACAAGAGCCCTACTTATATTGTTACATATTCTTGGAACTTATCTTTACATATAAGAACATTTAATCTGCAAACCATAAAGACTTCCTTCTGTACAGTAAATTTTCAATGTTTATAAAATAATATGCTCTAAAGCTTAAATAAATCATTCAAACTATAGAAGTCTGCTAAATGTTCAAGAGTAGAAATTGAGAAGCTATGACAATTAACCCTGGTAATAAAAAAAAGCAAAAAGCAAAATTTAGTCTTATTTTCTAGATTCTGTAAATTAAAGATACAAAAACAAATCATGCTCAAAGACCAGCTGTAGACTTTTCTTTATCTCTGCATATCTCTGTTGTAATCCTGCCACCTAATCTCCATCTCAATTACCTCCTGTCAGGATCCCATTCCCCACTATCTAAAGAGACATTGCTCAAGAGATGCATTGACATTCAGAGCAAGGTTAGTTTATACATTAGAGAGAACTAACTGGTCTCTCCACATCCTGGACATTTGGTATTGGATATGGATAAACCTGCTTCCACTTACATCCAGCTTTTGATGCATTACAACCACCAGTCCTGGGAAATCTCATGGGTCATCAAAGATGTGGAAGTAATTTTGGACAAAACTCCTGGAATGTGAAAATAACATGGAATGTCACATGAATACAAAAGTGACCAGTGATACTAGAATTTAGTGCAGGGAAGGTCAGTGGGTAATGAGGGTCAAACTCTTTGGATCTTATGATCTACACCAATGAAATCTGCTGCTTGTTAACTTACCTTGAGTGTTAGACTTCAGAAAAGCGTTTTACATTATTTCCTGCAGTGTAGGAAAAGTATGTGACCTCATTATTCTTCCTCTACTTATTTAAATGTGCTTTTTGCAGCCCGAATTTCCAAAAACGGAATCAAAATATTCTTCCTGTGTCCTGTTGATTAGGACGGCAATTATCAATGCATCATTACATGCCCCCTGGACAAAGTATGTCGGGTTCACATCATTTGACCTGAGACTGTTCAGTGCTACAAAGAACACAGTCACGGCTTTTGAAGTGCAGATCAGCACAAAGGTCACCTGAAAAGACAACAGTTCAACTTGTTGTCAAAGTTTGTATTCTTTACCCATACATTTGGAATCAGAGTGATTGGTGCTAAATTTTCTTTGAAGTTTCGTGGAGACTGCCATTGACACAATGGCCTAAAAATTCAGTAGGGCAGGTTTTTGGACACAAACATCATGATGCATAATTACTGTGTGTCCGATCCGAGCAGCACACATCATCGTGATTGTGGTGTGGACCCCAGTAATAGGTATACTTTTGTCTGGCTGCCCTTTCAGCAGGGACCCCAGATGAGCACAGCTAGGCCGTGTTTGGAGCTAACCTGCACCCCTAATTGGGGAGGTGCTTTCTTTTGATTTGATTTGATTTGATTTTGATTTATTGTTGTCTTATATGTACCTGAGTACAGTGAAAAGTTCTGTTTTGCATGCAGTACAGGCAGATCATAACTTACAAAGATCATAGGGTGATTGAACAGAGCGAGGAATACCATGTTACGGTTGCAAAGATGGTGCACAAAAAGCAAGATCAACATTAGATTTGAAATTTGAGAGGTCCATTCAGAAATCTAATAACAGTGGGGAAGAAGCTGTTCTTGAACCTGTCGGTACATGTGTTTAAGCTTTTGTATCTTCTACCTGACGGAAGAGGTTGGAAGAGATTATAACCGGAAAAGGATGATGTTGGCTGCTTTTCTGAGGCATTGAGAGTGTAGATGGAAGCTTTGGTTGCATCATGTACTGGACTGTGTTCATAACATTCTGTATTTCCTTACAGTCCTGGCTGCAACAAGTAGTGAAACTGTCTCCAGAAGTGTTTCTCAGAAGGAATAAAAAGTTGGAAAGTTTCCAAATTCCCTGATATGATGCTGTGATGAGGAAATGAAATGGACAAGAGAAATTATGTTTCTGGATTGGGGGTGTGATTTGCCAAAGGACAACCTCAGGGTATATGCTGGAAAGGAACTGGGAGAACATAGCCACATAGAGGTCGAATCAAACAGTCTGACCAGGAGGACCTGGATGTAGCACCATTAGATATTGATTGACCTCTCATGAGTGGCCAAGACTGATGAGTACATCTTCAAATGCCATCACCTACCCACCGCACCACCAACTTCATATACTGCTCAATTCACCACAGCCCTGATCACTCAAGCATGAGAAATTTCTAACAATGAGGATGTATGCCTAATATTGATGTGATACACCTCACCTTCATACATACATATAACTGCTGCAAACCGTATACCCAAATTTTGAAGCATTCATATACTTGGACCTATTAAGCTAAGAAAATCAGCCTCAACAATATTGCAACTCACTCATGGACACACTTTTGCAGGAAAGAACATGCTACACATTAGAAGGGAGCAATGGGAGAAAGACACATACACTTCTCCTAACCTTTGGAGGAGACAATGTTGTGAACCTCTAGGCCAGCCATGACTGAGTCTACTGCAACTGGATTTGTGATTTAAAAGAACAAGAAAACAGCATGCTCTTGCATTCTGTACCTTCTCAATTTTCACTTCAGTCTCATTCCATAAAGAAGCATGAATTACAAGTTGCAGATTATGTGATTAAAGAGTCTTGCTTTCCACCTAAGTAACCCATTCCTCACACCAACGAGAGGCCTTGCCAAAGTTGTGCATGCAGAAACCCAAGAACTGCTGCCTCACCAGTCAGTGGAGCCTCACAGGGAAGGATATAAGCAAGAGCTCATGCCTGATTGAGAACCAAGTCACCTTAATTCTCCATTTATAGTTCCCTGCTCAGATGCTGCCAATGTGTCGACTATGAAGATAGTAATTAGGTATAATTAGAAAAACGAGAGTAACTAGACACAAGTGGATTGCCAAAAAAATCAGGATTTCATTTGTAGAACCTTCCTGGTCACATGGAAGTGGGGTTGGAGGGGAGAACTAGGCAAAAAATGTGAAACCTGTGCCCTCGGTCAGTTCCCCAACATGAGGCTGATTTTCCCTCTGCCTGATCCTTCCTGAGGCAGGGTCAACGTGGTAGTGGCTACAGTTGCCCCACAGCAGGAGTCGCCAATTATTCCTTCCACTGTACTAACCAGAATTTATCATTTCGGGACCTGCATTTTTGTTGCCCTTCTTCTTGCTGGAGAAAGTGGCAGACTTTTAGCATTTTTGGTCTTCATGCTCCATCTGGAAGAGTCATTTTCAGCACACCTAAATAACTGGAAAAATCAGAATATTTGGAACACTTGATAAGGCACAGTGACCTCAGGATAAACTAAGACATTGCATAATAGCTGAATTCTTGGTTCCTGAAAGAAATGCTGCCGTAGTGTTCAAAGAGTTAATTATCTGAAACTGACCCATGAAACTGACCTGAAATTGGCAGGCATATCATGAAAAAGGGCAAACTGCAACTTTAAAGCCATGTATTGAAGTAAATATGAAAGCTAGCATTCTCTCATAACCTAAATTCCATTACTGAAATATAATCACGCAATGTCATGGACCATGAACATGGTTACATGAGGATGCTGGTAATCTATCTGTTCCTTGTTCACATCGAGTTCACACTGGTGGTCTGTCAGGATCTGAAAGCAAATAAAGGAATGCTGAATATGCTGAAAGATTGTATTGTACACAGTCAGTAAAAGGTTACAGAAGTTAGGTCAGTCTGAACCAGGCTCCACTGGAGTAAATTATTCATGGCATATAAACCCTTATGGACATCTATAATCGGTGAAATTGAGAGAAGGTCAATCTTTCCTTTATTATTTTTGCTTTCACTACACATCAATAACTTCTCAAAGACCTCTGTAAGAAGGTGATCCTGACCAGTGGTTACTGAGATTTCAGGTGAATTATATGCTCTATGACAATCATATGCTGCAATCGGTGAATAGCTTTACAGTCTCAATTTCTTTCATCTGTAAAAATTAAGGTCTTTCTAAAAAGCATGACGATTGATTTCTTTTTTAACTAGAGTTAATTTTATAGATTTAAGTTTCATCGACATTGATTCCCCTGTAAATGTTTTATATGTCACAGGCCTAAGAGTTATATGAGAGTGTGTTGTAGGGGTTAGGGGAGATGATATGTGGGATGGAGGGAGGGGACAGGACAGCCTGCTTGAATTAGTGGCACAAAGAGGTTAAACGATGAGAGCTTGTCAGCTGCAGAGGCATGCAGGCACCTATAAAAAGCTATAGATCTGTTTTGATCTAACATTAAGATAAGAATGAGAGTCAATCTAGTGTAGATAAGAAAGAAAACCAGTCAGTAAAAGGAGACTCATACAATGTGGAACTGAAATTTTCATTTTTCAATGAGGCTTTTTGGGTCATCAATGGAATGAAATTTTCATTAAGGCTGAAGTATTGAATTTAATAATCGAACATTTTAGATGCTTGAAATCCTTGGTATGTTTGCATTATCACAGAAATCTAACATTGTACCTCCTGCACCACTGTAAAAAATGTAACCTCTTGTAAAATGTAGTTTACTGACTCCCAATTTCTTTACCTGTTTGATTTAGTGTTGGGGAAGCAAAAAAGACAAGTTCCTTTTTAACTCATTCTCACAATCTCAGTATTGATGTCAAGGCCAATACTTATTGTCCACCCCTTAAGTTGTCCTTGAGAAGGCAGTAGCATTCCTTCCTCTTGAATCACTGTAGTCCATGTGTTGAGGATACTCTCAGAACAACATTAGCTTGTTTAAGTACACTATAGTTGAATCTGATATCACAGGAATTGATTTCTCTCACTTCCTGAGCTCATTAACACAAAAAGAAACCTAGAAATATTCGACTTCTAACATTTACTGCAAGTTAAAAATAAAGTAGTTAGTCTTTGTAGTAGGTAACACGACTACCTTGTTCAGTACTAATTAAGGCAGACCAGGAACAACCCAGGTTCTAGCTGCAGTCTATATTGAGACTTTGTGTTGCAGTAGAGATATTACATTGGCCTCTGAGTCACTAGGTGGGAAAAGGATTGAAAAGGAGACATAGTTGACACTTTGCACAAGTGCAGGTCTTATATAGAGATAATAAGAACTGCCGATGCTGGAGTCAGAGAGATCACAGTATGGAGCTGGAGGAACACAGCAGGCCGGGCAGCATCAGAGGAACAGGAAAGCTGACGTTTTGGTTTGGGACACTTCTTCAGAAATCCCCCACTTCTCCAGCTCCACACTGTGTTATCGCAGGTCTTATATATATATGTTTATATAATCATATATGTATGTGCTTGCATATGTACTTTGGCAGATGGGCATGTGTGTGTGTGTATGCATGTGCGTGTTCGACTATCCATGTGTGCTCCTGGTCAGGCGTGTGTGGATGCTTGTGTATGGAGCCATCATGTGAGTCCAGGTTTGTACAGTCCATCAATGCACCCGGTCCATAATCGCACATGAAGGATTCTCATTAAATTAAGAGGAACGATGCAGGGTTCCATGAATCCTTGCCACCACAAAACACATTTATGAAGCAAACCCACAACCCAGCTGCAAAGAAAGCCCAGCCAATGAAAAATTAGTGAACTCTGCCCCTGGTCACAGCAGAGTATCTGGAGTTAGCCTAGTGCTAAGTAATTAGTATGCTATTGGCAATAGTGGGCACCCACAACATGAGAGATGCAATTGCTGGCACGCTGCTAACCAGTGCAGTTGGCATGAATTACTGTTACAGTTGTGCCCTTTTAGTCCCTGGGCTATGGTCACTTGTAGTTCAAACATGAAGACCTCCATGTCAGGCCCCTCGTCAGTCTCACTCTGGCTAAATCAGCGACTGCATATTAAATTCATCCTGGTGTCTATGCAGACTGAGCAGAAGGGAGGCTGAGGCAATTATTACAGTGGGTGATCCCTCACCTTGGCCTCACCCTCTCTGACATCTTGTACAATCAGGCATTCACATGAGGAATGAATGGGAAGCAGGGAAAGCAAAATGTTTTCATGGAGTCGATGACACAAGTATGAAAATCCTGTTCAATCATTAATGACAAGCAACTTCTATCATTTTTTAAAGTCAATCTATGTTTTATTTGCAAACTTTGTTACTAATTATTCATTAGTTTTGTTGGATTGTTCTTCAGTATAGGAAGTTTATCTCTTTCTATGAAAGACATACACATCAGTCTTTAAGATGAAAGCTGGTAGGATGTTTACTGCAGATTAGTAATATCTGTCAGATTAAGTTTAGCTGCTGTTTAAACATTGTGTCAGTAAACCATGTCACAAATGCAAAGGAGGCTCATACGCATCAAAAATTGCTTGTAAAGTGCATGGTATACGTTGCAATCAGGGTATGATTGATTCAGTTCTTGGCACAATTACTATTAGGACACTACATTTATTACAACACTCAGACAGTTAGCATTTTGATGCAACGTTTTGCATATTATACACCCTAAACACCTGATCCTCCTTTGACTTGATTTTAGAAATAGGAATTGAAGATGTTTGACTATACTTGTGATATCTGAATGGTTCATACACCATGTATATGCTGAATACTGTATGCTTGAATAAAATAACATATAATTACCCCCAAGCCAGAACTGCTGTTTGAATATATTTTGTTATCTGAATGTGGACAAAAAAGCGTTTAAAATTGTTATGCACAATCATAATAAGAAGAAATGAACGTTTGCCACTGTATGCAATATTCCAAGTGATGATATTACGTGCCATTGAAACAAAAATACAAGGATTTCAACATTTTTAAAAAATCCTGGCTGTAAATTTTGCAGCGAGTCGTACACGCTGATATTAAAAAGAACATAAATATGAGCAATAGCTGTGTCTGCTGTATTGGTCACAGGAGAGCAGCACGTTTGCAATTTAAACAATAGGTTGGCATCAAGAAGAAATCAGATATTTCTGAAAGATTGAATGAAAATTGAGAAGGGAAATTTGCCACACACCTCTCAAACAGCCTGAGAGAAACTCATTCGCCCAATACACAGATGGCAGTGGTTCAGGTAGAAACACTAAAGCACCCTTCTTAAGCACAACTAGGAATGAGGAATAAATAGCAACATCAACAATGATACACACTTCCTAGGGATTGGTTAGCTTAGTTGGCTGGATGGTTGGCTTATAATACAGGGTGATGCCAATGGCGTGGGTTCATTTCCTACAATTGGCTGAAGTTACCATGGAGGGCTCTCCAACCTCTCTGTTTGCCTGAGGTGTGGTAAACCTCAGGTTGAACCACCATCAGCTTTCTCTCTAATGGGTCTGGTAAGACTATGGTACCTAACCTTTACATTTCCTAAGAAAGGATATAAAAGATTTTTTTAAAAATGCTTATTTGCAATTGATCTGAGGCCTACGCACCACTAAAACAAGGAAATAAGAGTAAATAAGTTGGTGAATGTATCGGCATTCAGAGGAGCCTTAATGTTGTTCCAGAGATCAAGAGCCCATAGTTGTGCGTTCAATGCAGTGAATGGGTCTATATTTATGCTGTAGGCCCTAGAAGGGCCTTAATTGCTGAACCTTTCAGCCCCTTCCCTCACATATCAAGGCCCACTCTGAGCCTGGTTGTATTTTTTTCCCATTGCGTACTTGCGATTTTCATGATACTGGAAGGTGACAAAGAATACTCCTCAGAAAATAACTTCTTGTTTCCAACTTTATGTGTCAGTGACAGGCCCGAAACCCAAAGCCGATCCCTGGTAAGCCTTTCTATGAAGCTTGGCGGATTTGCACCTCCTCAGTTCACTACCCAACCTGTCTACATAAGCACGCACTTGCCCACGTTTCCCCACACACCCAGGCATTGAGCAGGTGCTCTTCCACCTCTCGAGTTTCCTGGGAGCACACCTCAGAGGAGCCTGTGTGCAGTTCTTCCTCCAGCTAAGAGCATCCCAGCATCACCTTGTCTCCTTGTGAGGACAGGGCACTTTAGGATGAGGGCAAGATGGACCAGCCCTTCTGTCACCGAGCTATTGATGCTGAGGACCAATGACGGTGGTGTTGAAGTGGCAGGTAAATCACTTCTCCATCAGACCTTGAGAGAACAGGAGCTGGCTATCCATGGCAGCTGCCAGTCTGTCCATTGATGCCGCCAGATGGTCATGTGCTTGAGGCTACACAAACAAGAAATTGCTGGAGAAACTCAACATGCCTGGCAGCATCCGTGGAGAGAGAAAACAGAATTAACGTTTTGGGCCCAGTGACCCTTCTTCAGAACATGAAGCCTTGGACATTTCATTCTCAGTTATCTGTGTGGCGGTGATGTGCTCTCCAGCTGGTGGCCCCAATTCTAATCTAGCTAACGTTTCCAGCAAGAAGTCAGTGTCTGAGCTGGTGGAGGTGGGGTGCGGGAGGCAGGCTTGTTGCTGCTTCCTCTGAGGCCTCTGAACTCTCCTCTTGAGAGATGCTGGAGGACATTTCTTGCAGGGTGTCATACATGATTACTGAGACATTGGGCATCTGCCTCAAACCTGCAACACACAAAAGAGACAAAGCCAGTGGTTAAAGAGTTGTGCAATGAATGACACAGACAACTGGGTTAATGTGAGGGTTGCACTGGAATGAAGAGTGGTAATTACTTGGTTGGTGGAACATGGATGTTTCGGACCTTTGGGGGGAACGTGGTGTGAGGGACCTGATGTCGGGTACCCTACACCTATCTATGCCTTCTCTGTCCCATCGTGGGCAGTCTTTTCCTGCAATCAGAGGGATTGAGTGAAGTGAAAGTGGGTGGCACAGCAATTAGTGGAGGAACATGTGGGCGAAAGCTGGCACAGTGCCCCAAGTGAATGAGTAGGCTGGGCAGAAGGCATGCTAGGGTTAGCAATATGGGAGGCTAGGAGTGAGGAAGAGAGAGTGTGAGGGATGATGTTACAGGTAACAGTGATAGTATTAGAGCATTAGTCTTGTGGGGAGGTGGGGGCAGTAGCAGGAGTAGTCTGGGTGTGGGATAGCAGAGGAAAGGTGGTGGCATTTACCTGGCAGGAGGTCACTGAAGCTTCTATGCACTGCTGGGCATTCTTTTGGACAGGGTGACAAACTTGGTACGGGCTGGCAGCTTGATTGCGTGACATCCTCTGCCAGTCTTGGGTCAAGAGAGTGTCGCCCCTCTTCAATACCCCATCCACCAGAGCCTCAAGGTGCCTGCCTGCATCTTGGGATGCCAATTCTCTTCTGGCTGGCATGTATAGATTAGGTGGGTTATAGGGGGATGGGTCTGGGTGGGATGCTCTGAGGGGTCGGTGTGGACTTGTTGGGCTGAAGGGCCTGTTTCGGCACGGTAGGGATTCTATGAATCTATGAATCTATATGTTGGCCAAAATATTGTATAATTAAGCATCATGCCTCAGAAGTACTTTATTGGGTGGAAATTGTTTTGCAAAGTCCTGTGGCTGTGAAAGTGCTTTAAACAGGCAAGTCTGTTTTTTCTTTATTTCTTTTCAGAAGCATTTGAAATGTTTAAGTTGACGAAATGCAATAAAGTTACATTGAAACTTCAGAACATAAGAAATACTCAGCCATTTGCTCCACTGTTCACTAAGATCAAATTATAAAAGAGGATGGTCAAAGCTTTTGTCTTCATAGATGCATACTAGATTGATTCACCACATAGTTTAAAACCATGTGATCATTAACTTTTCTATATCTTATCTTGCTGCTACTTATTATTCTGTTGTAAAGCATACCCAGGGTTAAAGGGCTAAATATAACCCTTTCTCACATCCATGGCCTATTTGAATGGCTTACCCCAGCTCCTTGTTTGTATGTTCATGTGTATTACTAATCTGAATCTCCCAACAACCATCATTATTAGCATTATTATTGCGTCACCTTATTATTAATGATGGCTTTCTTGGAAAACGTATAAAATCTGATTGTAACTTTCTGTCCCTCCAATATCTTTGAAAAATCAGAATATCTGAACAAGGATCTTTGTCAATTGGTGAAGACAGGCACACAATTCATTTAATCAAAAGTTCTATGATTTTATTTTACTTTTCAACAACAACCTGCCATAAGTCTCACAACTGTGTTGCTGGGGCCTACTATTTTACTGTAGTAAACAGAACAGAGTAACAAGAAGACGATCTATTATAATTGGATGTCTCTTATTTTAACTATTACAGAAGGTATGACTATTGATCCTAATGCTACAACATGGGGAAAATATTTCAGTGTTCAATCATACTTAAGATATGCTCTTTAAAAAATCACATTTGGTAAAGTTTTCATAATAAACAACGTTCACTTTACAAACACAATATTTACAAGATTTAGAAGTGTTTTTCTGTTATGTAAGATTAAAAACATACCTACTATTTCTTTCTTAGCAAGAAGTGAAACAAATGTCTAGATACTAATGACACTATTTCAAAATTGAAAGATGTTGAATGTCCTTTTATTATATTTTTCGTTTTTCTCACTTAATCCAATCATTTTTCTCTTGCTTTATTTCTTTATCCTTGCGCCTAATACCTTTAAGTCATTATTCTAACTTACACTTCCTTGTTCAAACTTCTCAATTCTTCAATCTGTCTGGTTAAGAAGATTTACAATTGTTTTTCTGATTCAAGATGCTCTGAAAAGTCTCTGTACCATATCATATTTCCAAGTTGTCAACCAAACTACCATAGAAATTTCAATAAGCAAGGATAGTTGTAAACAACGACAAGTGTTCTTCACTGTCTGGTTTTATACATTAGTTAAAATTAATCTTATAATGGGAAAAAAAAACTTTTCTCAATGTGATTCAGCATTTGCTGAATCAACACTTTATTTATGGTCTCCTGGAATAGATGCTCATACACCTAACAACAGATGCAAAGAACCAACCATCGATTATTCAGGTCAGTCAGCCTATTTACCACTGCAGGAATAAATGTACTAAAATCAAAGAATTGCAAAATGCACCTCTAGAAAATCTGAAGTTAAAAAATATCATTTGTCGCATCAAGATCATTGGATTCACAGATCTTGTGGATTCCCATTGCCAAGCAGTGCAGAAAATATTCTGCATTAATCCTGGCAAGTAATTAAATCAAACTCCTCATTCTTACATCAGTCGGATATTGATTTTTCTCTTATGACATCTTTGTTGAAGAATGTAAGAAAGAGGAGCAACAGTTGATCATATATTCTCTCAGGCCTGTTCCATCATTCAACAAGATTATGGATAAATTTCTAAGCAACTCCATTTTCCCACACTATCCTCATTAGACCTGATTTCTTTAGTGCTTAAAAATCAATCAAGATCAGTCCTGGATATATTCGTCAATTGTGTATCCATAGTTGTCTGGAGTGAAGAAATTCTCCCTGGGTGGCCCTTTATCCTGAGAGTTTAGTGACCCTCCAGCCTGTGGAAACAACATTTCATCATTTCTCATCAACTCAGCACAGAAAGAAAGCACATTACATGAAGGGTTGGAGCATATCTGTCCATATTTATCCTAGAAACTTTCAATTCCAATTTAAGAAGATGCTTATCAATTCTTCCCTTTCTCTACAGAGCTTCTTAGTATTTCCAGCACTTTTTCTTTTTATTTCAGATTCCCAGCATCTGAAGTATTTTAATTTTATTTAACCAGCTGTTGTTTGAAGGCATTAATAGAGACTAAAGAAATTGTTTCTCACTGATGCCTCCATTGAACAATTTAATGGAATTGCCAACAATATTCATTTTGTTGCTCTGATTAAAACAAAAAAAAGGGGAATTTTGCAGAGACGCAGGTGAAACCGTGAAACCCAATTCATCTATAAGATGAACAGACCTATAAGAAAAACAGACTGAAATTGACAACAGAACCATGGTTCATCTTCTCTGATGTCTGCCCCAGGGATTGAGAGTAATGATCTTCCCATTGTTGATCTTCGCTTTGTGCAGGTCTCATAATTCAGAGAACCCTAATTTTTATTAATACACCTGTTTGTATGCTTCAAGGAACTGTCGAGATCCACATTACTCACTAATGTTTCTTTTATAATCCACCCCATGAGCCCATATTGCAGTGTTGATTTCAGTCTATCGTCTACCACACAGGATTTAGTCAGTTAAAACTAATCAGCCTTTGGTCTCTGAATTTCTCCCATATTGGTATCATTCTTCATTACAGCGTTCTCAAAAAGAGAGAATCTTGTTGTTAACATTATAGATTTTAGATTTTATTGTCATGTGTATTCAAGTACAGAGTACAGGAGTACAGTGAAAAGTATATAATGTTGCCACACTTGGCACCATCTTAGGTACCAAGGTACCTAATACAAAAAAACAGTGCTCCCTCAGTACTGTACCTCCAACAGTGCAGCACTCCCTCAGTACTGACCCTGCAATTGTGCAGACCTCCCTCAATCCTGACCCTGTGACAGTGCAGCACTCCCTCAGTACTGACCCTGCAATAGAGCAGACTTCCCACAATACTGACCCTGCGACAGTGCAGCACTCCCTCAGTACTGACCCTGCAATAGGGCAGACCTCCCTCAATACTGACCCTGCGACAGTGCAGCACTCCCTCAGTACTGACCCTGCAACTCTGCAGACCTCCCTCAATACTGACCCTGCGACAGTGCAGCACTCCGTCAGTACTGACCCTGCAATTGTGCAGACCTCCCTCAGTACTGACCCTGCGACTTTGCAGAACTCCCTCAGTACTGACCCTGTGACTTTGCAGAACTCCCTCAGTACTGATCCTGCGACTTTGCAGAACTCCCTCAGTACTG
>NC_063336.1:108031433-108044188 GCF_021869965.1 Rhincodon typus
CCCTCAGTACTGATCCTGCGACTTTGCAGAACTCCCTCAGTACTGACCCTGCAATAGTGCAGACTTGCCTCAGTACTGACCCTGTGACAGTGTAGAACTCGGTCAGTACTGATCCTTCGACATTGCAGTGCTCCCTTAGACCCTCCCACAGTACACCACTGTCCTCTGACGGAACATGTACTAAGCTGTTCGCTTCATTCACATTATCTCATTATTAAGCATTAAGTTGATTGGTTTTAAGTTAACTGTCAAATTTGCCAAGAAACATACACAATTGTGCTGAATAATACTACAAGTAACAGAATTCTAGGTGGAATACTGCTGAAGAAAGCTATATTATTAAACATTCGATGACCTGATTGCAGGCTTACCAATTCCAATCTCAGAACAAGCAGGAGATTCAAACTACAATACCAAAGAGCAATAAAGCATGAATTCACACTATTGATTCTGCCAAATGCTGGATTGTAGTTAGCCTTTTTTGAGGATAAGTTGCTGAATTAAGTCAAGCAACTTCCTCACAGAGAAGGAGATAATTCAATTGGGAAAGCTGCCCAGACTTCTAATCGTCTCCTGGTATTTGATCAAGTAAAGAGGATTCTTTACTGAGAATTGGACGTGGATGCCCTCGCACACCATATTGACCTGGGAAGAGCGCTTAGGCCAGAATAGGTTTAGTAAAGAACAGGAGGGAAAAGACAAAACATTTTACTAGAAAGGTATATTAGAGAATGCTATGTGTGTTGTGCTGAGAGACCAAAGGCCTTTGTGTGATTTAATTCTTTGTCTCCAATATTGGTTTCATGACATTTAGTACCTTTGATTTTGTATCGACTACGTTTCGGGTTGGCTAGTCTATTTGCAAGTTCGAGAGCCAGGAGAGTCAATCAGAAATCCTTCTGCGTGTCCTCAATATATTTGTACTAATATACCATGATCAAAGTTCAGTGTAGTTTCATAAGGGAATGACATCTGTAGGTTTGATTACCAATTTAAAGTGTTCTAATTCAATTCCATTAAAGCAGAAAATAAAACATTGGTTTAAAAAAAAAGAACAGGTATCGGATCTGTCTGTAAAAACTATTTGTAAAATATTGTGTGAAGTAAGAATTTGCATGTCCTCATGGATATACAGGGAATTTCTAACAGTACTTCAGTTATGTCAAAAGAAGTAACAATGTATTGTGCAATAGTCTCCATCAAAGTTTCATTCAGTTTTTGCTGAGGAGCAAAAAAGAGAAATTAAGTGAAAGAACTTGAAAAGGTCAGTTGGTAATAAACTTAAAGCCAATAAATTATTTTGTCATTTAAACAGCTTACTTCCAAAACAGCAGTTTTAAACAGCACACTGTCACAAGCTCATGATGGTAGCAGAGAAAATACATAATGGATGGAAATTTTAGTTGTTGAGGAGGATGTAGGGTTTACTGCTGGGAGTAGGCAATTGTGGGCTTCCAGCCCATTGAGGTTCCACAAAGAATTTCAATCAGAGATGGCAAGTGGATACTCTGCCTTCCTTTCCCTCTTTCTTAAGATATTCTACCAATTACACACCTGCCAGCTCAACTGAGAGGAAAATTGAGTCAACAAAAGAATTCAATGCCAGAGGGATCAGTTGTATTGGTACCCATGACCATTTGATCCCTTTGAATAAAAGCAAAATACTGCAGATGTGAGAAATCTGAAATAAAAACAGAAAATGCTGGAGAAACTCAGCAGAACTGGCAGTTCTGAAGAAGGGCCATTGGACCAAAATGTTAACTCTGCTTTCTCTCCACAGGTGCTGCCAGACCTGTTGAGTTTTCCCAGAAATTTTTGTTTTTGTTTCTCATTTCCAACATCTCCAGGTTTTTGTCTTTTTTTTTGGCTCTGGCAGTATATGTGGAGAGAGAAACAGAGATAACATTTCAGGAATTCAGTTCCAAAGAAGAACCATACTGGACTCCAAATATCAACACTGTTTTTCTCTTCACAAATACTGCCAGATCTGTTAAGTTTCTCAAACATTCTCTCCCACTTTGAAGCAGATTGTTAATATCCCACCATATTAGCATGGCACTTCCTGAGACTCCTTTAAGACTCTGCTACTACTTAGGTCAGGCAGTAATGTACAATGTACATCTTTACGGTGAATTTATATTTTATATTTGTCTATTAAGAAGGAGAAGACATGATTACGTTTCATGTCAGATATGATCTGTGAATATCACTGGGAGATTTGGAGGTCTGTACGAGTTACACACATTTTATTGAGAGTAATAAACCTTGAGGTGAGGAGTTGGGGCTGAATAGTCCTTTATTAGAAAAAAGACAGGGAAAACAAATTATACCATTGCTTAGGCACGAGGGATCCAATAACACAGAAAGACAGAACTATTCAGAAAGTGAGTCCAGTGTGCCTGTGGGTGCCAGAGAGTAGAGATAAGACTGCTGTGCTCTAAGTTTGGGAATCTTCTATATTTGGTTTGAAGGTAAAGTCATAGTGAGTGCAATTTGCAGTTTGTTTTAGGTGTCTTGAGGAGAGATGTTGGCTGAAGGAAAGTAATATACAGTGACCACGCAGTCATTTGCCAAAAGGAAACCACTAACTGCTGTCAACCATGGGTCTGACCAAGGAGCCTTAGAGCTGAAAGAATATTAACGCTTCACTCAGATTTGAGTGTGTAAGCATATTGCTTAGATTAAAGGAATAGTGTGAACTTGTTTTGAAATCTGTAATTAATTTTTCCAACCATTGTCTAGTAATATTGGATCTGTTTCCTATTGATATTCATTGTATTTGATTGGTTAAGCCTGGCTGTAGGCTCAGTGAAAGGTAATCAGACTGCTGAAGGAGATGGAAGCCTGAACTGATGCATTAAAAAGAAATCCTGTTACAAGCATAGAT
The DNA here is from genome assembly GCF_021869965.1 of Rhincodon typus. Taxonomy (NCBI): domain Eukaryota; kingdom Metazoa; phylum Chordata; class Chondrichthyes; order Orectolobiformes; family Rhincodontidae; genus Rhincodon; species Rhincodon typus. The sequence continues at coordinate 108,034,321 of NC_063336.1, forward strand.
CCAACATGGACCTGGGCCCCGTTTCTACAACACTTTAGTTTTTTTTAGTGTGCTTTCGTGTCTGTAATATACTAAAACAGTATTCAGACTCATGAAGGAGAAAAGGCTAATGCCATCCTGGTGGTAGATTTTTTTAAATGTTCACTCACAGGACGTAGAACAGCATTTATTATCCATCCCAGGTTGACCTGGAGAAGGTGATGCCTACAGATGTCTTCTTGAACTGCTGTAGTCCATGTACTGGAGATTCACACACTATTCTGTTAGGGAGGGAGTTTCAGGAATCTGACTCAATGACACCGTAGGAACAATGATATATTTTCATGTCAGGACGGTACGTGGCTTGGAGGGGGACTTGCAAATGGTGGTGTTCCCAAGTGTATCTCCTTCTAAATCGAAGTGCTTATGGGTTTGGAAAGCACTGCTGAAGGAGCCTTGGTGTAAAATTGTTCACATTTGTCTTATTTAATAAATTTTTAAATTGCTTTAGAAGTCTTTTGGCAGCCTCTTCTGAAAGTGTTTAGTAACTGATCTCCAGACTGCGTTTCATTCAAGAATCTGACTTACCTTGCTTTACCATCTGGGATCATAAGCTGAAACAGGCATCTCTAAGGGACATACTGCCAGCATCGCCTAGTAAAATGCCCCTTTCCCCAAAATTTGTGATCCACGGGCAGATGCAAGTTTTTTTCCCCCTTCACAGTGAGTCTGCTAATAAAGTAGGACTCCAGGAAATGCAGGTTTTTCATAGAATCCCTACAGTGTGGAAACAGGCCCTCACAGCATCACACCCTGCTAATATCCAAATCCCTGAACACTACAGGCAATTTAGCATGACCAATCCACCTAACCTGCACATCTTTGGACTGTGGGAGGAAATAGGAGCACCCAGACACAGGGAGAACATGCAAACTCCACACAGACAGTTGCCCAAGGGTGGAATTGAACCCATATCCCTGGTTCTGTGAGGCAGCAGTGCTAACCATTGTGCCACTGTGGTTGTATTTAGTTAGGATCAGAATTAGTGGCTCTTCAACAGTGTGGCCACACAGTGTGAACTGAGTCAAAAGAACAATACATTTCCATTTTCAGTTGCTAACCTTTACCAAATTAACTAGTTAATTAACATTAACACAGGGAGGCAATGGCCTAGTAGTATTATCGCTGAACTGTTAATCCAATGTCCCAGATAATGTTCTGTGGATCCAGGTTTGAATCCCGCCATGGCAGATATGGAATTTGAATTCAATAAAAATATCTGGAATTAAGAATCTAATGATGACCGTGAATCCATTTTTGATTGTCAGAAAAATCCATCTGGTTCACTAATATCTTTTAGGGAAGGAAATTGCCATCCTTACCTGGACTGGCCTACATGTAACTCCAGACCCACAGCAATGTGGTTGACTCTGAACTGACCTCTGGGCAATTTGGGATGGGCAATAAATGTTGGTCTGGACAGTGATGTCCACATCCTGTTAATGAATAAAAAAAATGTTCCAGTGGAGGTCATAATAACTAGAAGCACTGCGTGAGCGCACAGTACCAATATAAACAGAGTAACCCTTCCAAAACCATGACCACTTTCATCTAGAAAGATGAGGATAGCAGATATATGGTATCACCACCAACTTCAAGTTCACCTCCAAACTACTTGCTGTCCTGACTTGGAAATATATTGCTGTTCCTTCATTGTGACTGGATCAAAATCCTAGAATTCCCTCCTTAAAGGCATCGTGTGTCAACCCACAGCAGGAGGATTGCAGTGGTTTAAGAAGGCAGCTCACTACCACCTTCTGAAGGGCAAATAGGGGCAGGGCAATAAATGCTGGGCAGCCACGCCCACATACACATGTCCATCCTGGGCCTCCTGCAGTGCCACAACGATGCCACCCGAAGGTTGCAGGAACAGCAACTCATATTCTGCTTGGGAACCCTGCAGCCCAATGGTATCAATGTGGATTTCACAAGTTTCAAAATCTCCCCTCCCCCTACCGCATCCCAAAACCAGTCCAGCTCGTCCCTGCCTCCCTAACCTGTTCTTCCTCCCACCTATCCCCTCCTCCCACCTCAAGCTGCACCTCCATCTCCTACCGACCAACCTCATCCTGCCCCCTTGACCTGTCTGTCCTCCCTGGACTGACCTATCCCCTCCCTAACTCCCCACCTACACTCACCTTTACTGACCCCATCCCCGCCTCTTCGACCTGTTTGTTTCCTCTCCACCTCTCCTCTCCTCTATCCATCTTCTATCCGCCTCGCACTCTCTCCCTATTTATTTCAGAACCCCCTTCCCCTCCCCCTTTTCTGGTGAAGGGTCTAGGCCCGAAACGTCAGCCTCTCTGCTCCTATGATGCTGCTTGGCCTGCTGTGTTCATCCAGCCCTGCACCTTGTTGTCTCGGATTCTCCAGCATCTGCAGTTCCTACTATCTCAAAAACAATAGGCTCTTGTTTTTCACTGGCACAGACTCAATGGGCTTTTTCTCTGTGCCTCTATGACTCTAATTTGCTTCCCCTTTCTGCCGGTTGCTCTTTTTTCAGGTTCCATGATTTTTTTTGCTCTAATCTAAGGGTAAACTCAGTCTCTTTTGCACCTTCATGGAGATTCCCAGTGTGAACAATGAACTGCACAAATATGTAGTAAGAGCTTAACATTCCACTGAGCCTGGATGGATCCCATTGCCAACAAGTCAAGCTGTAAACCAAAACTATCCCACTTCTGTGAGAAACAGACTATAAAAGCATTTCATTTCAAATCAGAACTGTTTATCAGTAATTTATTAAGCTATAAGTTTGGGAATCTAAACAATTTTGTTGAAAACTTAACAGATTTCTTTAAAAATACAATGAATTATTCAAAAGCTTTTCCTCTGAATTTGAAAATTCTCATTATTCACTGCACATTTTATTGAAATAGCTGTTTGTTCAACAGATGTGCTGCAATTTACCACGCATGACTTTCACCTAGCTGTCTCGCACCTTCCCGAACGTCTTGTTCCTACTTGGGGTGTGCACTTGAGCCTGATCTGATATGAAGTATACTATTTTCATATCCCGTTCAAAGACAACAGTTAAGATGAAAATTAAAAGGCTAGCTTCTAGATTTCAGTTATTGACAAAGATGACAAACTTGATATTCGCGGAGAGTGTTCAGAACTCCCAAGATCTTCATTGTGCAGAATTGTCAATTGCACATCTGGAAGTTTATCTACTGATATACACAAATATATGAAAGAATATGTACATTCAGCCTGCATTCAGACTGTGGCCAAATGCAGAGGCTTGCAGTGTTGCCTGAGCACATTTAGAAGCAGTTAAATATCACAGATTAATCCAGTTTGATTTAGCCCTAGGCACAACATTGTGGAACGCCCCTCCTTAAAACCCATTCTTTCCATCACTGTCCCAGCCATTAAATTTTCCTTAAACCTCACTTTTGTTCAAATGTTTGGTCACAGTTCTCAGCTTCCTCTCCTTGGGCACTGTTTATACTCCTGTGAAGCACCTATTGGTGTTTTTATATGAAAGGTGTTAAATAAATAGTAATTGTATTTGTACTGTTTTATTATTACATGCTGAACCTGTGAGTGCGAGGAAGACTGTTTTTGTCTTTAGTCACACTCAGCTATAGGAATTCTGCCTATTTAACAAGTAACATTTGTGTTACGCAATTGCCAGGTAATGACCATCTCCATGTAGAGAGAATGTAACCATCACCCCTTGGCATTTAATGGCATTACCATCAAAGTGATCCCCCCGCCACCATCAACAAGCTGGGAGTTGCCATTGACTACAAATTAAACTTGACTCATCATCTAATACAATGGATACAAAGGCAGGTCAGAGGCTAGGAATCTTGCAGTAAGTAACTTACTTCCTGACTTTCCAAAGCCTATTCACCATCTACAAGGCACAAGTCAGGAGTGTCATGGGATATTCCTTTCTGGCCAGGGAGGGTGCAGCTCTATTAATAGTCAAGAAGCTTGACACCATCCAAGACAAAGCAGCCCACTTGCTTGGCACCACATGCACAAACATCCACTCGCTCCAGCGCTGATGCTTAGGAGCAGAAGAGTGTACTATCTACAAGATACACTGCAGAAATTCATCAAAGACCCTTCAATGTACCTTTCAAACTCAAAACCACTTTGGTTTAGAAGGTAAAGGCAGCAGGCACTTCGGAACACCAACACTTGCAAGTTCCCTCCAAGCCACGTACCATCCTGACATGAAAATATACCATTGTTCCTACGGTGTCATTGAGTCAGATTCCTGAAACTCCCTCCCTAACAGAATAGTGTGTGAATCTCCAGCACATGGACTACAGCAGTTCAAGAAGACATCTGTAGGCATCACCTTCTCCAGGTCAACCTGGGATGGATAATAAATGCTGCTCTACGTCCTGTGAGTGAACGTTTAAAAAAATCTACCACCAGGATGGCATTAGCCTTTTCTCCTTTATGGGTCTGAATGCTGCTTTAGTATATTGCAGACACAAAAACATACTAAAAAAAGCTAAAGTTTTGTACAAACGGGGCCCAGGTCCATGTTGGATCTATGCTTGTAACAGGATTTCTTTTCAATGCATCAGTTCAGGCTTCCATCTCCTTCAGCAGTCTGATTTCCTTTCACTGAGCCTACAGCCAGGCTTAACCAATCAAATACAATGAGTATCAACAGGAAACAGATTCACATAATTGAACACAGAATGACTGAACACTAGAATGGGGGTCCTGTTGTGGTGCAATGTTAGTTTTCCTACCCCTCGACTAGGTAAGTCAGGTTCAAGTCTTACCCCCATTTCTGAAGAAGGGTCCCAACCCAAAACATCAACTGTTCCTCTGATGCTGCCTGGCCAGCTGTGCTCTTCCAACTCCACACTGTGTTATCAAGTTTCACCTGCTCCAGAGGTGTGTAATAACATCCCCAAACAGGTTGATTAGGAAAATAGGTTGAACACTAGAAGGGGGATTCTTGTGGTGCACAGGTAATGTCCCTACCTCTGGGCCAGGAGACCTGGGTTTAAGTGTTTAAGATCAAAACAGTTGTGAAAGGCTACTTTTGGTTTAAATGCACACATTTTCTTATTGAATAAACACATTTTTGATCATTAAAACATATTTTTTTGAATTCAGAAATCTTACCTTTGTAGAGTTTGGTTGATTCCACTATTTTGTTTCTCTAACACAGCATGAAAGCTGAGGGAAAACAGTAAAATGTATACTGGTCCTCTGATTTGTTTCATATGCTTCAGAACTGTACTCCAGTATGACCAGTATGTTCATTTCCAAGTATTACAATTCTTTTCTTACTGCTTTCCCCCGGGTTGGAATTATACAGGGCAGCTTCAGACTGGTGGTGTTTGTCCCGTTTTTAAATGGGCTTTTAAATATGGCATTGGTGCAGGGATACTGGGGAATTCCAGGAGTGGAGAATTGTCTGGGAACATGCAAGGTAAGGTGGAGACAGAATCAGACCTGACAGATGCCATTGGGTGAAATGAATTTGGTAAGATATGGTGAAAAAGCTCACAAGACCTTGTGCAGAAACCCCTCTAAAAAACTGTTACAACTCAGGCTTAGACAAAAAAATATACATACTCTTTAGCCCGAAGAGTCTCTCAATTTGTTGCAAGATGCCACAGCAAAGGGCATGAGTGTGAATTTTCTGAAGAAGAACTCATAGAAAGGCCAAGTGTATTGGTAACTGCGTCCACACTGATCCTTTAGGAAAGATCTTTTGGGTAAAAGTGCTATAACATTGATGCTTTTCTTGAAGATGGCAACTAGCAAGAAACTCTAACGGCAGGCCAGCATCAGCTACATTCTTTTTGTTCAGATAACAGTACTACTCTGGTCAGCAAAGTTCTCCAAAGCAGCTGTCACAGGCTCAACCAACTAGAAACTGTATTTCTTCAAAACATGCAGAACCAAAGGGCATGGGCACACATGTGGAGAAAATTTGGCTTCAAAAGCCAAGTCAGACAAAATAGTACACCGACAAACTCACAGCAAGGACAGTCGTAACGATGTTTCTGTTGGTGTATATTTTTAACAATTGCATGGCCAGCAAAGCAAAATGTAAATTTCAGAAGATGAACAAGCTTTTCACATTGTCAACCTCACACACCATGTCAACAATGTAAGGTAATCAAAAGCTTTGAATTATGATCATCATGAAAGGTTAACTCAGTTTGCTGGATGGCTAGTTTGCAACAAAAAGTGATGCCAACAGCATAGGTTCAGTTCTCTCTGGCTGAGATTACCGTAAAATATTCTCCTTCTCAACATCCTCTCTTGCCTGAGGCATGATGACACTCAGGTTAAACCACCAACATTTCTCTCTCTCTAATGATAGACCAGTCCTATAATCTGTTGAGACAATGGTGATTTTATCTTCACATCCCAAAAAGCAGGTCAGCACTCCTTAAAAGCCAGAATCAATACAGGAGCTAATGCCAACAAACTGTATGTCAACAGTGGGCTCCATGGTACAGTCTGCAAGAGATTATCTGACAACATACAACAGATCACCAATTCCATGCAATGACACTACAGTGCCAACATGCAAGCTCAACTTCGCTTCCAAAATTATATATCTGGTAGATATCAATGTATCAGAAGTGACAATATTGCCACCATGCAGAGATCTCAGTTACAGTGAAAAATCATGAGATCTAATCACACCCATTGTGATAGAACAGACAAGGTGTGACACAATTAAATTAGATCAATGATCTCAGATGCTGTACCCAGACAGATTTGACATGATCTGCAAATTTAAGGGTCATGCAATATTGCATCTCAAATAATGATTGATCCTCCAAGGAAATTTAGTGTCATAGTCAGGAATAGGGCCCACCATCCCCAGTACACCATATGCTCAGAAGGCAAGGGTGAAAGGTTCAGTAGAGAACTACTACAACGATGGACTGGGTAGACAGTGCAAGTCAGAAATCTAGTCACAAATACATAGATATAATCAAAGGTTTCTAAACTATGCAGCCATCCCAGATTGTAAGGAGTCACTACTGATCATGGTGCTGAATTGCTAAAGAAGTCAAGCCATCTCATCTGATCATGAACAGAGTGAGGAAGAAAATTCCAAAAATGATTGCGTTCAGTGACAGCAACAAACAGCAAGACAACAAGAGCAAACAAGAATAACACATCTAGATGCATATTCAAACCAGGATGAGCTGTCAAACCTCAAATGTTATGTCAAAATTTCAATTGTAAAATCTGTTTGTATCATTATTGAATTGAAAACACATACCTGTTTGGGCTTTGTTTCTTTGTAGAAAAGGAGGATGTGACAGATTTCACAGCTAGAATACAATATATTGTGGCATACGACATTATGGTCTTGTGTGTTTCCATCTTTATCTTACTAAGGCCACTTGCCACATGACACACCAAAGGAAATTTGCAACAGTTCATGACCAAATTGCTCAGCGTTAGCCTAGACACTGAAGTGTCTGTGATTTGTGATATATATGGATAGCAGGCACTGTATTAAACACCTAATGCATCTTTCAGTACCATGTTACTCACATCTTGTTATGAGTGTTAATATAAGTAAGGGAGCTAACATAAGTATCATCTCAACAGGTTCAAATAAACTGTTGAAAGTAAAAGCCCCTCACTGCACCTGCAGCAGACCATGAGGGAAGATCAGATGCCATGGTTTGATATGACAGTTTAATAAACAGGAAGGAAGACAGCACTTGATTCCCATAAGTTAAGGTCACAACTTGATCAGCTATCATCTTATTAGTTGAAGGAACTGTCTTGAGAGGCTGAAAGGCCTGTTCCTGCTCCTAATTTGTATATTCCTACGTTCATAAGGAAATTGAAGCAACAGTTTCACTAATAGACTTTACAATCCCATCTGGCAGATACCCGAAAAATAGCAGGTGCTTCTGTCTATGCCGTTCTTTGCCATCATTATCTTGCCCTTAAGCCCCCAAGACTAACCCTTGATCTCCTGTTGGTGTGGTTGATCTGTAGGAGAGTAGCTTGTAGGCTAAGAATGAGTGAGCATTTGTCTCCTTTTTGCAAGGGAACCAGAATTTGGATGGAAGATTAAAGTGATGCGACAGAGTAACCATTTGTTACTGGATATTCCCTTTTCTGCAATGCAGTGGAGTGATCACTGAGTGATCTGCCTGGCCTCTAACACAGCTTGCATCATGTCTTCAGTGTACCAAGGATGCAGGTGACTGTGCAGTATGGACAGTTCAGTGCCTTTATACGCTACTGCTCCTCCTGAGGGAAGTTACTGCCACACTCCTCTCTAATTGTAGTGAACTGCAGGGCCTCCACATTCTAATGTGGTTGATCAATAATATTGTAGCTGATCCGACTATTGTCTTAACATATTTTCACTCTCTGGCCTAACTAAAAGAGCCTCTTGTAGATAACAACGCATAATTCATTACTAGGAGATAGTAGGAACTGCCGATGCTGGAGTCTGAGATAACAAGGTGTAGAGCTGGATGAACGCAGCAGGCCAAGCAGCATCAGAGGAGCAGGGAAGCTGACGCTTCGGGTTGAGACCCTTCTTCAGAAAAATGAAGAAGTGTCCCGACCCGAAATGTCAGCTTTCCTGCTTCTCTGATGCTGCCTGGCGTACTGTGTTCCTCCAGCTCCACACCTTGTTATCTATAATTCATTACTAGTTAGCAACTAGTTTTTTTGTTATATTGATATAGACTCAAAGTCATAGAGATGTACAGCACGGAAACAGACTCTTTGGTCCAACGTGTCCATGCTGACCAGTTATCCGAAATTAATCTAGTCCCATTTGCCAGCATATGGTCCATATCCCTCTAAACTCTTCCTATTCATGTACTTGTCCAGATCCCTTTTAAATGTTGTAACTGTGCCCGCCTTCACCACTTCCTCTGGCAGCTCATTCCATACGCGCACCACCCTCTGTGTGAAAAAGTTATCCCTCAGGTCCCTTTTAAATTTTTGCCCTTTCACCTTAAACCTATGCCCTCTAGTTTTGGACTCCATGTGTTAGACTCCATATGTTAGACATTGTTACAGAGGCTCTGACGAGGGGCAGATACATAGATCTTGCTCATTTCAGATTCAAAGCTATTCTGCCCACAAGTCCAAATGATGTCATCTCAGCAGGTGATGCTTATGTTTATTACCCTGGCCAGGTTTATTAACCCTTTCAGCCTCATATATAGCAGTCTGCACGTGGGTCTCTGGTGGTGCAGTGGTAATGTCCCCCCATTTGGTTTCAAGTCCAAACTGTCCTGGACATGTGCTATAACACATCTGAACAGGTTGTTTAAAAATATCGACAACAGTCTGTACAACTCAAACCAGGAGAAGGCTGACTGTGAAACATTGACACCTTGTTTTTATATTAATCTGCTAACAGCATTAGTGTTAATTTTATTCTTGTTTCCGATTAACACTCCTTCACAGGTTCCTCTGTAAATTTTCTCAGGAAACTCTGCACATTGTGAAACATTTAAGAGGTAGAATTCAAAAGAAAAAAAGTTCAAGGTTCTTCCATATCCAATCCTTGAGACCTGCATTAAAGATCCTTGGTCTGACATGTCGACATAAAAGATAATTACACAGTTGAGGCTAGCTCACCATCTCAACACAAAGCTGATTGCCTGAGTGTGATTTTACAAAATGTCATGGTTGAAGTTGTTTGCCTTAGAAGTCTATCAGTTGTTTTATGTAGAGGCAGACTTAGGTTCCAAGCTGGAACTGAAACTCAGGACACAAAAATAAACAACGACAAAAACAAAGTTGCTGGAAAAGCTCAGCAGGTCTGGCAGCATCTGTGAAGGAGAAAACAGAGTTAACGTTTCGGGTCCCGTGACCCTTCCTCAGA
>NC_063336.1:108064188-108116629 GCF_021869965.1 Rhincodon typus
AGGCCAGAAACGTCAGCCTTCCTGCTCCTATGATGCTGCTTGGCCTGCTGTGTTCATCCAGCTCTACACCTTGTTATCCCAACCTTGTCAATCTCTCCTCATACGTCAGTCCCACCATCCCCGGCATCAGCCTGGTAAATCTGTCAATATACAAACCTGCAGCTGTCAATCAAATTGTAAAATGACAAGTACCATGATCCAAAAAATAGATGGTTGGGAAATTAGTCATGGAGCACTAATTCAGTAATGGAAACCATAGACAGAGTGAAATAGAGAGCAATATTTTGTAAATATTCCAAATTTTTAGATTTAAAGAGCAGGACTTTAAATTTTTTTGGCTGTTTGACGGGTTCTCTTAACATTTGACAGCTTTTCTTGACAGGTCCCTTTTCGGGATTCTTTGACACTTTAGAGAGATTCCTTTGCCAGGTTCTTTGACAGTTTTGATGGTTAATTCTGACAGGTCCATTGATTGTTTTTATAAACTTTACAGCAATGGGTTTTGCACATTACAATCACAGTTATGTCTAATTTTAATTATTTTGGAGGGGACTTGATTGCCCAAAAGGATGTCCAGGAACAGATCCAGAGGGGTATCTTGCCATTCCATTGCGCAGCTGTCCAAAGATTGCAGGTAATTCAGGGCTACCCTTTGTAATTTTATTGTGTTTCACACTGTAAGGCTACCGAAATCCCACTTCAGCGGATGTAGCTGCTTTACATGGCCAGCTATCACCATGGACTGCACATGCTCAGCTCCTGATTCAACTCTTTTCCTGCCCCTGCAAAAATGGAAATTGCTGTGTTGGTGGGTCGGCTTGCAATTTCTGGGCTCATCTGCCGTTTTCTGAGAGACTGTTTGCGGCGAAAATCCAAGTCTATGTATTCCATATTCTGATTTGGGTAATTACAGTCTCTCAGAAAAGATTTTTAAAAATGTTGCTGCTTTGTATCAGGTGTCTGCATCAGCCATGGTTTATGCATACGTAGTTTAGAATTGCACATGTGCTTGGCAGAAGATTGAATCCAGGGCTCTTCTGTGTTGGGCGCTTCACAAACAATTCATTTGTGATTTCTAGTGAGCTCCTTTAACCTTTTCAAGCTTCATCAGGTTTGAATTTGCATGATTGAAGGTTAAGTGTAAGAGTCTGAAGAACTTGTATAAATTTTAAGTAATGTTGAGGAACATGGTTGTGGCTCTGGAATGGAGGAATGTATCTTTTCCTCAATGTGCTGAGGTTTTGTTTGGAATCTAGTGGCTTAAGGGTAAATGGATGGGAGACGGATTCAAAACAGCATGAGTAACTGGAATGTTGCAGTTGGCTTCAGGGTTTCAGTGAATAAAGAACTCTTTGGCCCATTGAGTCTGTACCACCAAAAATACACAAAATTTACACTAGCCCCACTCTTTAGCACTTAGCCCATAGTTTAGAATGTTATGACACATCCAAGTACTTGCTAAAGATTAAGGGCACCCACCTCAACAACCTCTTAATCAGTGCATTCCAGACCCTTACCACCCTCTGGCTGATAAAAGGTTTCCTCAAATCTTCTAAATGTCCTGTCTTTCACCTTAAAAGTGTGTTCCCCTTGTTAGTGACCCTTCAGCTAAGGGGAATGCCTGCTCTCTATCGACTCTGTCTGTGGCCCTTATCATTTTATGCAACACTATTAGGACTTCGTTGCACCACAGAAAAATACCAAAGCTTATCCAGCCTCTCTTTACAGCTAAGATACTTCATCTCAGGCAACATCCTGGCGAAAACCCTCTGTATCCTCTCCTGTGCAATCACATCCTTCCTATAGTGCAGTGACCAAAACTGCACACAGTACTCTGTCCTAAACAAAATCCTGTACAGCTCCAAAATAACCTCCCTGCTCTTGTAATCTATGCCTTAACTGATAAACAAAAATATACCATATGCTTCTTAACTACTCTACTAACTTGCCCTGCTGCCATCAGGGATCTGTGGGCAAGTTCCCCAAGATCCTTCTGTTCTTCTGAGTTTCTTAGTGTCTTGCCATTCATTAAGTACTCTCTTGTCTTCTTACTTCTTACAAAGTGCATCACCTTCCACTTCAGGGTTGAATTCCAGATGTGCCTATCTGACCAGTTCATCCAGCTAACATGTTAGCTCTATTTCTCTCTCCACAGATGCTGCTGACCAGCATTTTCTGTTTTTGATTTAGACAGAAGAGGCTTTCATTCCAGAAATTCAGGCTAGATCGAATCCATGTACCTTAAGTAAGAGGTAAGGGTTTAACTCACTGCAACTCTGTCCCTGGAGTTTTACATTAATGTAACTGCATAATAAAACAACATTCACAGTGAATGGCTTCCTCTGAACCATTAGCAGTTTGACTGCCTTAGGTAGATGGCAAACAGCATTTTGTCACCAGATGATGATATCAGGAAATTGCCCGTTGCTAAGTGAAATAATTGCAAGCTAGGAATATAAGCACAAAAGGCTTTTGTATTGGAACAGCTTATAATAAATATTTCCAAGTGAGTGGTTGATAGATAAGATTATCTGTGTGCTAGTTCTCCCTGCACTGAGCTCAGAGAAAAAGCACATTTCAAGCAGCCTGAGGCTATGGACCAACTTTGATTCATTTGATATCCACAACCTCTTACTTTTGCTTAAAATTGTCTGAATCATACGTGTAAAGTAGGTAACACCTATATACCTAAATTGTTACATGTGTTTAGAAAATTTGGACTTTTCCATTGAGATTATTGCATATATAATTTTATTTATTATCATAAGATTGAAATATTTTCTCATTTTTTAAAGTAACAATCAAATGATATATTCGCCCATTTTTATTCCCTATTTATTTCCCCCATCTCATTGCATAATCAATTATACATTCAAATGGATGTTTTGGCAAGCTAATGTACATTTTGGTTTCAAATGGATTGTGGAAAGAATACATTGTTTTTGGAACAGGCACAAATATCATGGAAAAACAACAGATTTAATTGTTAAACAATGTTTGTTTTAGTCTGTTTCTTTTGACCTGGTTCAAAAAATAAGGAAGTCCTGTTCATGAATATAATTTTTTCATTAGTTTGTTAACATACAAATTTATAGAAAACTTTTGTTTTGCTCCTGGTACTTGGTTTCTGTACTGAGTAATCCTACAAGAACAAAGTCTAATTGTGAACTAATCCACTCCTTTAAATTAGGAGATGTTTGTGAGTGCTCCAGCAATCTGTGTTTTGTGAATATTAGCATTTTGCCACAGTGGGGATTGTATCATCTTGTAGCTGGTTCTAAGAGTGTACTAACCTGCTACTGTGTGGGAAACTAAATGGAGGCCTTTCACCTCCAGCAATTTCATTAAGTATTGGGTTTGTACCTGCAAAATGGTGAAGCGGGATATAACCTCGTTCTTTCCCCATGACCTCTGTCCAGAGTGGCAGACTGATTGAGGCACATGTCAAGACTATGTGTGGGAGTTGGCATGAAAATTTGTGAAGCTTGTGTGAGGTATAAACAATATGTTACCTTGAGCACATTCCTCAAAATTTCCATAGAATGATAAAGTTAAGAAAGAAGTAAATTTGCCTATGCCATGCTAAATGTTTAGATGGACCATATCATTCTAATCTAAATTGTCTGATTGTTCTCCATATCTTTTCCATTCTTCCTTTTGAAATAATTATCCAGTTGTTTTTTACAGGGCGCTGTAAACTCTGCATTATGGTCCTGAATTGGCACAGGGATTATCCTCTTATCCTCTTCTTTTGACATAAGCACTATTCCTCCAGGCAGCAAAAGTATTGTTGGGACATGGGAAATTTTCACTGAAATTTATCTAATCTAATAAACTTATTATTGAAAGTAAAACCACCTTCCCTTCATTTTTAAGTAAGAATCCTCTAACACTATGCTCTAAAACATTTCCCTCATTTTGAAAGTGCTTATTGAAGGCCTGATTAACATTTTTTGTTCCATTTGAAAAGACCCAAGTTGTTTCAGCTTTCACTATCATTACCATCTATTCTGCGAGCAGCTTCCTTATTTGAATCATAGAATCACCAGAGTGTAGAAGCCATTCAGCCTAGCCCCTCGAGGAGCATCCCAACCAAAGCCACTTCCCTACCCTATCCCTGTAATTAACATGGCTAATCCACCTAGCGTGCACATTCCTGAACACTATGGGCAATTTATCCTGGCCAATCCACCTAACCTGCACATCTTTGGACTGTGGGAGGAAACCGGAGCACCCAGAAAATCCTGCACAGGCACGGGGAGAATATGCAAACTCCACGCAGGCAGTCACCTGAGGGTAGAATTGAACCTAGGTCCCTAGCACTGTGATGCAGCAGTGCTAACCACTGAGCCAACATGTCACTCCTTGTGAATCTTTTCATAGCCTGAATATCCTTCCTCCAACCAATTTCCCAAAACCACAGTAAGTTCACCAGATGTAGTTTGACCTCATATATTTGCTAATTGTGTTGACCCATTCATTGTTTTCTACATTGTTCTTTATTATTTAAACATATTTAATTTTGTGTGTTTGGTAAATGCAAATGGAAAACAAAAGAGAACCCAATGCGAATCCTCAGTGGGGATGAGGAAGGAATGGGTCAGAGATGGGAATAACACTTTGCACATCCTTCCTCTCTGAAAGACTTCCAATGAAGTTTCAGTTTTGATTTCTTTCTATGCATGTGGCTGCATTTCCTTTAATACTAATATTGCTACATGTCTCTTGCACTAAACCTTAACGAATATCTCCTGAAAATTCAAATATTGCTCTTTTTGCCCCTTTATCTATGAAATTTATATAAGCATGACCTATCCTTCAAAAGTTCATGTTGGTTGATTGTCACTAGTGAACCCATGAAGACACTTGCATTTTCAACAATTTCCTTCCATATTATAAGCTGTTGCAAGGAAATTTTCTGACTCTGAGTTTTTGGCAGGAATCCTTGCTCATTGGCATCATATTGTGAAAATTCAGTGTAGGCTGTGTGCAGTTTTTCCAACAGTGACAAATAACAACTTGTGCTTATACCGTATCTGCAGTGTCAACAATATTCCATGGTGCTTTAGCAGAGAAGGAGAGTAAAATAGAATAAAGAAAGCTCAATTAAAGTCCTGAAAGCTGATAGGTGGACAATGACCATGGTGTAAGCGTTAAGGTGGTTGACTGAACGTTTGTTGAGGAGATGGGATTAGAGAAAATATTTAATGGTGTAGAAAGAGTAGCATGGGGAGTGTGTTTAGGGAGAGAAATGAGGAGTCTAGGCCTGAGGTGACTGAAGACCAGGCCACCAAAGGCTTGAAAGGTTAGGAAATATTCAAAATATTTGAACAAGGACAGAAGGGTGAAGCAGAAGTGTAAAGCTGAATAATGTTACAGAACTAGGGTCAGACTTTAAAAAGTGGGGAATAGAATTTTGAATGAAATTCAATGCCTGTACATTTCCAAATGTAATTCAGTAACATAAGAACATAAGAACTAGCAGCAGGACTAGGCCATCTGGCCCCTCGAGCCTGCCCCGCCATTTAATAAGATCATGGCTGATCTTTTTGAGACTCAGCTCCACTTACCCGCCCACTCACCATAACCCTTAATTCCTTTACTGTTCAAAAATGTATCTAGCCTTGCCTTAAAAACATTCAGTGAGGTAGCTTCAACCGCTTCACTGGGCAGGAAATTCCACAGATTCACAACCCTTTGGGTGAAGAAGTTCCTCCTGACCTCAGTCCTACATCTGCTTCCCTTTATTTTGAGGCGATGCCCTCTAGTCCTAGTTTCACCTGCTAGCAGAAACAACCTCCCTGCCTCCACCTTATCTATTCCTTCATAATCTTATATGTTTCTATAAGATCTCCCCTCATTCGTATGAATTCCAATGAGTATAATCCCAGTCTACTCAGTCTCTCCTCATAATTCAACCCTCTCAACTCTGGAATCAACCGAGTGAATCTCCTCTGCACCCCCTCCAGTGCTAGTTTATCTCTTCTCAAGTAAGGAGACCAAAACTGCACACAGTACTCCAGGTGTGGCCTCACCAGGATCCTATACAGCTGCAGCATAGCCTCCCTGTTTTTAAACTCCATCCCTCTAGCAATGACAGACAAAATTCCATTTGCCTTTTTAATTACCTGCTGCACCTGCAATCCTACTTTTAGCGATTCATGCACAAGGATACCCAAGTCCCTCTGCACAGCAGTGTGCTGCAATTTTTTACCATTTAAAACATAGTTCATTTTGCTGTTATTCCTACCAAAATGGATGACCTCACATTTATCAACATTGTACTCCATCTGCCAGACCTTTGCCTACTCACTTAGACTATCTATATCCCTCTGCAGACTTTCAGTGTCTTCTGCACACTTTGCTCTACCACTCACCTCAGTGTCATCTGCAAATTTTGACATATCACACTTAGTCCCCAACTCCAAATCATCTATGTAAATTGTAAACAATTGCGGTCCCAACACTGATCCCTGAGGCACACCACTAGCCACTGACCGCCAACCAGAAAAACACCCATTTACCCCTACTCTTTGCTTTCTAATGGTCAACCAATCCTCTGTCCATGCCAATACATTACCTGGAATACCATGCAACTTTATCTTATGTAGCAGCCTTTGGTGTGGCACCTTGTCAAATACCTTCTGGAAATCCAGATACACCACATCCACAGGTTCCCCATTGTCCATCATGCAAGTAATGTCCTCAAAGAATTCCACCAAATTAGTTAAACGTGACCTACCCTTCATGAACCCATGCTGGGTGTTCCCAATGGGACAACTTATATATCCAGATGTCTTGTTATTTCTTCCTTAATGATAGATTCAAGCATTTTCTCCACTACCGAAGTTAAGCTAACTGGCCTATAGTTACCTGCTTTTTGTCTACTTCCTTTTTTAAACAGTGGCATCACATTGGCTGTTTTTCAATCTGCGGGAACCACCCCAGAGTCCAGTGAATTTTGGTAAATAATTACTAGTGCATTTGCCATTTCCCCCATCACCTCTTGTAGTACCCTGGGATGCATTTCATCAGGGCCAGGAGACTTGTCTACCTTTAGCCCCATTAGCTTTCCCAGCACTGCCTCCTTAGTGATAATGATAGTTTCTAGGTCCTCACCTGCTATAACCTTCTTGCCATTAGTTTTCGGCATGTTATTTGTGTCTTCCACTGTGAAGACCGACACAAAATAACTGTTTAATGTCTCAGCTATTTCCTCATTCCCAGTTATTAAATTGGCCTTCTCATCCTCTAAAGGACCAATGTTTACCTTCGCCACTCTTTTACAATTTACATATTTATAGAAACTTTTGCTGCCTGTTTTTATATTCTGAGGTAGTTTACTCTCATAATCTATCTTACTTTTCTTTATAACTTTTTTTGTGACTTTCTGTTGGCCTTTAAAGATTTCCCAGTTTACTGCTTTTTTGTATGTGTTTTTTTTTCAATCTGATACTTTCCTTTATTTTTCCTTAGACATCCCTGGCTGGCTCTCTCTTTTCCTATAGTTCTTCCTTATCACTGGAGTATACTTTTGCTGAGCACTGTGAAAAATTGTTTTGAATGTCCTCCACTGTTCCTCAATTGACCCACCATAAAGTTTTTGCTCCCATTCTACCTGATTCTCATTCCTCCTCCCTCATTCCTTCATAGTCTCCTTTGTTTAAGCACAGGACATAGGTACTGGATTTAACCTTCCCACGCTCCATCTGTATTTTAAATTCAACCATAGTGTGATCACTCCTTCTGAGAGGATCCCTAACTGTGAGATCATTAGTTATTCCTGTCTCATTACACAGGACTAGATCTAGGATAGCTTGCTCCCTCGTAGGTTCCATTACATATTGTTCAAGGAAATTATCGCGGATGCATTCTATGAACCCCTCCCCAAGGCTGCCATGACCAACCTGGTTTGACCAATCGATATGTAGATTAAAATCCCCCATGATAATTGCTGTACCATTTTTACATGCAATAGCTATTTCTGTGTTTATTGCCCGCCCCACCACGATGTCATTATTTGGTGACCTGTAGACCACACCTATCAGTGACTTCTTCTCCCTGCTATTCCTAATTTCCATCCAAATGGATTCAATGTTTTGTTCAGTAGAACCGATATCATCTCTCACTACCGCCCTGATATCATCCTTAAAAATCAGAGCAACACCAACTCCCTTACCTTCCTGTCTGTCCTTCCGAACAGTTTGATACCCCTGGATATTTAACTCCCAGTCATGACCATCCTGTAACCATGTCTCTGTAATGGCCACTAAATCATACCCATTTGCCATGATTTGCACTGTCAACTCATCCACCTTGTTTCGAACGCTCCGAGCATTCAGATAAAGTGCCCTTATGCCAGTTTTTGCACCTTCTTTTTGGGTCCTATTACCTCCATTACTAACAGCTCTTGAGTTCTCCTTCCCTTTAACTTTTTTCCTAATTTTCAATGGAGTTGAAGCTTCCTCGTCACCTGCTAACCTGCTGCTTTGCCTTACATTAATTGTTATTCTCCCTGTACGCTCACTACTCCCTTCCCCTATTTATTCGTTTAAAGTCCTATTAACCACCCTATTTACCCTTTTCGCCAGAACACTGGACCCAGCCCTGTTCAGGTGAAGTCCATCCCAGCGGTATAGATCCCTCCTGTCCCAGAACTGATGCCAGTGCCCCATGAAAAGGAAACCCTCTTTCCCACACCACCCTTTTAGCCACGTGTTTACTTCCCTGATCCTCGCCTCCCTATGCCAATTTGCACGTGGCTTGGGCAGCAATCAGAGATTATGAGCCTTGAAGACCTGTTTTTTAATTTTGTTCCTAGCTTTTCATAATCCTGAAACAGGCCTTTTTTCCTAGTCCTGCCTATGTTGTTGGTACCTATGTGGACCACAACAACTGGCTCCTCCCCCTCCCTCTTTAGTATCCTCTCAAGCCGGTCAGAGATGTCTCGCACCCTGGCACCGGGAAGGCAACACACCATGCGGGATTCTCTATCCTGCTCGCAAACAGAGGGTAGAATCTTCCCAGCCACTGAGCGACATGGCCATTGATGAGAAAGTTGGGAAAATCATGTGAGATTGGGAATCTCCTTGCTGCCAAGGTCAAGGTAAGAGGTCCTGTTTTCCAACCGAGTGCTGAGCAGCGAGAATCTTGTAGTGAGCGGCAAGAGATTTGTTTGCATGCATTAACATTTCATTATGAGCAGATCTCGCTGCATTTATGTACTGTTTCCCATCGTTCTGGCTGCAGACGGAAACATCAACAATTCCTGGACACCAGTTACCAATATCTCAGAACACACTCTGCAGGTAGTGACCTCCTGCACTCCTGTCCTCAAACGTGTCACCATTTGACTGGGATAGTATAGATCAGACCTGGTGGCGGAGTCATGTTGCCCATTGATCCATAAGGAACTGAGGGAAATAAGTCTAAATTAGTTAATCAAAACCAGATCTCAAAGTAACCTGTTCAGTCTTGGGTACCACAGACCAGGAAGGGAGACAATGTATTGAAGAGAATATACCAAAATAGTATCAGGGCAGGTAGACTTAAATTAGGTGGAGGGACTGGAGAAGCAGAGACTGTTCTCCATTGAGATCAGTTTAGGGAGAGATAATGGACGTAGTCAAATTTTATCATGGAATTTGATAATGTTGATGGAGAGAAAGTGCTTCCACTGGTAACGTGGTTGATAAACAAAGCAGACAGATTTAAATTAATTGGCTAAGATATCTGGGCAGAGATGATGAGAATATCTTTACTGCAATGAAATGCTGTGAACTGAAATGCTCTGCCTGAGAAAGTAATGAAATCAGAATTTATTGTAACTTTCAAAGAGGAATTGCATACATGTTCAGGAAGAACAAGACACAGTGGGTACATTGCCTCCATATGCTGTTTAATTCTGTGAATAACAATGAGTACTAACTCATTTTTAGAAAGCAAATTGTACCGTCTTCATTTCAATCTCTCAGAAGGGGATGATGACAAGCCTTTTATTGATAATTCACTGTTTATTGCGCAGAATGATGATCTCACAATGTTATAAAAGCAACATAAAGAAATGTGCCAAAAGGTGGTGAAAGGAAATCAAATTTAAGTGAAAACGACAAAGATAATGCCTTCATCTTAACACAGCAATTCATGCATGGTATTTAGTGTAGATTACATAATTGGCAAGAGAAATAAGCATTCTAGCTTTCAATGAGGTCAAACTTTTTTTAATGGGCTATAAGCAATTTAGTTTAATTATAAACTTTATTGGAAGAAAGGCTGATAAAGACAAGCAAACTGAAATAGCTGATGTACAGAGCATCCAGTCAGAATAAAAATCGTCAAACATAAATCCTTAGTAAAGAAGACACTGAGAAGAACGCGGTGAGACACCCAAGATGTGTCATAGCAACAATTAGTGGCTGATCAATGTTCAAAACTTTTGAATCTCCTGTTCTTTTAGGATCTGTGTCAGAATGTCTCCTGGTGTTGTTCTCTCTAACAATGGTTTCAGCACAAGACAGATGACTGCATTTTAACCTCAAATAATGGACAGGTTTGAGTGGGTTGAAAAGTTAAGTTATTAATAGCTTGTCGCCCAGCCCAAACACTTCTCCAACACAGCCACCTGACCTATCCATGTGTCAATATTGATATCAACCTTCTACCTGTTGAGCAGTGATGATCTGTACTGGGGTCAACACTTTAGTTTAGAAATGGGTCCTTGACCAAAACCGAAGTGATGTGAGTTGACAGTTTGTATGGTCCATCTATGAATGTCAGACAGGCAGTAAAAAAGCAGGCCTAGTACAGAATGACTATCTCCTCCACTGATGCAAACAGCCCATTTGCTTTGCAGTTACCTTCTGGTGGGGGGGTGGGGGTGGGGGTGGGGGCAAGAAGAATCTGATCTGCAAGAGAGCTTTTCCTGGGACCTCAGCTGAGTTTGAAAGGAAGCCTATTACTGGCTTCGGAGGAAAGTTATGAGTTAATTATTAAGTTGCTGTTTTAATTCCACTAATTTGAAAAATGCAAATTTCTAAACTAGTGCAGATGGAGAGAGAGTTTCTAGGTGTAGGATGATTTGTGAGCAAATAATGGAGTCAATAACGTAGAATCCCTATAGTGTGGAAGCAGACCTTTGGACACATCAAGACCACACTGACCCTCCAAAAAGCATCCCACCCAGACCCATAATCGTGCATTCTCCATGGCTAACCCACCTAGCCTGCACATCATTGGACACTATGGTCAATTTAGGATGGCTAATCGACCTGACTTGCACATTTTGGGACAAAGCTGGAGTAAATCCACACAGACACAGGGAGAATATGCAAACTCCACACAGACAGTTGCCCAAGGGTAGAATTGAACCGAGGTCCCTAGCACTATGAGGCAACAGTGCTAACTACTGAGCTATGACACTGCTCAGTATTAGAGCTACACTGTGTGTGAATGCATGGAATGTACTTAGTACCATTGGGAAGTTACACGCACAAATTACTTTTTGGGATTATGACAATGTGGCAACACTAGAGAACTGCTTTAAGGAACAACAGATGTGGATGTTAAATATTTCGGGTCACAAGGTTATTGAAAAGATAGGAAAGAGAAAAAAAGAGTTGTGGTGTTTTTGTTTGGTTCAGGAGAACTTGAATTACTGGAGAAAAAGATGTTTCAAAGTGTTCAAAGATAGACTTGATATGGCCTGAGGAATAAAAAGGGCGGAATTATGTTGCTTGGAGTTACATATAGACCACCAACTGGGTGGAAAGATCTAGAGCAACAAATCTGCAAGGATATTAGAGAGGTATAAACATCATAGAGTAGCTACGTGAACAGTTAAAATCCCCTAATATATCAACTGGGAATGGTGGTAGTATGAAGAACAAATGTAGATTGTTTTCAGTAGAAGTTCCTACAGAACCATGTATCCAGTCCAAAAAGAAGAAGGCACTGTTAGACCTGGTTCTTGGGAGTGAGGTGGGCTGATTAAATCAAGTGACCAGTGAAACATTAGGAACAGTGATCATTGTATCTCAATGGCAGCTAACATAAAGAGTAATCCCAAAGTCTTTTATAAGCACATTAGTAGTAAAAAAGTGTAAGGCCAATTAGGGACCAAAAATGGGGCTTTTCTTTTTAAGACAGGAGGCATGACTGAGATGTTGATTGCATACTCTACATTCGATTTTACCTATTGGCAGATGCTGCCCAAACATGGTGACAGAGGAGGAAACTCAGTTACTCGAAGGGTTCAAAAGTGATAAGGAGGTGCTATTGAATCAGCTGTCAATACTTAAAGTTGATAAAGTATGGGGTCTGGATGATATACTTCCAACCATATTGAAGAAAATGAGAATGGAAACAGCAAACGCACCGACAATATTAACATTTAACTCTTCTCTGGATTTAGGGGTGGTGCTGAAGGATTGAAGAATTACCAGGCCCAAAATGTTAACACTGATTTCTCTTCACAGATGCTGCCAGACCTACTGAACTTTTTCAGCAATTTCTGTTTTCGCACAAACATTGCGCCCTTGTTCAAAAAATGTTGTGATGATTAGCCCAGCAATTACAGACTAATTAGTTTAACTTTGGCGGAGAAGCTTCTAGAAACAATTATGCAGGATAAAATTAATAGTTACATTGAAAAATAGGCTTGATTCATCATTGATTTGTTCAGGTGAAATCGTGTTTAACTTGCTGGAGGTTTTTGATGAGGTAATAGAGGGTTGATGAGGGCAAGGCTGTTGATGTAGTGTACATGGACCAGTAAAAATTGTTCAACACAATGCCATATAACAGACCTGTGAGGAAACTTACTAGACATGGAATAAAAGATGTCAGTAGTAACGTGGTTACAAAACCAGTGGGAAGATGGGCAACAGAGACCAATAGTTAATGGGTATTTCTTCTCCTGGAGGAAGGATTATAAAGATCTCAGTGGCGACTCCTGGGAAACTAAAAACTGAAATACACACAAAATGCTGCAGAAACTCAGCAGGTCTGGCAGGATCTGTGGAAAGAAAAACAGATGATGTTCCAAATCTAGTATGACCTTTTTTCAGAAAGGGTACAACTCTAAAGGGTGTACAGGAGCAGAGAGACCTGGATAATGTATGCACATAGGTCACCAAGAGTAGTTTGTCAGATAGAAAGAGCTGTTAATAAAGTATACAGTATTCTAAGCTTCATTTAATAGATATGTAGGATATAAGAGCAGGGAAGTGATGAAGCTAGACTTCATCTGATTGGTTGATTTATTTTCATGTGTACTGAAGTACAGTGAAAAGCTTTGTTTACATGCAATACAGGCAGATCATAGTAAGCAAGGATGTACAGATCAAAAAGGCTTTAACAGAGGCATACATGTTACATTGCACAAAGCATGCGCTGGGCAAGATCAATGTTAGTAAGATTGGCATTATTATGAGGCTAGAGAGTCCATTCATCAGTCCAATAACAGCCTGGAAGATGCTGTTCCTGAACCTGCTTGTGCATGTGTTCAGGTTTCTGTATTTTCTGCCTGACAGAAGAGGTTGTAAGAGATTATTACTGGGGTGCAATGGGTCTTTGTTGATGTTGGCAGCCTTTCTGTGGCAGCGAGCCTTATAAATGGAGTCCATGGATGGAAGTATAGCTTCTGTGATGGTCTGGGCTCTGCACACCACCTTCTGTAGTTTCTTACAGTTTTGGGCAGAGCAGTTGCCGTACCAGGCCATTATGCACCCAGACAGTATGCTTTCAATGGTACATCTGTAGATGTTAGTGAGGGGCCTTATGGACATGCCAAATTTCCTGAACTGCCTGAGGAAGAAGAGGCGTTGTTGTGCCTTCTTGACCGTCATATCTACATGGGAAGTCCATGACAGTTTGTCAGTTATCATCAGTCTGAGGAACTTGGTGCTCTCCACCCTCTCAGCCTCAGTTCCACCGATGGAAATCAGGGCATGTTCTCCTCCTTTCCTTCTGAAGTTGATGATCAGTTCTTTAGTTTTGTCGACATTGAGAGACAGATTGTTTTCATTGCACCACGTCACCAAACCCTCTATCTCCCTTCTGTAGTTTGACTCATCGTTGTTAGGTATCCCTCCCATTATGGTGGTGTCGTCAGCGAACTTGTAGATGGCAACTGAAAGAACTGCGGATGCTATAAATCAGAAACAAAAACAGAAGTTGCTGGAAAAGCTCAGTAGGTCTGGCAGCATCTGTAAAGAAAAAATCAGAGCTAATGTTTTGGGACACTGGACCCGAAATGTTAATTCTGATTTTTTTTCTTCACAGATGCTGCCAGACCTGCTGAGCTTTTCCAGCAACTTCTGTTTTTGAACTTGTAGATGGCATTCATTCAGTATTTGGTAACCCAGTCGTAGGTGTCCAGGGAGTACAGTAGGGGGCTGAGGACACATCCTTGGGGGGCTCTGGCGTTAAGTGTTATTGTGGAGGAGGTGTAATTACCTATCCTCACTGATTATGGTCTATGAGTCAGAAAGCTGAGGATCCAGTTGCAGAGGGTGGAGCCAAGACCAAGGCCATGGAGTTTTGAGATCAGTCTGGAGGGGATAACGGTGTTGAAGGCAGAGCTGTAGTCAATGAGCAAGAGTCTGACGTAGGTGTCTTTGTTGTCTACATGTTTCAGGGATGAGTGCAGGGCCAGGGAAATGCATCTGCTGTGGACCTGTCATGTCTGTAGGCAAATTGTAGGGTATTGAGGCAGGCTGGGAGACTGGAGTTGATGTGGGCCACAACCAGCCTCTCGAAGCACTTCATGATTGTTGAGGTCAGAGCTATTGGGTGGTAGTCATTAAGGCACGTTGTCTGTGTTTTCTTGGCACAGGGATGATGGTGGTCTTCTTGAAGCAGGCGAGGACTTCTGCTTGTGGGATGGAGATGCTGAAGATGTTGGTGAATACATCTGCAGTTGGTCCACACAGGATCTGAGTGCTCGGCCAGGGACACCATCCAGGCCCGTCACTTTCCTTGGATTGACTCCCAGGAAGACTGATCTGACGTCTGCAGTGGTGACGAAGGGAATAGGTGTGTCCGGGTCTGTCGGGGCAGGTGTCATCGCGTTGCTGGCATTCTGCTCAAACCGAGCATAGAAAGCATTTAGCGCGTCAGGGAGGGATATATCTTTGTCTACTATCTTGCTCTGCTTCATTTCATATCCCGTAATGTTGTTTGCCATAGACGGCGGGTGTCTGTTTGGTAAGTTTGGGCCTCTAACTTATTCCGGTGCTGCTGCTTGGCTTCCCTGATGGCTTTGCAGAGATCATATCTGGATTTCCTGTATTGGTCTGGGTCACCCGACTTGAATGCTGTACGCCTGGTCTTCAGTAGGGAGTGGATTTCCTGGATCATCCAAGGTTTACGGTTGTGAAACACTTGGAATAAATTCTTCGGTACACAGTCCTTCACATGTTTACCAATGAAGTCAGTGACAGTCATGGTGTACATGTCTAGGTTTTCTGCTGTGCATTTGAACACAGTCCATTCCATCGACTTCAAGCAGTCCTGGAGATGGTCTTCCGCTGCCTCGGACTAGCATTTTACTGAAGAATTGTTAACAGTTCCATCCATAGTCCTACACAATAGGAAGGATGTAAGTGTATTAGAGACAATACAGAAGCTCCCAGCGGTAATGTATATAGAGGGTAGATTGGGAAAAAAAATGGGACTGTTCTCATGGGATAACCATGATGTGGAGGTGCCGCTGTTGGACTTGGGTGGACAAAGTCAGAAGTCACATGACACCAGGTCATAGTCCAACAGGTTTATTTCAAATTGCAAGCTTTCAGAGCACTGCTCTTTCATCAGGTGAAGTCTCCTTATGAAAAAGCAGCGCTCCAAAAGCTTCTGATTTCAAATAAACCTGTTGGATTATAATCTGGTGTCGTGCGACTTCTCACTTCATTGGATAAGGCCGAGAGGAAATTTGATGGTTTTCAAAGTAATGAGGGGCCTGGACGCAGTGAATAGGGTGAAACTGTTCCCTCTCATAAACAGATTTTGTACTCGAGGCCTTAATTTTCATGTTTTGCAAAAGAAGCAAATGCAAGGTAAGAAAATCTTGTTCACACGAAGATGAGCTGGGGCTGGACTGTGCTGCCAACACTTGTGGTGAAGGCAAGTTCAATTGAGGCATCCAAGTGAGCATCAGAGGATTATCTAAATAGAATAATGCACAAGGCTATTGGGAAAAGGCAGGCTGGCATAATTTTTTAAAAAAATGCTCAGAACTAGTAAAGATGGGCTGAATGGTCACCTTCTGCTTAGCTCCACTTGTGTTTTGTTCCCAATTAGGGGTCATTTAAGCAGAGTTGCTTGCATTGTCCTGTCCCCAGCGCAGTCTTTGCCACGTAGGGAAGCTACCAACTCTGTGGAGTTGACCTCACTGAGGAAGCTCGTGGGCTGTTTGAAGCTAATGGCTTAGAGAGGGGCTGGTGTCATGAGAAGAAATGCCTACAGCCCTAGTGACAGGCATGGCCCAGCCCAAGCTTTACTCCTCCAACCCAAAGCCCTCTGATCTTTTATTGTTTTTTTATTTTTAATTTACTCACTTGGGAGTACCCCCTGGGTCCAAGTCTGCCTCAGAAGTGTCCACCTGGCCTGAGGGTGGCACAGATTTCCAAGTAGTCAGGCCTCTGAGTGTTGAATTGATGTCATCTGAGAGCCCGTTCACCAACTTTAATGGGACAGTGGGCCCACGGGTTGCCTTTATTAAAATCACTGAGCTGCTCCCGCTGCATTGGCAAGTGTGGGCCTGTGATTTGCTTCTTGACTAGATGTTGGAGTGCTAAAGATTCGTACAGCGCGGAAAAGCCCCTTTGGCCCATCGAGTCTGGACAGACTGAACCACCACTAAAAGTGCACTGATCCCAATTTCCTGTACTTGTCTCATATCCTTGGATGTTACGACATTTGAAGTACACATCCAAATATTTTTTAAACATTGTAAGGTTTCCAGCCTCCACCATCTTCCGGTGGTGCCTTCCAGATTGCTGAGCGAAAACGTTTTTTCCCCAAATCCGCTCTGAATCTCCTCCTCCATACCTTAGAACTAATCCCTCTTACGATTGACCCCCTCAACCAAGGGGAACAGCTGCTCTCTATTCACCCTGTCCATGCTCTTCATAATCTAATACACCTCAGCCATGTCCCCTCTCAGTCTTCTCTCTCTTAAAAGAAATCCGAGTTTATCTGGTCTCTCTTTGTAGCTCAATTTCTCCATCCCAGTCAACATCCTGTGAGCCTCCTCCAGTAAATGGTAACGTTCAATTCAATTATCTAGGGACTGGTGGAAAAAAATACGTAAAGAGGCCTAAATTTTTATTTCATGTTAAGTTTTTTAATGCTGATTATCACTGATGGCTTGTTCCAACTATGGTTCTGGCAAACCAGTTAGTAAGAGGATGAAAAATACATGGTAGCTTTACCCTTTCAATTTCTCATTGGAAGAATCTGAGTGAGAGTGGGGTCTTTATTAAGAGGAATTGTGGATACCAGGCTATGCGCCATGGTTCTTGGGCATAGTGTGCACCCTATACTAACTTTTGGTTCCACCGATACAGGGCGATTTTAAATTTAAGGGGAACTAATGAATCCTTTTCTATCTTTCAGTAGTTAATTTAAAATCCTAAAAGTGTAACAAAAGTAATATCCTTAAATAGTAAATTATAAATGTACCCTAAAGCATTAAGTAGGGCTGGGAATACCTATCCTAACACAGTCCAGATGTTAGTTTCCTGAACAAGCCTGCGTACACAGTAACTCCAGTGGTTTCAATAGAACAGAAACCATTTTTCATTAGTCACAGCCTGCCTTCTGTAAAGATCACTTTTGCTGACAGCACCTTCTCATACAGCTCATTTTAACAGCAGGACAGAGCCGCTAAAACGAATAGAAGGCAGGGTATAGAGATTTCTATTGGAAACATTCATCACTTAACTCCGAGTACTGGGGGTCCTGTGCAGCTTTCAGTGAGTGTACGAGATAGATTTTGTTTTGACCGATTGGACCCAAAATTCTTGGCTTTCCGCTGATCAGCTGTTCCCTTTTTTGGAGTCATATTATTAAAATTCTGATATTTGATCCAGTTATGTTCTATTCATTCAGTGCCTGAAAATGATATGGTAATTCATTTTTGTTTTCTTTTCAACATTTTGCTACTTTGATAGCCTTTTTAGGGGTGGCACGGTGGCTCAGTGGTTAGCACTGCTGCCTCACAGCGCCAGGGATCCAGGTTCCATTTCACCTGCGGGCAACTGTCTGTGTGGAGTTTGCACGTTCTCCCCGTGTCTGCATGGGTTTCCTCCCACAGTCCAAAGACGTGCAGGTTAGGTCGATCGGCCATGTTAAACTGCCCGTAGTGTTCAGGGATTTGGACATTAGGTGGGTTATAGGGGGACGGGTCTGGGTGGGATGCTCTGAGGGTCGGCGTGGACTTGTTGGGCCAAAGGGCCTGTTTCCACACTGTAGGGATTCTATGATTTTCTTTCTTTTATTGTGGTGCAAAGTTTGCAGAGGGAGTTTGCAGATGGTTAGAGATGTGAACCTAGCTCCATAGACACAGCAGCAGTACTGTTAAACTACTTGACCTTTGCGAGACAACCCGCAGCCTGTGAACTCCACGATACCAGCCTCTCTCACTGGTTTGGGCAACTCAGCAGCTCTCCTGGCATTACTACTGACTGTCATAAATTCCATATTACACCTCACACACATACTCCCAGAATTGCTACCAGCCTGGCATCCATTCAGTGGCTCAGTGGTTAACACTGCTTCCTCAGAGTGCCAGGGACCCGGGTTTGATTCCATCCTCAGGCAACTATTTGTATGGAGTTTGCACATTCTCCCCGCGTCTGTGTGGGTTTCATCTGAGTACTCCAGTTTCATCTCACAGTCCAAAGACATGCAGGGTAGGTGGATTGGCTATGCTAAATTCCCTACAGTCTGCAGGCTCTGTGGATTAGCCGTGGGAAAATGCAATGTTACAGGGATAGGGTGGGAGGCTGGGTCTGAGTAGGATGCTCTTTGTATGCAATAAGGACTGCAGATGCTGGAAGCCAGAGTGTACAGGTGTGAAGCTAGAAAAGCAAAGCAGGTCAGACAGCAACAGAGGAAACTCCATGGGCTGGATGGCCCCTTTCCACACTGTAGGGATTCAATAATCTCTTACTACAGTCTCCAGGAGCCTCTAACTATTTAGATGTGACAAGGGCATCATCATTTGTTTTTGCAACAGAATCATTCCAGCAGGAGAAAGTTGCCCACAAAAGCAGGGAGAACCTGAGAATCAGTGGAGAGTTGGCAAACCTTCATCTCTGTACACCCAGCCCCCCGAGGACATGATTCTCTGAATTACAGAGCCAGCTCCAGTACAGCCTGTGACACCTGGTGCCACAGAGACTAACCAGGTTTGAGAGTAAGTGTCAGTCTTCTGCACCTTCTCAAAGTCCTCCTCAGACTCCTCTCGAGACATATCATGCAGTGGAAGCTGCAGGTGGAGTGTAGAGGCAACACCTTGTTTCCTCATCACTAATCCTTCCCTTAACTCCTACTCTCCCCATCTACTTTTATGCTCTCAGATGCATCTGATCTGCCACAGGAAGAAATGCATGAGCACCGCGACAACAGAAATAAGGAGACACCCTCAGTTGATCTTTCACCCCCAACAGCTCAGATATTGCCAATGTGCGCACTTTAGAAACTGTCATGGAGTCAAATTCTACGTTGGGCACCTGTGTGTTCCAAAGGGTAAGGACAAAGGTACCTCAGGGAGGGAGACTGCATATAGGTTCTGACACATTGGACTCAGATGAGGATAATTGGTAGGGTAGTCCTGAAGTGTATACTGCCCACTGAATTCATGTCATATGATTGGCCTGCTACACAGCCTAATTTCATTAGCTTAGAAAGTAGAAGATGTGACTCCAGAATAGCTGAGGGCATTAATGCAATCTTGGAACTCATCTTTTCCACCATGGAAGTGACGGCCAACTTCATGAAAGCACCAGTTGGCATGACCATCACTTAACTGTCATTTGCCAAGGTTTCAGCTTCCACTGTAGTGCATGCAGAAGATACTTGAGATCTTTGTACCGTGGTGGAAATTCAGACTAATGCTCACTGCTAAACAAACTTGGATTTCTGCCAATGTGTTGCAGACCAAAGGACCATGTGGTCTCTCTCAGCTGTCCAGCAATGTGTGTTGAAGCAAGTAACTAAATTTGCAGAAGTGCTATCCTGGGAGAGTGGCAGTGGCTCTGTGGAACACAAGCCTATTGTCTTTCTCAGGATTTCTTTTATAGTATTTGGGGTCTATCGCTGTTTAGTTTCCCAAAATTTTGCTGCTGGAGTCCATGGAAGTACCTGCAAGTATAATTATATACAGCTTGATCAGTATACATAATCTTTTCACATTAGATTAGAGTATTTGCATCCTTTTTGCTCTTTCCACTGAAACATCTGACTGACATTGCCACTATACTACCATCAACATTCTGTAGATTTATAATAGTTCCATTACTCTACATCTCCCTGCTCCCAAAAGTCTTTATCATCATTAAAATTGCATTCAAAACGTCTTCCCCAAATCTACAGGATGGATCTCTGAGGTGCTTTGACCAATTTCCCTGACTTTAATTCCCATCTTATTGAGGTTGAGATTATTGTGCACTCTTTCTTATGCTAGTGTGAAAATTCTTCTCCTGGGTGATTACAGAGATTTCTTCTTCCTCTCTCCTGAAAAGTAGTTAAAAATTTCTATTGGTTTCTATGTAGGCCTATCCGCAATCATCAAATTTTACCATCTTACATTTTTGAATGTTATTTCCGCTTTGCTCTTGATTGTATGAGATATTGTATTAAACTGTTTTCGAAAAGTTACTTTGTAGGCATTGAACTATTAAGCGATTTGTAATCAGTAGTAATATTATCAATTGGAATTCCTTTGC
Organism: Rhincodon typus; assembly: GCF_021869965.1. NCBI lineage: Eukaryota > Metazoa > Chordata > Chondrichthyes > Orectolobiformes > Rhincodontidae > Rhincodon > Rhincodon typus. Next base: position 108,085,140 of record NC_063336.1, read on the forward strand.
AGCTATTGTTTCATCTGTTTACCCTCATCTGGTTAAATTTACTAAACTAAAATCGTTTTTTATTGTCTAATGAGGTACCGTTCTTGCTGTGTTCAATGATGTTTGAATTGCAAGGTAGGGCAACTGGTAGTCTTACACATGGAGTAGTCAACTATGGTTATGGTCAGGAGATGGTGTTTGATTGGATAATATAACTTGATTAGTGAAATTGGTTTGGAAGCCCTATTAAATGGATATATTAACAAGCAGAATTCTGCAGTCACACTGCATTTCCCATGGCTAAACCACCTAGCCTGCAATCGCCAGACACTATGAACAAATTAGCATGGTCAATCCATCTAACCTGCGCAACTTTGGAACAAAAACAGAAGTTGCTGGAAAAGCTCAGCAGGTCTGGCACCATCTGTGAAGAAAAAAGTCAGAGTTAACGTTTCGGGTCTGGTGACCCTTCCTCAGAACTGATGGTAGCTGGGAAAACATCAGTTTATATGCAGAAAATAGGGAGGGGAATGGAGTAGGGAGTAAACAAAAGGATAGAGCCCGAAGAGAGAGAAGAGCAGTTGGATAGGCAAAGGAGTTGATAATGATCTGGCTAGGATGGTGAATATTTATTAATGGGTACTGTTAGTGACTAACAACAGGTAGTGTATAATGGCAGGCTATGTGATAACAAGGCCTGGTGTGTGAGTTACGGGGCTAGGACATGGGAGAGTTTAGGCCCTAAAACTACTGAACTCGATATTAAGTCCAGAGGACTGTAGGGTCCCCAAGTGGAAAATGAGGTGATGTTCTTCCAGCTTGCGATGAGTTTCGCTGGAACACTGCAGCAAGCCTGAGACAGAGATGTTGGCCAGGGAACAGGGTGGTGTGTTAAAGTGGCAGGCAACAGGTAACACAGGGTCTTTTTTGCGAGTAGAATGTAGATGTTCTGCGAAGTGGTCACCCAGTCTACGCTTTGTTTCCCCAGTGTAGAGGGGGCCACACTGTGAGCCCCGAATGCAATAGACTAGATTCTGGGAAGTGCAGGTGAAGTGTTGCTTCACCTGGAAGGTGTGTTTGGGCCCTTGGATACGGGGGAGGGAGGAGGTAAATGGGCAGGTGTTGCACCTTTGCCGGTTGCAGGGGAAGGTTCCGTGGGGCTGTGGGGAGGAGTTGAGGGTGAAAGAAGAGTGGACCAGGGTGTCCTGGAGGGAATGGTACCCATGGAAGGCCGACAAGGGAGGGCAGGGGAGTATGTGTCTGGTGATGGCATTTCACTGTAGGTGGTGGAAATGGTGGCTGATGATCTTCTGGATGTGGATGCTGGTGGTATGGTAGGTAAGGACAAGGGGAACCCTATCGCTATTGTGAGAGGGAAGAGAGGGGAGTGAGGGCCAAAGTGTGGGAGATGGGTCAGACCCGGTTGAGGGCCCTGTCGACAACAGTGCTGGGTAATCCTCAATCTACAATCTTTGGATTATGAGAAGAATTGATAAGGACTCATGGTTGTCAACTCTTGTTTTGTGAAACTTTGGATTAGGCTTGGAAGACTGGAACTGATCCTAGAAATTGGACTTAAGGGGGATCCAGCATTTACTGCTGCAGCTGGAGTGGTCAAATCAAGCACTGAAACTATGGAAGAAGGATCTCAATAAGGTGACTGACTGAAGAGGGAGAGTCCACCCCATGTCAAGCTCGTTAGAGACTTGGTAATGCAAGTGGAGCTGTACGAACTTAGAGAGCTCTCGTGGATAGATTAATTTTGGATTATTTTACCATTTTAGAGAGCTGCCTTGTACAGCCAGTTTGGTGTTACTCATTTGGGTGCCTTCCTACTTTCCTTCCCTTCCCTTTCCTTCCTTCTATTTCTTTTTGTTTAGAATTGGTTAATAAAATTGTTGTTCTAACACATTATTTAGTGTTGAGTCACCCTTCCTGTTATGTTCAGAATACCATGCTGAAACTAAGTGAGACTCCACCAGGGACACTCATCCTGCATGTTGCTCAAAGATACCAATAGATTGGATCGTTAGGAGAATTCACAATGATTTGTTTCAACCATATTATCTCAGTTGTTTTTCTTTGTTATGATCACTTTTTCTTTGTTTCTCTCTTTCATTAACTCTCCACAGTGTGGAAGCAAGCCATGTGGCCTGTTGAATCCACATTGACCCTCCAAAGAGCATCCCACCTTGATCCACTCCCTACCCTAACTCTGTAACCCTGCATTTCCCATGGTTGACCCACTTACCCTGCACATCCCTGGACACTATGGATAATTTATCATGGTCCAATTCACCTAACCTGCACATCTTTGGATTATGGGAGTAAACTGGAGGCAACCCACACAGACATGGGGAGAGTGTGCAAGCTCCACGCAGACAGTCACCCAAGGATGGAATCGAACCTGAGTCAGTGGTACTGTGAGACAGCCCTGTGAACCACTGAGCCATTCTGCCACCCTTAAACCCAATACTGCCTCCCTTGGCCACAGGACTGATTACTGTTCTGCTCTGTGCTTCTTATTATAGTTTTGAGCTTGGTTGTCCCGCTGGTTTTACTGTAGTGTGATCATTCTGAGTAATAAGATTTAACACCTAAGACAAATATAGTTACATTTTCAATCTTCTGCCCATCAGTAACATTGACAGTGAGGGCTGGTAATTTAGTAGCGCATGATTCAAATCTTTTGTTTTTCTTCAGTAATGCTTTTGTCCATACTCTTCACTTCTCTATTGGCTTGAGATTGATGAGGTGAACTGATAACATGAACGAGATCACATTCAGGGTGAATGTCTTAACCTATTCATTTGCAAACTGTGATCCTTTGTCTAATATTACAACATCAGGGATCCTATGTATTCAGTTGACTCCCCTGAATGATTTTACCTCTGTCTCTGATGTGATACCTGATGCAAACAGTTGACTTCAATTCACCTTGAGCCATAGGCAGTGATGATAATGAAAACCACCATTCTGAGCTCAAATAAATTGATTCCCAGACCTTGATGGAAAAAGTGAGGACAATAGTGTTTCTTTTCTCTTGGCTGTGCATAGCTATGGAATGCAGTTAGCAGTCATTCACTGTTTAGAGTGATTTTGATACCTGGCCACAAAATGTATTGATTGATTGCTGATCCCCAGCCCACTACTTTGCAGTGCCCAAGTGTCTTTTAATGAGTTTATTTTTAAGTATCTCAAGTTGAAGAGCTCTTGGTATTACTAATCTCTCGATTGACGACTTGCAACTCATCAATGACAGTAAGTCGTTTGCACTGTTTAAACTATTGTTTGTTAGCTACATTTTCGACCCAGTTCTTCGAGAAACGTCTGTAGCAGATCCAATCCAAAAGGTAATCCATTAAAACAACCATACTTGAAAGGTGTAGCAAATGGAGTTAATGTTTTAGAGTGTTCATCTAGAGATAATTACCATCCTTCCAGACAATGTTTCTGGATTTGAATACAGTTTTCATCCTATTTTTAGCCAACTTTGTATCTCTTTCAAACTTGTTCTAGTCACTAAAACAAAATCAAAAGAACTGCTGAAGCTGGAAATCAGAGACAAAATCAGAAATTGCTGGAAAAACTCAGCAGTTCTGGCAGCATCCGTGAAGAGAAATCACATTTAACATTTCAGGTCCAGTGATCCTTCTTCAGTTCTGAAGAAGACTAGTATGTTCTCAAAAGAAAATGTTAGCTTTAAATGCTAATCAGCTGCCTTCAAAAGTCTCCTACATATCAATTGTGGATTTACCCTCAAACAGCTGCCCACAATCTAATTTCCCCAGTTTTACAGTCATAGAGTCATAGAGATATACAACATGGAAACAGACCCTTCGCTCCAACTCACCCTTGCCGATCAGATATCCTGTATAAATCTAATCCTGTTTGCCAACATTTGGCCCATTTCCCTCTAAACGCTCCCTATTCATATACCTATCTAGATGCCTTTTAAATGTTGTAAACATACCAGCCTTCACCACTTCCTCTGGCAGCTCAATTCGTACATGCATTATCTTTTGCATGAAAAAGTTGCCCCTTAGGTCCGTTTTATATCTTATACCTCTCACCTTGAACCTATGCCCTCTAGTTTTGAACTCCCTGACTCTGGGGAAAAGATCATCCCTATTTACCCTATCCATGCCCCTCGTGATTTTATAAACTTTTGTAAGGTCCCATCCAGCCTCGGACACTCCAGAGAAAATCAGCCTATTCAGCCTCTCCCTATAGCTCCAACCCTCCAATCCAGCAACATCCTTGTAAATCTTTTCTGAATCCTTTGTATAGGAGGGAGACCAGAATTGCACGCAATACTCTAAAAGTGGCCTAACCAATGTCCTGTACCGCCGCAACATGATCTCCCAACCCCTTTACTCAGTGCACTGACCAATAAAGGCTAGCATACCAAATGCCTTCTTTACTATCTTATCTACCTGTGACTCCAGTTTCAAGGAACTATGAACCCGACTCCAAGGTCTCTTTGTTCAGCAACACTCCCCAGGACCTTACCATTAAGTATATAAGTCCTGCCCCGATTTGCCTTCCTGCCTAATACTGATGTAATTCACTTTCTCCCAATGTCAGCACTTGCATGCGAGGACCAGTCTTATTCTTATCCATAACTATCTTAAAACATACAGAGTTATGATCACTGTTCCCAAAATAATCCCCCGTGAGGCTGGTGGGGGCGGGAAGGGGGTGGGGGGGGGGGGGGGGGGGGGGGGAGGGTGGGAGCGTAGCAGTTGAAATGGAGGAATGGTCTTGACTAATACTTCTTATCCTATTCTCAACTGCAATTTTACATCGCAAACAGCAATGACACCTACTTCAAACCAATAGAGACTGCCTTAAATAGGCAGTTTGGGCACAATTTGGACTCAGCCTGTTGTTTTAAGCCAAGGTGCAGGAACTGGTGTGTGGTGGTATTTTCCTTGCCAGGCCAAATGTACCAGAGACAGGCTACATTTTAATTTTGTTTAATCCTTGAGCCCTTCAAGGAAATCTTGCGCTTTCCTTGCTGTAGATTGCTCCTCCTTTCTCCAAACACAATCCCTTTTGACAGCCTTACTCTCCACTTAATTAACTACTGAGGGCCATTCTGCCTGGATTCCAAGTCTGGCCACCAAACTCTGACTCCCACATCTGCCAGCCAGCCAGTGATTTTAAGATTTATTTTGAAACTGAGACCTGGGATAGAAAATTTTTGAGACTTCTGGTTAAAGTTTATTATTTGGCTGTTGTTTAACTATTTTGAATTAATCCCATCGCAATTGACAATCAACCTTCACTGCTATAGTGCCATCCATGACAATTGAGACAGATAAGGGCAGTTAACATCAATAGAGCCACATTCAAGAGAGAAATCTGACAAGCTAGCTTTTAAGGAAGAACTTTTCTTATCTTTATATGCTCAGTCACTCAAGTTCTGCCAGGCAATTGCTTGCCATTTCATGAATATATTGTTATTTAAGTAACCAAGAAAAGTTTCTCATTTCGTTTTAGTTCCAGGATACTTTTCACTCAATTCTGGACATTGCTTTTCTAAAAAAAACACACACATTCTCTTTTAATTCATTCATTGTTAAATGTAAATTCAACATAAAGATCTGAACCCACCTCTTTCGCTGAACCCTTTTATTTATTATTTTGACAGCAAAAGAATGGCTGTAAATAAAACATTTACATCTGATTGGTAAAGCAAAAATGAAGTCCAGTATTATTTTGTTTTCTACTGAACTGAAATTCAGTCTAAAACTAGATGAGCCCTTTGGCAATAAAGGTTTGTTTCAGTACTATTGTTGTGTGGGAAAGAACAAAACTCTTCCCGAAGCTACTAAATCCTTGTTTGTTTGTGTAAAGGAGTTGTGGTATCCAGATCAATGGTGTCCAATGTGATGTTAACACCATGTGATTATGATTGTTTTGTGTTGAAAACCAGACTTTTATAAAATGCTTGCATGATTAAAGCACCCATTGTTTAATGAACAAATTCAGGGTAGTGATCCCAATGGACTACTGTATGTTCAACTAACTGTGAACCATTGTGTACTGTTTCTGACCAGTAATATTTCACACATGGGTATTACTTAGTTTGGTTTCCATGTGTTTGTGAATCATTAATCTTGAGGGCTGTGAAGCTATCCAACTACCAGTAGGTAGTGTCACCCCAACTCCTCAGATTTACAGGATGTTTACACTTAGGGTCAGCGCCATATCCCCGAAAATTATGACTTTAAGTGAAGCATTAATGTTAAAACTGGAGTTATGTTTTTAGAGTTTTCCTTAGCAGGGAAAAAATAATAAATCATTTTACCTGTGCCCTTTAAGTTGAAATACAGAACTTTAAATGCAAAATGCCTACATTGACGAATTAAATAACTAACTAATTTAAGAAATAACACTGTACTGACAGTACCTTCTGTAATAGACCCTCTGAGTGGTGATAAAAACAGAAATTTATGGAAAAACTCAGCAGCACTTGAGAAATCAGAGCTAATGTTTCAGGTCCAGTGACCCGTCTTCAGAGCTGGGCTCCCCTCTGGGAGGTGAGTTGAGGTGCCGCTGCCCAGGAAGAGCACCGCAGGAGGATGGGGTGGTGCAGGTCCTTGCTCATTGAGTTCCAGGTTGCCCCCGAAGGGCATTACTAGTTTCTGGCTGAGTCTGAGCTGCTACATGGTGGTGACGGGTTGGAATCTGGTGGGTGGATGTTCTCTGATACACAACTCAGACAGCAGTGAAGCATGATGAGAGGCTGTAATTCGAAAGGTTAGGAAGTCTGAGAGAGTGAGATGGCATGCCAATCGTGCCTTTTTTTTGGTTCTAATTAAGAGACGTCTCTCTGAAATTTGTTTCCAAAACACTTTTACAGGATTCATGCGGGGCAGAATTGTCCTTTTCTGTCCCACATAGCGAGGTGAAATCATAGGAATCTGAACATCCCTTCCTTGATTCATTATGTAACTGAATTTAGATTTTCTCAACATTCTTAGGGTTTTAATCACAAGCTTTGGCTGTGGGAATTTTAAACAAAACTCCTTATACTAAGGAAACACTTTCTTAGCAATCCTATACTTCTTTTCTGCAACTCTTTTGCACATCCAGCTTCAGGCAAGGCTTCTGCAAAGCTGCCTGAATTGAAACTCCAAAGGCCCCCAAAAATTCCAGAATCTGACACTCTGTACGTGCTACAAGTATGCTATGTGAATACTGAATGTTCTGCATATCTGCTATTAGCTCAGTTGGCTAAATGGCTGGTTTGCAATACAGTGTGCTACTAACAGCAGAGTTTCAATCTCTGCAATGACTGAGGTTACCGTAATGGTTCTACCTTCACAATCTTGCCCCTTGCCTAAATTGTGGTGACCCTCAGGTTAGATTCATCACTACTCATCTCTCTCTACTGTGAGGGCATCTTATGATCCTTTTGCACTGTGCCAACTTTACATTTAGCTTCCCTGCTACATGCTCTGGTATGTTCTGCACGCATCATGCATGTGTTCTAAACATGAAGATACTTTGTAAAAGGAGGCGCCTGTTTCTAATTTCCAATTTAGATACTACAATTTTCAAATAGAATTTCTATCAACTCCTTTCCAAAAGCATGTTCTGTCAGAGCCCACAAGGTGAGAGGAGAAAATTTTAAATGGACCTGAGGGGCAACTTTTTCATACAGAGGACGATTCTTTTGTGGAATGAACTGCCAGAGGAGGTAGTAGATGCAGGTACAATAACAACATTTAAAAGACACTTGGACAGGTACATGAATAGGAAAGTATTAGAAGGATATGAGGCCAACTCCAGTCAAATGGGATTAATTTAGTTTGGGAAATTTGGTCAGCGTGGATGATTTGGACCAAAATGTCTGTTTGCATGCTGTGTGACTCTGTATGACTCTATAAATCCTTCTGATTGTTGTGAATTGTTTGTAGATTCATTAAAGCAATTTGTCTGACCAGCTAAAAATGAAGACCTGTTGTTAAACAAATGCATATAGAGACTTACAGCACAGAAATAGGCTCTTTGGCCCAACACATCCATGCTGACCAGGTTTCCTAAACTGAATTAATCCCAGTTGCCTGAGTTTGGCACATAACCCTGTGAACCTTTCCTATCCATCTATCTGTCCAAGTGTCTTTTAAATGTTGTAATTGTACCCATATCTACCACTTCATTTGGTAGCTCATTCTGCAACACAATCTGTGTGAAAAAGTTGCCCTTTAGGTTCCTTTTAAATCTTTCCCCTCTCACCTTAAACCCATGCTCTCTAGTTCTTTGTTAAAGCCTGTATATGCATCCCTCATTTGCAATCAACTTTATCAAAATTATCTACTTAATTTTAACAAGGTGATTGGCTTCTTTCTGTCATATCAGGTTAAGATTGCAGAGACCATAGTTTAAGTGATCCTCCCAGTCTCAGAATCATAAGGGAGCCATAAACGACATTGACACCAGGTGACCAAGGACCCACTCAGGGTATTGTCTCTTAGTCTAAGTGGCTGTTCTGAGCAAATTACTGCACATACAGAAAATTTGCAATTAGAATTCTCTTGAATGGTGAGTGGAGCTTTTTTGATTGAATTTTCATGGAGGGACTGCGTGAAAGTCTTGGGAAATTATAGTGTGCAATGTACCTCCCATTCACTGTAATTTCCTTGTAGTGTAAAACAAAGCCAACAATGTGGATACCCTGTCTCAAGGGCATGCATCTTCAGATGATTTCTGAATTCTGGAATATCCCTGGATATCACTATCAAAGCCAACATGGAAATTGAATGCTTTAGATGCTGCAAAATATGAGCCAGTTAACAGATACCTGAGAGGAAAGGGATAATCTATTCATTCCTGACAACAGCATTGAGAAGTATTCAGAATTTGGATACATGACGGTCTACAATGAAATCAGTGTATTCCCTGACAGGGTATGAAAGCAACACTTCCTGAAAGAAACAAGGTAGTCCTAACAAAACTCGCCCGTACAGTCTCAAACTTCCCAAGTTTCCACTCTAATCCTATTTGGAACTCACTGCTGTCGACCTGAGCAATCAACAATGACTGAGATATGTTCCCTGTGATTGGAAGGAAATAAGTGTGTAGGTGATGTGATGAAAGGGATGACCTCACTACTGGAGTTTGCTTGCCCTTTGAAAAGATTTACAATATAGAAACTGTTTCGGGGTCGGGAGGGATAAAAAAGAAACTTCCATCAGATTCACTTCACATTTTATGACGCCAACTGGGTTTAATAAGTGGTGACTCAGTCACTGGTCTCTGGCTCAGATGTGGTATTTTGTTAAGTTTGTGTTTCTGATCAGCTGATGAGAGGTTTGGCTGACTGCCCAGGTGTTAGGCGAGAAAAGAGTGCTTTTAATTCAATTGCTTTTGATTTAAGATCTAAAGGCAGGAAAGGGGGCTGAAATTCTGGTAGATCAGTGGTCTCTGAGGAATATTGGAGTGCAATTCAAACTAAAATAATTATTTATTGCAGTATGTGTATACACGTCTTTCCATCTATCGTGACTTTGAGGTCGCAAATCATTTGCAGACTCGTTTGGGTGGTATTCAACACAGGATGCAGTGAAGGGGCTGCCATCCAGACCCTGCGGGTGTAATTAGCTAAAGAGTAGATACTAATCTGTGTCAAGTAGAAACGAGTAAAGGATCAGCTGTTCTTACAAGAATTAAACCACAGGAAATATTTTATTGCTGTTGTTCTGAATGAAAGCGCTGTTTTGTTATTCTTCTGTCTACCATCCTTCCTCCTGTCAGCCACTTCATATTGTTCCCTGCAACATGCAAGTGAACAACGATTATTGCTTGTCGCAGAATGAAGACAGCAGTGTAAGCAAGGTATTCTGTGAAATGGGGATGCACTATTGTTTCTTACATAGATGCTGGAACAATAGCAATTTATATTTGTACAGCATCTTCGCTGAAGTAAACATCCCAAATTGCTTCACAAGAGCATTGCTAGACAAAAATCTACACCTAACAATGTGAAGAAATGTTAGCTCCAATCACAAGCTTGGTCAAATATGAGTTGTGAGGATTGTTTTAAGAGGAAAAAGAGAGAGAGGTTAACAGAAGGAAATCCAGAGTTTGCGTTTAAAGAGCTAGGGGCACAGACACCAATGATAATATGAAACAAACTGGGGATGCACAACTGAAGGACAGAACTGCAGGAATCATAGAATGGTTACAGGACAGAGAGATATAATTTTCTTAAGATAACTCTGCAAGAGTAAGTCAGTCCATCATCTCCACCCTTTCCCTTTTAGTTGTCCAAGTATTTTCTCTTCCGGTGCATATTGTTTTGTTCAATTGTTCAACGTTTGGTTATAAGTGTCTGTTGACTTCTCTGTATGCAATGTGCTATTAGTCAGACCTGTAAGAGTGGTTACTGAAAAACTGAAAGTGAATTGGAAGCTTTTGGGGAACAGACGTTTAGAAAAAAGCAATTGCACATCTCCAAGGTCATAAAACACAAAGCTAAATTAAGCCCACACTCTCAGACAGGTCATTCCAGATGCTATCCATGGACTGCGTAAAGAAACATTCTTTAAGTTGGCCATTCACCTTGAATTAGTACTTTTTGATTATCATCTGTCCGCCAGTGTGAGTAGTTTCTCCCTGTCTACTTTGTCTAGACCTGTTTTGAATATTTCTAACAAAATCATCTCAACCTCGTCTACTAAGGAAAACAGCTCCAGCTTCTCCAATCGATCCTTATCCTTGAGTCTTCTACATTTTTGCAAATCCCTTTCGCATCCTAGCTAAATTCCTTACATTCTTCCTAAAACACAGTGCACAGAATTGGACATCATACATTAGTTATTGATGGAACTGTTTTATAAAGGTTTATCATAACCTTGTTTTGCACCCTATACCTTTTTGTTTATAAGCCCAGGATTTAACATTCCTTATAGATTCCTACCAAACCATTCACATCACAGCTAACAACAATTTACGCCCATCTTTGTTCCTGCATCTCCAGAATGCTGTCCTTGTTTTTCCTATCAAAATGTTATACTTCACCTTTTTCTACATCAAATTTCATCTGCCACATGTCTATACATTATAGCAGTCTACATAGCTGTACCTAGGTACCTTTGTACCTAAGATGGCACAGTAAGTGGCAACTTATAAACTTTTCACTGTACTCATTTGAGTAAATGTGACAATAAAGCTTATTCAATTCAGTTCAATTCAATTCAAATCTGCTCCTACCCGCCTTATAGTTCACAATACCTCCAAGTTTGAATGAGAAGCAAATTTGGAAATTGTGGCTTGAACATCAAAGTACAGGACATTAATATGTATCAAGATAAGTAATGCTTCTTGTCATGACTTCTGGGAAACACCACTGCATGACTTGCTACAGTCTGAAAAATAACTATCCACCACTGAGTTCTCTTTCCTGTCACAATATAAACTTGCTATTCATGTTAATAAAAACAAGTTACTGCGGATACTGAAAATCTGAAATAAAACTCAAGTGCTGGCAAAACTTCTGAAGAAGTCATATCAGACTCAACATTAACTATGTGTGAGTCTCTCTCTCTCTCTCTCCACCGATGCTGCCAGATCTGCAGAGGTTCTCCAGCACTTTGTTTGTACTGTTGTTCAGGCTGCTATGTTTCCTTCCTGGAAAACAAATTGGATTACATTTTATCAACTGCTATTTCATCAAAAAAAGCCTCAATCAAATTAGTTAAATATGATTTGCTCTTAAAGCATCTATGGTGGCTTTCCTTAATTAATTTTCATTTGTCCAAGTGGCCATTAATTTTGCCCTGGATTACCACCTCTGAAGGTTTTCCAAACAAGGTTAAATGGACTGACCTGTAGTTGCTATGTTTATGCATACATCCTTTTTTTGAACAAACGTGTAACATTTACAATTCATTCTTTTGCCACCAAATCTGTATCTAAGGAGGTTTGAGATATTATATCTTAACGACGTCCCTCCTTCTTAGCCTCAACATCCTTGAATGAATCACTGTGGTCCTGATGACTTATTGATCTTGAATTCTGCCAACTTCTTTCTAACGTGTTGTCGTTACTAATTTTTAACCTATCCATTATGTCAACCATCCTCTGTGTATACCTGGCTTCGACAGTATCATCAGCCTCAGTAAAGTCAAATAAAACGTATCACTTAATATTTCAGCCTGCCTCCATCTAAATCTTACTTTTGACACGAATTGGTCTCACCCCTCCTCTGATTACCCTTTGGCTCTTTATATGCCTCTAAAAGACTTTGGAATTCCCTTTTACATTAACTTCTACTCTCTTTTCATTCTCCCTTCTAATTTAACTTTTCACTTCCTCTCTGAACTTTCTATGTTCAGCCTTGTCTTCAATTTTGTTGTCAACCTGATATATGTTACATGCACTCTTTTCCTGCTTCAAACCTGTTCTTTATTCAGAGAGCTCTAGCTTTGTCTGTCATTTGGGAATTTTACTTTAAATGTCCATAAACTATTTCTCCAAAAAAGACCTAATGCTCTGTTGCAGAGATAATAGGAACTGCTGATACTGGAGAATCTGAGGATAACAAGGTGTAGAGCTGGATGAACACAGCAGGCCAAGCAGCATGGACCATAGAGGTGTACAGCATGAAAAACAGACCCTTCAGTCCAACCAGTCCAAGCTGAATATAATCCAAAACTAAACTAATCCCACCTGCCTGCTCCTGGCCCATACCCCTCCAAACTTTTCCTATTCATATATCCATCCAAATGTCTTTTAAATTGTGTAACTGTGCCTGCATCTACCACTTCCTCTGGCAGTTCATTCCATACACACATGAAAAAGTTGTCTCTTAGGTCCCTTTTATATCTGTCATCTCTCACCTTAAACATATGCCCTCCAGTTTTGGCCTCCCCCATTCCAGGGAAAAGGCACTGTCTAGACCCTTCTTTATACACTCACCTTTACTGGCTCTAACTCCGCCTCCTTGACCTGTCTGTCTCCTCTCCACCTATCTTCTCCTTTATCCATCTTCTATCCGCCTCCCCCTCTCTCCCTATTTATTTCAGAATCCCCTTCCCCTCCCCCATTTCTGAAGAAGGGTCTAGACCCAAAGCGTCAGCTTTCCTGCTCCTCTGATGCTGCTTGGTCTGCTGTGTTCATCCAGCTCTACATCTTCTTGCATTCTGTTTGGCCCATTTTTGGCATTGAATCTTTGAGATGGTATTATTTCTTTAACTATTTTTTTCTTTAATTATTATTTTTGCTTAATGTTGAGATGCTGAAGTTTTCATACAATGTTGTTTATAATCTGTTAGCTTTTATACTTTTAACCTTGTAGTGTCTGAGCACTGTTTTAATTCCCTTGTTTTAAAAGCTCTTCAAGCTTTTAGACTCTGCATTGTAACAATGCTATATGTTTTTTTTCCTTTCTAATCTTCTATTCAGTATTTCACTTATTTTAAACTTCAAATTATGTTAAATAGCAATGTTGTATATTGGTACTGCTTTTCCTGCTTTTTCTTGTTTTAATTAGGATTAGAAATGTGGTGTAACACCTCCTGCAGGCAAACTGATCACACCTTCTTCAGCCTATATAAAGTATTCCTGCTTCTTCATTGGATTCTTTCCCACTTTTAACAGCCTAAACCATGTTGCATGCCTCTGCCCACCATTTTTCAGATAAATGCTGTGGCAGGAGCCTTTATAAATCTATAAGGGTAAAGTCAGCAGATATGCAAATCCCTTCTAAATCATCTGCCATCCTGACGTGGACCTACATCGTCATTCCTTCAGTATCACATGATCAAAATCCTAGAACTCCCTCCTTAATAACATGTGGCTCTACCTACATCAAATGAACTGCAGCAGTTGAAGAAGGTAGCTCATCATCACCTTCAGATGAACAATAAATGCTGATCCAGCCAGTTACACACACATCCCATGAATCAATTTTTATTTTCTTTTATACGAAAGTTACCTTGAAGTATTTATGCAACAACCTCACCACTGATCACTATGCCAAATAAGCGTTGAATAAACTAACAGCTCGTGTTGAGGTTACAGTGATACCACCAACCTCTTTTTCAACACCTAGCCTAATGGCCTGTTTGATTAACAGTGGTAGCTGTTTAAACAATTTGTGAGCCTTAAACGAAAAGGCACTGATCTTAACAAAATGATAACAATAAGTTACATTGGATAGTTATGCATACCAACAGGCAGAGATGAAAGATTGGACTCCATTAGGATCTGAAGCTGGAGTCCTCATTCTCCAGTCAAGGCTGTGTAACATCATCATATTGAATGAAGGCTACTGCAATCTCCAACATTAATCTTTCATAACCATTACCTTACACAACATATGCCATTTTAATTTCATTCTACACCACTGGAATTCCAAGCGTAACAAATTCTGATTTTAAGAATAAAGTATAATTATTGATTGTTTCTGTTCTAATATAATCGAGGTATTGTTTAATCAATAGCGATATGTTGTGCGCTCTTATATAAAGAGTTAATAGTCACTGATGTAAATACTGAGCATACATCAGTTGCAAAATAAGAAATCATTACCGATAAAATTTGGAGAATGATGATACCTATGCTAGATATTTTCAAATCATCCTGCTCAGACATTCCATTATATGCCTCTGGAAATATGTCTAAATCTTACCAAACATGCAACCTATTTGAAGACGCACCACAGGGTCACAGATGCACAATGGCTTGTGATCGGCCTATATTGTCACTGATGTATCATCCATCCTTCAGCTGAGCTATAAAACATAACTATCTGCTCAGTGCATCAGAAATAGGAAATGGGGGATCCTGGTCGACATTTTTCAATCAGGCAGGATCACTGCAAAACATATTTATAGATCCTTCATCTCATGGCTGTTTGTGGCATGTTATTGGTATCTACACAAGAATTCTGCAAGTCCAAAATGGTTAGTTGTGCGAAATATTTTGTAATGTTTGATGTAAGAGTTGCAAAGGTTTTTTTTGTTTTGAATAGAATTCTTGCTTGATTGAAGATTCAAGTCTTTTTCTTTCCCCTTCATGCCCCTGCCTCTCCTTAGCTCTGTCATCTCCTCCAACCGCAGAAACCTTCAAGATATCTAGCCTCTTGTGGATTCACAATTTCAAATGCTCCACGTATGGTAGTTGTGCCTTTTTTTATATTCATTCAGGAGAATGTGGGCATCACTGTTTAGGCTACATTTATTGCCTATCCCTCAGAAGGCGGATATGAGCTGCTGTCTTGAACCACTGCAATCAATATCAAGAAAGATATTATCAAGCTGGAGAGGATTCAGAAGAGATTTACCAGGATGTTGCTGGGTATGAAAGGTTTGAGTTGTAAGGAAAGGCTGGATAGGCTGAGACATTTTTCCACAGGAGGTTGAGGGGTGACCTTATAGAAGTTTATAAAATAATGAGAGGTATAGATAGAGTTGATGGTCATTGTCTTTTCCCTAAGATGGGGAATTTCAAGGCTAAGGGGCACATTTTTAAGGTGAGAGGAGAGAGATCTAAAAAAGACATAAGAGGCAAATTTTTTCACAGAGGTTTGTGTGTGGAATGAACTTCCTAAGGCAGATATGGGTACAATTATAACGTTTAAAAGACATTTGGCTAGATATATAAATAGGAAAGGTTTGGAGGGATATGGGCCAGGGGCAGGTAGGTGAGTTTAGTTTAGTTGGGGATTAAGTTCGACATTGACTGGTTGGACTGAAGGGTCTGTTTCCATGCTGTATAACTCTATGGCTCTATAAGAATGCCCAACCTCCTCAACTCCATCCCTTCACCACTTAGATTCATGGAGCCATAGAGGTGTACAGCATGAAAAACAGACCCTTCGGTCCAACCAGTCCAAGCTGAATATAATCCAAAACTAAACTAATCCCACCTGCCTGCTCCTGGCCCATATCCCTCCAAACTTTTGCTATTCATTTATCCATCCAAGTGTCTTTTAAATTGTGTAACTGTGCCTGCATCTACCACTTCCTCTGGCAGCTCATTCCATACACACATGAAAAAGTTGTCTCTTAGGTCCCTTTTAAATCTGTCATCTCTCACCTTAAACCTATGCCCTCCAGTTTTGGACTCCCCCATCCCAGGGAAAAGGCTATTTGTCTATTTGCCCACCCATGTCCCTCATGATTTTATAAGCCTCTATAAGATCATCCTTCAGCCTGCGACATTCCAGGGAAAATAGCCCCAGCCTAATCAGCCTCTCCCTATAGCTCAAACTCTCCAGCCCTGGCAATATTCTTGTAAATCTTTTCTGAAGCCTTTCAAGTTTCACAACATCCTTCCTATTGCAGGGAGACCAGAACTACACACATTATTACTAGGCCTCATGCTTTCCTGCTTTAAGACATTCTTTAAAGCCTACACTTTTTACCAAGCTTTCATAAATCTGACCCAATAGCTCCTTATGTGGCTTGGTGTCCTACTTTGTTTTATATTGCTCCTTTGTGACACCTAGGAACATTTCATAATGTTAAAAACATCATATACATATTGTTTTGCTTGTAGTTTCTTTACCAAAAAAGGAATGCAATTGCAAAGGTGCTTGCTGACTTCATGTAACTTTTCTTAAGGGCCGTTCTTTAAGCTGGAATCAGACACTGAGTCGATGTCCCATATGATCATATAGCACGCTACGTTGCTGAGAAGAGAGACACGCTGTTGGGGTTCCTTGTCTTGCGCTTATCAGGACAGAATTGCAAGACTACCATATCTCAAGGGGAGCATCAATGTGATTTGGTATTCTTGCATTTCTCTTCTCATGTGCATCATTACTTTTTCATGTTCTGTTCTACAAATAGCGGATGTGAAAAAGGACCATTGAAGGATGGAGATCCTCAGAGAATCCCTCTCACAATGAAATGCATGGTGAGGAATTCAGCAATGAGATACTCAGTGGTGAGGAATTAGGAAAAGCCCTAGAATGACCCAGGAGCAGGAGAATGTAAAATGGAAGTGGAATAATGACTCTCCAGGGTGAAGAAGACTGACACATCAATTCAGAAGTTTCACTTGCATAAGATTTTGCAATAATCATTGGAAGGGAATCAGTCCCATTCTAGTCACTTCCCTCTTTTCAGCTGCAAAACTATGGATATCTTTCCCTTTTCCTGCTGTGAATTCCTGTGTCATGGGAGGGATATCCTGCGTTCAATGTTTTGAAACCCAATAACATATTTCTACAGACATTGCTTGGATTTTAGTGGAAGAGGATCCAGATGCGGGCTTCCTAGCTCCGAGAGCTCCCGAAAGGATCATTTCTGCAGAACCTTCCTGTGCAGACAGGAAGTGGCAGTGTCCAGCACAGACCTTCATTTCCTGCCATTTTCCAGAAGCTAAAGCTTGATGTAATTTCCATTTCTATAAGGAAATTAGCACTAATTATCAACACTATGCGAAACTCACAGGAAGTGTAAAATCCAACAATGCTAACAGACTGCAATTTTTGTTTTGTTTGGAAAAATCCCAGAAGTAATACATTTTTTTGAGTTTAAGGGACTATGCTTGTAGATTTCTCCAAGCTTAAATGTATCTGCTTTCAATAATCTACAGTGCATGTTTTTAAAACATGAGACTTGTAAAAGGGCCTTTCGAAATCTTAGGAAATACTCTCACTTTCATGTTTTGAGGGACTGCATCAAATCCAAAGCACTGATTTCCTTTCATCTTGACCTGCCAATCATGTTGACTCAGATCTAACTTTAACCAGCAAAGATGCCTTTTATCTTTATTTCATTCAATGTGATCAGATCTAAACACACCCTGCTTTGCAAATGTTTTCTGGGTGGTTGCAAAGCGCTTGTTAAAATGACACTATAATTATAATCTTAAAGAATTTTGCTCTTCATAAATTTTTCCAGAGTGATACCTGGGTTTCTTCTGCATTCTTACATATTTGACACTGACTGACTTTGAGCGATTAAATTATTTGACAACAAAAGAGCCTTTTGGCTGTGTTTTTGGCAGGCACAACACAAATAAGGTAACAGAGTGGGGATAGGACTGGAAAATTCTATTTGACAATGAATACTGGGTGATTTGCTTCCCAGCTCTGATGTGAATTGAGAAACAAATTACCAGGTTACGAATAACAGTAGTGAGTGCAGTTGTATGTTTTTTTCTTTCCCCGTCTTTCTGGCATAAAGTTCCATAGGCACCAATTACTTCCAATACTTTAATGATAGTGATCCAGGGGACGACAAAGTGAGGATAGTTGAGGCCAATTGAGAACTTCCGGTGCTCCTCAGCTGACCCCAAACAACAGTGGATACTGGAGATTTGAAACAAAAACGGTAACTGTTGACAAAACTCAGCAGGTCTGGGAGCATCTGTGGGGACAAAACAGAGTTAATATTTTCAGTCCGATGACTCTGACTCCCCATCTGTTCTGATGAAGAGTCATCGGACTGAAAACATTAAGTCTGCTTTCTCCCCATAGATGCTATCAGACCTGCTGAGTTTTGGCAGCCCTTTTCTGTTTTTGTTTCAGACCACAGACAAACTTTTTGGACCACTGAAATCATGGGGAATACGCTCCATAATTTCTCTGGTGCACCATAGATTATTTAACCACTTAGTGCTCCAAATAAACATTGGGCTGGACTGACAGTATTCCAGCCTAATGAAGCTGAGCCATTCTGAGAGAAATGTAGGGCAGCCTTGGGTGAAATTGGTTTGGCTTGGTTTAATTTTACAAACCTCTTGATTGCACCTTAGCAACTTTTGGGCCATTATAGCAGCCAAGGAGACTGACTCTTAAATTATCGGTCATCCTCTTAATGAATCTATCAACATTACATCAGTCAAATCATTGAGATGTTGATTTACTTTGGTGTTGAATATTAGGAGCTTTAATTAAAAATCTATCAATGCAGACTAAATAGATGTTGAATATATAACAGTTTCATCCCCAGAAACAGGAAGGACATCAGCTACACAGTATTCACAAAGCCCACCATTACACACCCTCTGTTGTTAGTCACTAATAGTGCCCATCAACAACTATTCACCCTCCCAGCCTGATCGTTATCAACACTTTGTCTGTCTAACTGTCTTCCCTCTTTAGGCACTATCCTATCGTTTACTTCCTACCCCATCCCCCTCCCTTTTTTCTGCACATAAACTGATGTTTTCCCAGCCACCATCAGTTCTGAGGAAAGGTCACCAGACCCGAAACGTTAACTCTGTTTGTTCCTTCACAGATGCTGCCAGACCTGCTGAGCTTTTCCAGTAACTTTGTTTTTGTTCCTGATTTACAGCATCCGCAGTCCTTTCGTTTTTTTTTAGCCACACTATATTGCTTTGTGTTTCATTTCAGAACCTCGTAAGACATCCAGGGGAATCTGATTTATAACAGAAGCCACAGCAAAGTTCAGAGATAATCAACTGCAAGAACACAAAGTTGTTTCCACTAACAGTGAAGTTATGCAGCTATTAAAATGCACAAAGTGACTGTAATCCACAAGCATTGAATCTGCTGAGTGTCCTTCCCTCCATGTATTTATTGTTTTATTTGGGAGTCTGTTCCACATAGCCACAACCTGGTGGTAAAAAAATTCCCTCTAATCGAAATCTTGTTTCGGTTTCTTAATTTTATGTCTTGCAACTTTGTCTTCACATTCCAAATCAAGTGGCTTGATTGAATCTCATTATCAATTTCTTTGACTATTTTTAAATGGATCTACTTTCCCCTTAATTCTCTATATGTAATTGAAAGAAGTCCAGTTGCAGTTTTCTCTTGACAGCTTGGAGGTCTTCATTTTTGAAACTCTCCTGTCACTTTTTGAATAGTCTCCTTAATATTTTAGCATATGATAATAAGATTTGTTAGTGAGGAAAAGATTCACTGCTTCATTTAGCCAGTCGTCTTTATGTTTAACTCAGCTTTTCCATAGCTTCACCATCCCATGCCACGTAGAAACCCTGATTAGCCGAATGGTTTGTCTTTCAGAAAAGTGTACCATTAAGCATTTGAACCAGTTTGCTTGTCGTAGGTTTACATTTCAAATGTTGGTACACATCTTGGTATTGTCCCCAAAATTACAAATCATTCCCAAATAACTGTATCACGATCAAAATAGCAAACAGCAAAGACTCAAATGCTAATCCAAATGGTCTCCCAAGAAGTCGATAGATGTGAAGCTGGAAAAACACAGCCGGTCTGATGGCATCCGAGGAGCAGGATAGTCAATGTTTCAGGCCGAAACCCTTTGGTTAGGACACTTGTGCTTTTCCAGCTTCACATCTATTGACTCTGGCTTCCAGCACCTGCAGTCCTGACTGTCTCCAAGTCACTGTTCTCTCAAGCAGATTCAAATCCAATGCATACAATATTTTGTCTATAGGCAATCAGACAATATTAGTGCACTGCAGAGACTACCCCCACATTGTAGAGAAGCGTCTTGAGAAGTATCTTCTCAAAAGCTATTTGACAGACCAGATGGATGATGTCTACCATGTTGTCATTATTGACTAACCTGGTGATTCATTCAAATTTGCAAGGCTCATCCTACTTTTTCTAGAATTTATGTTTTATATACCTGATAAGAACTTCTTGATCAAAATGATTAAATAGAACATTCCTCCTGACTCTTTAAAGATCTTGCCTATAACTGAAGTCAGTTTAATTAACCTCAAGTTCCTCATTATTTTTATTTTTAAAATGAATGTGTAACTTTTTGAAGGTCAGAAACCTCTAAATGAGCAAAAAAATTCCAATAACAGATGTACCATGGATTCATATAGTTAGATTATTATTTTTCAGTCCCATGAAATTACATTAATATACAACCAAGGTCACCTTTGGGAATCCTACATACTAGGGTCCCAGTTGCATGTGTTCTTACATTACTAGTGGCATGGTTAGTTTAGTACTTAATATCGTCTGCATTATCCCATCATTCTACACCTCTTGCCAAGTCTTTTACTTTACCACTTGCATTTGAATCATTTACATTTAGACATGAAGACTTCCCATTTACTCTTGGCTCCTCCATCAAAGTTTCTTTTGCCCAAGGTGTCAATCTCCAACAAAGTTCTGGGCCATTACTGGGGAAGGTTGGGATGCATGTATTCTATCTTGCTCGCCTGTAAATGGGAATAAAACATTCCAGCCTCGAACAACAGCTGCTAAGTGAATTGTAACACTGCTGATCATCAGATTGCAGAGTCCAGCTTCCCTGAAAAATTATTTTACACATTAGTTTCACTTTATTCATGTGTGTGTGTCATTCTTAATTGTTGAGACTGGTTTAGTCAGAGAACTAATTGCAAACCCTCATAGTTGACACATATTAATGGCTTCAGGGCAGTTTGGGACATTTCATGTGTTGTGGAAGAAACATTTTTTATTATTGTTCACTCTTACTTGAATGTTCACATTAAAGTCTATTATTGTTTTCACTACTTTGTGGGACACAGTTGAACTTGCAGGTTCTGCTGGCCCTGACTTCTATGCAGTGCAAGGGAAGTTTTCAGAGAGCAATCTTACCAGGCGTAGTTGAAATGTTGTAAATAAATTCAAAACTCTGCAACAACTCTGCCAATCAACCCTTGAGATAGATACAGATTTGGACTGCACAGGTGCCACCCCTTAGGCCCCCTTACTTCCTTACTCTGACTGTCTCCATCACTCTACACTCACCACATCCAAGGTACAAGACCCCTTTGCACTTCACTCCTCTGTGACATCTGGCCCCACATTCTTTCCCCCGAGATCTCTCTTTGAGTTCTCCATCCCTCAACCTCAATCTACATGGCCCTTTATCACTGACTCATCCTTTCCAGTCCTGAGACTCCAAGAGTCCTGGCTTCACCCACCTGCAACTCCACAAAGTCGATAGTTGCTTGCCAACTTCAAACAAACATTAACCAGGTGCCACGAGCTTCTCATGTGGGTTTTGATATTAAAGGTAGGGATTTATTGAAATAAAAATAGAAATTGCTGGTGAAACTCACGAAGTACGGCAGCAACTGTGGCAAGAGAAACAGAGTTAACATTTTTGAATCCTGAGATTCTTCTTCAGAACAGTTCTAAAGACCTCATTAGTTTCTCCAGCGTTTTCTGTTTTTATTTCAGATTTACAGCAACACAATACTTTGCTTTAACTTGAGAAATTTACTGAGACCTCTTTCACATTAATGATATTCATGACAGGAAAATATATTGAGTATGAACCTGCCACACGCCTGTTTAATGCTTGTTTTGCCACATAGATGCATCGATCCTTATCCCTGCATCTAAACCCACTGTTGGGAAATCAGAATTTTGCATCCTGCATATTTAATTTACTCTGCATGCCACATTTCCTGCCTTTGTGCACTCCATAAAATCCACCCCAGTTAGATCAGATGACCAGAAGTTTGATCAGGCTTAGTTTTATAAGAGAAGTAAAACAAGATAGAGAGGGTCAGGGAGGAAATTCAAAGCCTAGGGCTTCGACAGCTTGATGCACAGTCACTAGCGTTGGAATGATTAAAATCAGCGAGGCTCTAGAGTCCAGATTGGAGAAATGTCTGTATTTCTGTAAATAAGAGAATATTGAGCTAAGAAGGGTAGAGCTATGGGGGGATTTGAAAACAAGGCTTTCAAACTGAAGCCTTGTTTATCAGGGTTACAAGATGATGAGAGGCATAGATAAAGTGGATATTCAGAGACTTTTTCCCAGCGCGGAAATGACTATTACAAAGGGGAGTAATTTTAAGGTGATTGGAGGAAGGTATAGGGGAGATGTCAGAGGCAGGTTCTTCACACAGAGAGTGGTGGGTGAGTGGAATGTGCTGCCGGCAGTGGTAGTGGAATCTGATACTTTAGAGACTTTTAAGCGACTCTTGGATAGGCTCATGAAGGATTGTAAAATGTAGGGTATGCAGGGTAGATTGATCTTAGTAGGATAATAGGTCAGCACAACATTGTGGGCCGAAGGGCCTGTACTGTGTTGTACTGTTCTGTGTTCTATGTTCTTATCTGTTACAGCAGTGATGGGAAATGGCAAGACAAGTCAGCAATAGAAATCAGTGGCTCTCACAGCAGACTGGATTCTGGAAATCCTGCAGCGAGTTTCCATTGTGCGAGCAGAAGAAGGTACTTGGTGTAAAAAAAGCTATTATTGAGTTAAACTTGGTATGGGATAGACATAGATTCTGGTCCAGGTGGGGCAACCTAAGTTAGTTTTGGCTCATAGGTGAAGGACATTTCAGTGAGTTAGTTAATGTGATTTAAATTATTTGAGGAGTAGCTTCCAGAATCATCTGGTGGAATCCTACATCCTGGGATCAGAATCAACAAAAGGGAAGGAGAAACCCATTTGAATGAAAGAATGAATGAATGATTTTTATTGTCAATTGTATGTTACAGAGGAAAATACAGTCATTGAATGTTTTTATAGATATGATAAATGTTTCAGAATAAGTTTTAAAAGGAAATTGTACTTTCTGCACTCCCACGTGGTTCTGTGAAATGAATCAACTCCTTAATTTTTGATCAACATTGTCTTACAGGAGTGTTTGGCCATTCTCACTATCAAAATGCTAGACAAAGTGTACACGGATCATGTACAGTTTACATTACTAAATTTCCTGGGCTATATTATCATACCGATGGATTATTGGGCCAGTCCAGAACAGGAGGTACAAGGTCTTCGAGCAGGAATGTGCTGTGACACGAAAACAATAAAAATATCTACATTACATTTGAAATTTGTATCAGCAAATCCTGGTAGGTGACCAAAATATACACAGTTTAGGTCATCTGTTAATCTGACCTAAATTTCCTGGTAGCCTATACTGACCTCAGCCAATCCTTCATTTCTTTCACAGCCTACACTCATGCTCATATTCTGGCAAAGCAATTTAATTTAAGCTGAAAAAAGACAAGCATTGATCCAGAGAATACAGCCATCTCAAGCAGCAAAAGTTTCTATAAATATGTAAATCGTAAAAGAGTGGCGAAGGTAAACATTGGTCCTTTAGAGGATGAGAAGGCCAATTTAATAACTGGGAATGAGGAAATAGCCGAGACATTAAACAGTTATTTCGTGTCAGTCTTCACAGTGGAAGACACAAATAACATGCCGAAAACTAATGGCAAGAAGGTTATAGCAGGTGAGGACCTAGAAACTATCATTATCACTAAGGAGGCAGTGCTGGGAAAGCTAATGGGGCTAAAGGTAGACAAGTCTCCTGGCCCTGATGAAATGCATCCCAGGGTACTAAAAGAGGTGATGGGGGAAATAGCAAATGCACTAGTAATTATTTACCAAAATTCACTGGACTCTGGGGTGGTTCCCGCAGATTGAAAAACAGCCAATGTGATGCCACTGTTTAAAAAAGGACGTAGACAAAAAGCAGGTAACTATAGGCCAGTTAGCTTAACTTCGGTAGTGGAGAAAATGCTTGAATCTATCATTAAGGAAGAAATAACAAGACATCTGGATATATAAATTGTCCCATTGGGAACACCCAGCATGGGTTCATGAAGGGTAGGTCATGTTTAACTAATTTGGTGGAATTCTTTGAGGACATTACTTGCATGATGGACAATGGGGAACCTGTGGATGTGGTGTATCTGGATTTCCAGAAGGTATTTGACAAGGTGTCACACCAAAGGCTGCTAGATAAGATAAAGTTGCATGGTATTACAGGTAATGTATTGGCATGGATAGAGGATTGGTTGACCATTAGAAAGCAAAGAGTAGGGGTAAATGGGTGTTTTTCTGGTTGGCGGTCAGTGGCTAATGGTGTGCCTCAGGGATCAGTGTTGGGACCGCAATTGTTTACAATTTACATAGATGATTTGGAGTTGGGGACTAAGTGTGGTATCAAAATTTGCAGATGACACTGAGGTGAGTGGTCGAGCAAAGTGTGCAGAAGACACTGAAAGTCTGCAGAGGGATATAGATAGTCTAAGTGAGTAGGCAAAGGTCTGGCAGATGGAGTACAATGTTGATAAGTGTGAGGTCATCCATTTTGGTAGGAATAACAGCAAAATGAACTATGTTTTAAATGGTAAAAAATTGCAGCACACTGCTGTGCAGAGGGACTTGGGTGTCCTTGTGCATGAATCGCTAAAAGTAGGATTGCAGGTGCAGCAGGTAATTAAAAAGGCAAATGGAATTTTGTCTGCCATTGCTAGAGGGATGGAGTTTAAAAACAGGGAGGCTATGCTGCAGCTGTATAGGGTCCTGGTGAGGCCACACCTGGAGTACTGTGTGCAGTTTTGGTCTCCTTACTTGAGAAGAGATATACTAGCACTGGAGGGGATGCAGAGGAGATTCACTCGGTTGATTCCAGAGTTGAGAGGGTTGGATTATGAGGAGAGACTGAGTAGACTGGGATTATACTCATTGGAATTCATACGAATGAGGGGAGATCTTATAGAAACATATAAGATTATGAAGGAATAGATAAGGTGGAGGCAGGGAGGTTATTTCCGCTAGCAGGTGAAACTAGGACTAGAGGGCATCACCTCAAAATAAAGGGAAGCAGATGTAGGACTGAGGTCAGGAGGAACTTCTTCACCCAAAGGGTTGTGAATCTGTGGAATTTCCTGCCCAGTGAAGCTGTTGAAGCTACCTCACTGAATGTGTTTAAGGCAAGGCTAGATACATTTTTGAAAAGTAAAGGAATTAAGGGTTATGGTGAGTGGGCGGGTAAGTGGAGCTGAGTCTCAAAAAGATCAGCCATGATCTTATTAAATGGTGGGGCAGGCTCGAGGGGCCTGATGGCCTACTCCTGCTCCTAGTTCTTATGTTCTTATGTTCTTATCTCATAAATGCCTGTGAATTGAGAAGCACCTAGAAGGTTCATTACAGTCAGTTCAAAATGCAGGCTTACATTAAGCTGGGGGTGCTGATGAACGAGGTGATGGACAGGAGGGCTATCCTCTTCCCTGCAGTCTATTATCAGGAGGCCATGCCACCAGACCAAACCAGCCTGCACCCAAACTGCAGGCAATGTTAGTCACCTAGGTGAGGAAGAAAGGTCAATGATCTTCTGCGCTCTGCATCTAAGTGCCACCATCTTCTCTTTGTTTCCTCACACTCACAGGGCCACCACAAATTCTAACTTTGCCACTACAGACCCCTTTGGTCCAAACAGTCCATCTTGAACATAATCCCAAAATAATCCCAGTCCTGAGGAAGGGTCACCAGATCCGAAAGGTTAACTCTGATTATTTTCTTCACGTTGGCTGCCAGACCTGCTGAGCTTCTCCAGCAACTTCTGTTTTTGTTCATAATCCCAAACTTAAACTAGCCCCATCTGCCTGTTCCTGGTCCATATCCTTTCAAACCTTTCCTATTCAAGTACTTACGTGTTATAATGTGTTCTAATATTATGAGGAAGGGTCAATGGACATGAATTGTTAACCCTGATTCCTTTTCACAGATGCTGCCAAACCTATTGAGCTTTCCCAGCAATTTCTGTTTTTGTTTCTAATTTCCAGCTTCCGCAGTTCTTTCAGTTTTTATAATGTTAACGCGACTTAAGAACTCAACAATGCAAGGCTCTAGCCTGACATCTTGGGTAGTCTTCCTGGTTCACATTAGGTGGGTAATGAAAAACAATTTCAGTTTTGCAGGTCATGCTAGATTGGAGGTTGGATATAATGGAAATATTTTGGGGGAGTGGGAGGTAGAAAGGGTACGAAGAAGAGGCAAATGGGAAGGAAACAGGGAGAGGCAGGTAGATGGAAAAGTTTGGAGGCATGACAGGAAAGGTCAGAAGTGGAGGCAGAGCATGGAAGAAAGGAAGGGGAACATAGAAGAAAGGAGAAAGAAGAAGGAGGAGAGTGCTGTAGGAAAAATAGAGAAAATAGTTGGAGAGAGAGGAACAAAGGGAAGGAACAGGAGAGGGAAGAAGAAAGTGACTTTTCGCTTTCCTCTGACCCATGACTTTATCCATCATTACATTTCTACAAACATCCAGATTCTCCATGATTTCAATAGGTCATTAGTTCTTTTTAGCAATTCCCTGCAACTCCCATTCACTTATACCACTTCATTTTTTTTGCAATGGACTGTACTCCTTTAGCTACTTGTGGGAGACCTTCTTATGAGCTTCTTTTTAATTCTTTTTAATTCAAATTAGAGATTGATTGTATTGCAATTGTTATTCACTTCACTTCGCCAGTTGTGTGTGCCACACATATTGATTGTTTCAGGAGACAAATATACATGATTAATTTCAAGAGCTCTTTGGGTTGTTTACAAAATAATATATTCATTGCCATCTATTTGTCTGGTCATATTACAAAAACAGTTTGTGGGGGACTTGTGGTGCAGTGGTAGCATTCCTCCCCTGTACCAGGAGTCCGGGATCATGTCCTACCTGAGGTTGTTGCCTTGCTTGCTGAGCTGGCTGGTTATCGAACAGACGTTTCGTCACCATGCTCGGTAGCATCATCAGTGCAGCCTCCGATGAGGCGATGTTGTTCTACTCTACTTAGTATTTATATGATCTGGTCTGTTAAGTTGGTTTGTGTCATTTCTGGTTCTGTTCTGCATGGGTTTGTATATGGGATCTAACTGCACATGTTTGTTGATTACATCACGGGTTGAAACAAAAACAGTTCCCAAGAGTCACTGGATCTGAAATGAGAACTCTGCTTTCTCTTCACAGATGCTGCCATCCCTGCTGAGTTTCTCCAGCAATTTTTCTGTTCTGTTTCAGAGTTACTATGACCTGTATGAACCTCTCCTTCCAGAGTTCCCAGATCCCTACTATTTACTGTGAGGTGCCACTGTTATATGACACTAAAATAAGTGGTATCGTGGACAGTGAGGAAGGTTATCAGAAATTGCAGCAGGATCTTGATCAGCTGGGGTAGTGGACTGAGAAATGGCAAATGGAGTTTAATATAGATAAGTGTGAGATGTTGCATTTTGGAAAGTCAAATCCATATTGGAGTTTCATGGTGAATGGTAGGGCCTTAAGGAGTGCAGTGGAAGAGAGGGACCTTGGAGTTCAGGTGCACATTTCTCTGAAAGTGGAGTCACAGGTAGACAGGGCAGTGAAGAAGGCTTTTGGTACACTGGCCTTCATCAGTCAGGGCATTGAGTGCAGATGTTGGGAAGTTATGATACAGTTATACATGACATTGTGAGGCCGCACTTGGATCATTGTGTTCAGTTTTGGTCACCTTGCGATAGGAAGGATATTATTAAACTGGAAAGAGTGCAGAAGAAATTTACAAGGATGTTGTCAGGACTCAAGGAACTGAGTAATAGAGAGAGATTGGACAAGCTAGGACTTTTTTCTTTAGAGTATAGGAGACTGAGGGGCAATCTTATAGAAGTTTGAGAGGCATGCAAGGGTAAATACACTCAGTCTTTTTCCCAGGGTTGGGGAATCAAGGACTAGAGGGCATCAGGTTAAGGTAAGAAGGCAAAGAATACATGGGAACCTGAGTGATAACTTTTTTACACAGAGGGTGGTATGCATATGGAATGAGTGCCAGCAGAAGTGGTTGAGGCAGGTTCATTAACAACATTTAAAAGGCATTTGGATGAATACATGGATAGGAAAGGTTTAGAAGGATATGGGCCAAGTGCAGGGAAATGGGGTTAGTGTGGACGGACAATTTGGTCAGCACAGGCCAGTTTGGGCCGAAGGGCCTGTCTCTGTGCTACAGGACTCAATAACTCTATAACTCTATAACTCCAGTTACTCACTAGCATTGTCACCCTTCCCTCAGTGGCTCAATACTATGAAGCTCAGCTCCAGCTTCAAGTGCCTGCTTTCCCCAGGATTCCACAACTTTCCCCAATAAAACCCTAGAAGATTATTAATTAAGTCACCAAGACTGACTATAATCTACGCCCTGACTGACTTAGCAGGACAGCCTTAACTAAACACTGCCTGTCACCTGGAAAAATGTCTCCACAGCATCAGTACTGATCATAGAATCCATACAGTGTGGAAGCAGGCGATTTGGCCCATCGTGTCTACACCAACCCTCTGAAGATGATCCCACCCAGACCCAGCCCCCAACCTATCCCTGTAACCCTGCATTTCCTATGGCTAACACACCTAGCCTGCAAATCTCTGGACACTACAGAGAAATTTAGCCTGGCTAATCCACCTAACCTGCACATCCTTGGACAAACTGTAATTACCAGGCTGCATGGATTCAGTTCCTTGCACACTGATAGCACCAAAGACCTTATCTAATGAAGCCAACTCACTGGATTGAAATTAGATGATCCTTGATTGATTGTGACTGTATCCAATGACTGGCTTTAATCTCCCCTCATCCCACTAATGACTGTCCTCCTTTTGATTTCCACAATTGGCCATCTGTTTGAGGCACATGCAGAGTCTTTATAAACTGTGGCTACATGCTGCAGGTGTGACATTGACCAAGTGCAGTGATATGTCTATCAGCTTGTCTCTTCACTGTTCCAAACCATGACAAGCTACCTGCCTCTCATTTTGCACTAAAAAGCAACGCTGAGGCTGGCAACCTGTAACTGAACATTGAGGACCCTGCATGCTGAGCAATGTGGGCCTAAAAATAGTGGCAGTCTGCAAGTCAGGACTGAAGCAATGACAGCATGCTAAAATAAACAATATGTAGTATATAGTTGCAGTCTCCAAATAGATGTGAAGAGGTCAAAAATCACATGACACCAGGTTATAGTTCAACAAGCTTATTTGAAAATGCAAGCTTTCGAAGCTCAGCTCTTTCCTCAGGCATAGTGTGAGAAAGAGAGTATAAGACACAGAATTTATAAGCAGAAAAGTAACAACCCTAAAACTGGCTGCCTCATGTTGAATCTTTAATTAGTTAGGAAGGAGATTAAAATGCAAATTCAAATTCTTTTCAAGTCATTGTGCTGAGATAATTAAAGGTTTTATCAATGTATACAAGAGGTGACATCTCAGGTCAGACAACGCATTTTAGGTGTGAGATCTTGCTTAGAATCTGTCTATGTTTTAATCTGGGGTCAGGTTTCCCTTTTATGAGCAAAACAGAATATATCTGCAACGACACAAACATCTAGGATGAAATAACTCATGTGTATGTCTGAGTCTATTTATGTGCGTATGTATATATGTGTGTGCGCGCGTGCGTGCCTGTGCCTGTGCCTGTGCATGTGCGTGTGTGTGTGTGTGTGTATGTGTGCATTTTTGTGTGGATGTGTATGAGTATCAGTGTGTGTGTGAGAGAGAGGATCTGGTTAAGTGTGAGAGAGAGGATCTGGTTAAATGTGAGAGCGTGTGTGTGTTAGTGTGTATAGTGCAGTGGGGTCTCCTGTAGTGCAACATGAACCCAAGATCCTGGTTGAGGCCGTCCTCATGGGCATGAAACTTGGCTATCAGCCTCTGCTCAGCGATTTTAGAAGAGAATAGAATCCCTACAGTGTGGAAGCAGGCCCTTCGACCCAACAGGTCCACACCGCCCAACTGAAGAGCATCCCACCCAGACCCATTTCCCATGTCTATCCCACTCAACCTAAACATGCCTAGGCGCTATGGCAATTTTAGCATGGCCAATCCACTTAGCCTGCACATCTCTGGACTGTGGGAGGAAACCAGAGCACCCGGAGGAAACTCATGTAGACACGGGGAGAATGTGCAAACTCCACACAGACAGTCACCCGAGGGTGGAATTGAACGTGGGTCCCTGGCGCTGTGAGGCAGCAGTGCTAACCACTGAGCCACCGTGCCGCGTTTGCATTGTTGTGTATCTGGAAGTCCACCTTGGAGGTTGCTTTCCTGAAGATCGAAGGCTAAATATCCTTGACCGCTGATGTGCTCTCCCACGGGAGGGAAAAACCCCTGACTGGCGATTGTTGCACGATGTCCATTCATCCGCTGTCATAGCGTCTGCATGGTTTTGCCAATATACCATGCCTTGGGGCATCCTTGCCTGCAGCTTAAGTGATAGGTAATGTTGGCCGAGTCACATGAGTATCTGCCGTGTACGTGGTGGATGGTGTTCCCACGTGTGATGGTAGTGTCCATATCGATGATCTGACATGTCTTGCACAGGTTGCCATGACAGGGTTGTATGGTGTTGTGGTTGATGTTGTTCTGAAGGCTGGGTAGTTTGGTGTGAACAATGGTCTGTTTAAGGTTTAGCGGTTGTTTGAAGGCGAGAATTGGAGGCAGAGGGAAGATCTTGGCGAGATGCTCATAGCCATTGCCCATGTGTCTGGAGTGGAGAAACTATGCCATGTTCTTCGCAGCCTTCAACACATCATCGATGACAATGAGCACCTCGCTGAGATCTTCCCTACAACCACACTCACTCACTCACACACACACACTTGTATACTTACACAGACCCTTTCTCACACGCACACACTCTCTCTCACACACTCTCACACACACACTTGTACACTTACACAGGCCCTTTCTCACACGCACATACTCTCTCTCACACACTCACACACACACACTTGTACACTTACACAAACCCTTTCTCACACGCACACACTCTCTCTCACACACTCACACACAAACACACACTTGTACACTTACACAGACCCTTTCTCACA
>NC_063336.1:108116729-108175635 GCF_021869965.1 Rhincodon typus
CTCTCTCTCACACACTCTCACACACACACTTGTACACTTACACAGACCCTTTCTCTCACGCACACACTCTCTCTCACACACTCTCACACACACACTTGTACACATACACAGACCCTTTCTCACACGCACACACTCTCTCTCACACACACGTACACTTCCTCTCAAGCACACACACACACACACACACACACACACACACACACACACACACATATGCAGGCACACACATAAATTATTTCATCCAAGATGTTTGTGTAGTTGCAGATCTATTCTGTTTTGCTCAAAAAAAATAAAACTTGGTCCCAGTTTAAAACATAGACAGATTCTAAGCAAGACCTCACGCCTAAAATGCATTGTCTGACCTGAGATGTCATCCCTTGAATACATTGACAAAGCCTTTACCCTTGGCACAATGACTTGAAAGGAATCTGGACTTTGCAATTTAATCAGTAGTATCTTCCTAAGTGATTAAATATTCAACATGAGGCAGCCACTTTTAGGGTTGTTATCTTTCTGCTTATAAATTCTGTGTCTTATACCCTCTCTCTCACACTATGCCTGAAGAAAGAGCTGAGCTTCGAAAGCTTGCATTTTCAAATAAACCTATTGGACTAGGAGCTAGTGTTGTGTGATTTTTGACCTTGTCCACCCCAGTCCAACACCAGCTTCTCCACATAAATGAAAAAGAGTGCAAGGACCAAGAAATGAAGTTAACAGCCATCCAATGCATCATATGCAGATAGATGTGTGACCCTGTATGCTGAGTGACTGGGTAAAAAATGTAGTGAAAAGGCTGAAGGTATGAGTAAGCTACTCCCAGAATGGTCATGATGCTGTGTTGCGGCTCATGGTTTGCCAATGTTGACTTTCAAGTACAAAGGGTCAAGGAGAATGGTGGCCACAGAACGTGGAGGGACATTGTGTTGAAGTTACAGTTGGATAATGAATGAGATAAATATTTGGTGAACTGTGGGTAAACACTCAAACTTACATGTTGGGGATTTGTACTATCTAGTTTCTCAGGGAAGGAGTGAGGAATTTGAAGAGGCATGAAATAAGGTGAATAGGAGTTTTAATGAGATGCAAGTACATAGAAATGAGAGATATGTTGTTGTTATCATCTAAGACTTTTGGGGCAAAACAGAAAAAAAGTTCTCTGTGTTGAGATTCTGATTTTTACATTCTCTCCCACTTTTCTCACCATTGTTCACAGCATATCAGGGAGGGGAAAAGTCCAGCATATATTTAACTTTCTTTTTGCTTAATTAGTATGAACATTTATCATATAACTATAGTAAACGATATAACTATTTATCAAGCTTTTGTGTTACCATTTTCCTTGCATAACAGTTGTTTGCCGTTTTTCAGTTTAACATCAGAGACTGATGCTTTTAGATGTGGAATTGTATCCCTAGAGTTTAAACTGTGTGCGGTTGCTTAATCCAAGCTTTAAAGATCATAATCAGCAAGCAAATAAGGAGACTGAGGATTGCAAGCAAGACTAAGATTAAACGTTATTTAAGACAAATTTTGCATTAACAACCCTATTTGGTTTGTTGGTTAACTTGAAATGCAAACTAATAGGGGACATTTTCGGCTTGTTCAGATGTATTTCTAAGTGCAATTTGAAGAAAAGTGCAGATTAATTTACGTTGTAATTTAGAATTGAATTTGAGTCCCTTTCCTAATTTCAGACCACTTTAATTGCTAGCATGTAGCAAACTTATTGTTAAATTTTTTTTAAAAGTATTGATATTGTCAGTTTAATATTGGAGAAGAAAATTTTTTACTTCAAAAATGCTTGAGGAAATGTAAGATTTCTGTTTTTAAAGAAGGACAAATGTCCTAAAACAAGGGCAATTATATATAATGCCACAGTGATAGTTAAAATATCCAACATGTCAATGATCATGAAGTCTGTAAGATGTTCATAGTATAGTATTTTAGTTTTTGAAGAGTTTCAAAGCTTTGATTGTTCTAACGCTTGGATTGGTTACATGATTCCCACTATCACCACTTGTACATTGTTTACACTTGAAAAATGACTGTGCTTTGAATAAATTATTTTCTCTGCAAGGAAGATTCATGTTGTCCTTTTTAGATGACAATCAGCAATTCATTTTCTGAAGTTTGGTTAAAGGGTCCTGCACATTTTAATGATTAACCTCTTCACACTAGTAAGAAAAACCCTATGATTAGACTTATCTGCTAAAATCTGACAAAGCGTTGTGCTTCACTGTCCTTGAATACATCATTATCTCCTGCTGGAGAGTACTTAAAAGGAATTAGCAGTTTGTGGAAAATTGGGTAACATTTGTGGAAGCTGTATAAGATAGTGGTCTGTCAATATCTAATGTTGCAGTTTATTTTATTACTTTTACACAAATTACGCATGTTTGAAGAAAATGACAAGAACTTATAATAAAGTTGCAAACTTTTAGTGGAGCTCTGTGGTTTGTCAAAACCCAGTTTAATAATAAAAAACCTTTAAAAATTAATTTTAATGATTCACAGGAAGGGCACATAAGGAAGTTACAGTTGGCATTCAGAATGTTTACAAAATTGACACTAACTTGCTGACTTTGTATTGTCAGTTATAATTTTGCCTGTCAGCCAGCACTTTTCTAAGACGTGGGTACGCACCACGCCCAATATTCCAGTCCCAGTGTTTGCCCAAACTTCTGATAGATTTTATTAGTGGGTAAGGCTCCACAAGCAACATAAACTCACACCATCACTCCAATTAGTAAAACATTACCAGTTAGGTATAGGTAGCCAACAATTGATAAGCATCCTTTATTGCGATTTTTTAAAAATTAACGTAGTGACTGCACTTCAAAACATATTTAGTTCATGGTGAAATCTTTTTAGGTGTCCTGAGGTTGCTGAATGTGTTATCGCAAAACAACTTCTCCCTCTTTGTAACTGTGATATTTTCTTTCTGTATACCCACCAACAACTGAGGTGGCTAATTTCATGTCCATCAGGGCCAGTTTGTGAACATTTGAAAATTAGCACAATTGAAATTGAGACAGTTGAAATGAGTCAGACAGACTCATTTCAGATCCTTAAGGCTGCTAGAAATGTTTGAAGTGAAATGAAGATTCACTCTCGCAGCATTAGAAGGAAGAGATTGATTTAATCTGCATAAATTAGATGTTATCCAGGTCCTTGAGGTGGCTTCTGATGTTACTTTGCGAACTATTTTCCACCCACAGGAAGTTAGTGTGCTGCGAATATCTGTTATATTTCCAGCTTTTCAAAATTCAAATGAAAATGTTTTAGTGCTGAATATTATCACATCAGCTAGAAGCTAAAAGCACTCTTTCACATTTCAGAAATGGATCAATGTGATTCTGTTGTGAGCCAGAAAACATGAAATGGAGAAAATTCCAACATGGAAACAGACGAGCTGGATCCTGCTGTCATTATTACATCATTAAGCAGAGAATGAATTATATTCATATTTCTGTGTTCTAAAACAGGCCTTACATCCTGCTTGCCTTGGAATGATTCCAAATCCAACATCCTCCCAGGGTTAGGCAGGCAGGTCCTGGCCTTTAGCAGCTCAATTCGGTAATCTATACGTATGGAATATTAACTGTAATTCATTGTAATGCTTAAATAATTACTGCCCTTAGATCTGATGTTCCACCCTTTCCTGCAATCTTTCTTATTTTGAACCTATTTTGTATCTGCGTGTTTAATTGCCCAAAACTTTTTTCTTTCATTTTCCACATTAGGATTAAATGGCTTTGTGAGATAACTCAAGCCACCAACACACAAACAATTATAATCAACTTACAGAGGAATTCTTAATTTAACAACCTTCTGTTTCAAGTTTGAAAAACAGCAGCAAAATGTTGTTTTATAGCCACTGTTGTTCTCAGTTTTTTTTTTATTTGACCATTTAAATGTATCTATTTGTAGCTGGGCTATTGGAACAAATAGATTGATTCTAAAAATGCAATCCATGGTTAGGACTTGGTTTCTGAACACGATTTCTTATTTAGTTATGGAATGAAATGTGTGGGCCTAGTAATTTAGGCACCAACTCAGGGAAGGGAAGGACCCTTGAACCTGAAGACAGAGATTGAGGATCACCAGAAATTGCTGATGCACGTTTCCTGTTTGGTGATGGACATTTCTGACTGCCTGCCTCACCAGACAAAGGACAAATGAGAAGGGGAGGCCGATTGCAGGCTGCTAGCTGACTTAAATTAGCTGAGAGGAATGAGTTCTCGTCTTTCTGACAGAACAGCAATAGTTTTTGCAATTGTGTTTTCTCTATTAAAAAACAACTTGCCTTTGGTAGTTGCCAACTGCTTAGGTTGTAGTTGTTCTGTAAGAACGCTAAGCCTAATGCACATATTAAAACTTATCTTTACATATGTCACAAATCTAATATCTATCTTTGAAAACTGCTCACGACTCCTGAAAAATGGCAAGGGTTGTTCATTTCTCAGGCACCGTTGGATCACAGGGTGATGCTCTCCTTGTTGCATCCATTTTACACCTGTAAAAAGGATAAAGGGGCCCTCTTGTGGCACAGTGATAGTGTCCTTTCCTCTGGACTGGGAGGTTCAAGTCCCACCTGCTCCAGAGATGTATAATAACATCTTTAAACAGGTTAATTAGAAAAATAGGTTAAAAATAAACCTAAAAGTTGTAAAAGGATTCAATAGGATAGATATTGAGACACTAATGCCTCTAGTGACAAAATTCAGATCATTCTTTCTTAAAACTTGAGGTTTGTCATTCAGGACAAACGTTCAGGTTATTTAGTCTTTTTAGATTGGTTTACCATCGAATCACACCAGCATTAGATTTATCCATCTTGTTGAGCATTTTTTAAAGAAGAAGTATGAAAATTAAGTTGGTTACAATGCTTTGTAATCTTTAACACACTAGAAAATACATTTATTCTCCTGTATATACGTATATAATTTTGTAATTATGATTATTTTTCTTTCTAAAAGCTCATATACTGGAATGCTGTCATTGTTGTACAATTTCTGAAAACCCAGTGCCATACTAACCAGAATATTATTGCACTTGGCAAAATAAAAATGAATGCATAACAGCACATGCCATTGACAGAAGTATTCTGTAATGTATAATTAAAGAGTAAAAAACTACAAAGCAAACATTACCATATTTAATTAGCAATTTGATACTCAAATGATTCCTACAAACTCTAGTTTTCAAAGAAAGAAAGGTTTTGTTTAGTTAGTAGTCTGAATTTTTGATGTTTTCAGGCAGAAAGTAGAACGCAAGAAATGTTACAGGAATTTGAAAAGAACAGCTGCTGTAAAGATATTAATAATTAGCTTACATAGATCATTTTCGAATCCCTACAGTGTGGAAGCACACCATTTAGTTCATCAAATCCGCACTGAAGAGAACCCCACCCAATCACTGTATTTATCATGGCCAATCCACCTAACCTGCACATCTTTGGACTATTGGAGGAAATCAGACTACCTGGAGGAAACCCACACAGACATGGGAAAAATGTATAAACTCCACACAGATAGTTGCCTGAAGGTGAACTCAAACCTGGGTCCACGGTGCTGTGAGGCAGCAGTGCTAACCACTGAGACACCATGCTGTGTTCAATTAATTTAACTCATCAGATATGAGGAACCTAACACTGTTAACTCTTTCACCTGGAATATGCTGAGAAGTTAGAACATGTTGTTTACAAATAAATTGTTTTGAGGATAGATCAGAGCCCTAAAGTACTTATCAGCATATCAAACATTTAATTCTAGTGCATTTTTTTAAAAGGGCACTGGTACAGTCAAAAAGTGACTGTAGATATAAATTTAGTAATTATCTGGCAGAATCCCATATGGACTCTTGTACAGAGTTGGAGAAACTTCAAACTGAAAGACTGAAAAAGAACAGGTTAACTACCAACTCCTCATTCAGCTGGTACCTCCTAAAGGCATGTTTATGTTTTACCCTTCCAGGGATAGAATTAAAAAAGAGATTGGGTTTACAACCTACTGCAACCCTTAGCTTGACACACCAATGTATAAAAGTCACAGTGTGAGAACAGCTATTAAACACCCCTGCCTTCAAAGTTAAAAAAGAGGGTAAGACATTTTCTCACTGAGTGCTTCCAACCAGGAAGCGAATCAAGACAAAATAATTTCAATTGTTCTGTAAGTAAACTTATGATCAACTGTTCAACTATCAATGCCAACGCTACCAGTTATCATTGAATGTAATGGCTGCAATATACAGTTCTGGAGAAGGGTCACTGGACCCAAAACATTAACTCTCCATTTCTCTCCACAGTTGCTGCCAGACCTGCTGAGATTTTCCAGCAATTTCTATTTCTGTTTATGTTCAACTATCTAGTTTTTCACAAACAATTCATAGGCTAAACCATACATTTTTTAAAAAAACTTTTATATCGCTTCGCTCAATATTAATACTAATCTGTGCATATGGGTGTTGCATTATTATTTCTTCTTGCTTTTGGGTAACTAATAAACTCACTCTTTGGTTGACTCAAGAAAGCCTGGTTGATGGACTCCTTTTTTTAAAATATAAACTTAATTGTCCTGGGAGATAGGCACCCACGATGGAAACAATACTTTTTAAATAAACCTTGTTGTGACCAAGTGAGGGGTGGGTGAATAAAGAAGGGCAGCCAATTCATCCCTTCATACCAGGGAGTTTATTAATTTGGGATATTCCCATCTGAAACTGTGAAATTCACCCAGTTAGTCTTCATAACAAATTAATATAACCCACATATACGTTTATAATGTTTACGAGTTGATTGATTGCTCCATAAATACAATCATTTGAGCTGTCATGAGATTTTTAATGAATGCTTACCCCTGGACAAGGAAGTCGAGGAACTCATAAAGTGGACTGGGCCAGGAAGGAAATGGTAAACAACGCAGGTTATTAATGTCTAGAAGATTGCCCTGAATATCCATTGGTTTAAAACGAGTTTTCGATACTCCAAAGTGGAATTTAACAGAGTAGAAATGGTCTCCCATTGGAAACTTCAAAGAAGTGCCTCGTTTGCCACATAGGGCATTCAAAGTCAAGGCCTCACCTTCAGAGCTGCAGCCTGGTGCTGGAAAGAAGTTCAGTGACCTGCACAGACCAGCCAAGAAAGCACAACAGCCATTCTTGCTTTTATTCCGAGGGTACCATGGAAACTGATGCACTGATGATTGCTTGCTTTTGTGTGAAAGATGTGGTCTTGACAGTTGTAAGTCTAATAGGGATCATAAGCACCTACTTGCTCATCTCAATCGACACTCAGAAAGGCCGTTTGATAGATATAAAACAACCAGCCCAAAACAGGTTGACTACTTAAATATGTAAATCAGATTTCCATGCCTTGTGAAGTTTTAAGTCATGCTTAAAGGATGTACAATAACTGATAGCTGTAAAATTGAAAACTATTGCATTGTTTGCAGGAACATCATGAAAACTATTGCTTTGTTGTATAAATCAAAGGATTTTGTGGCAGAGCCCCTGCTGATTTATGAAGGCTGCAAAAGATCCTCCTGAAGTCCTCTGGAGATCTTTCCACTACACCTCTTATGGAACCATTTGCCCAATTGTATTTCTGCTCCTCAGTTGCTAATTTTACAGTTCACAGAGGGATTGCAATTCAAGGCAGCAGGGATTGCAAACCATTTCCAGTTCAAGTGCATTTAAGTAAAGATTTCTCCGTATCTGTTGGCAAGTGTGCTGTATTTTCATTAGAAACTTTTCTATTCAGAAATTTGAGGGCCTTTGCAGTAGTAGTTCAGAATGCTTTGTGAATGCCATCCATTACACCTTGTTCTTCAGAGAATTCAGCTACTTACTAAAACTGTATGATCTTTTCAAGATGTGCCTAACATTCAACACTGTAAGATCTCCCTTGCTGTCCCAGAGATGGTGTCAGTAACCTGCCAA
The DNA here is from genome assembly GCF_021869965.1 of Rhincodon typus. Classification (NCBI taxonomy): domain Eukaryota; kingdom Metazoa; phylum Chordata; class Chondrichthyes; order Orectolobiformes; family Rhincodontidae; genus Rhincodon; species Rhincodon typus. The sequence goes on from NC_063336.1 coordinate 108,124,668, forward strand.
ACGTTCAACTGGTTTGCTTTGGCTATTTGAAATGAGGCAGAGTAACACATATTGGCTGCTTTGGAAGGTCTCATGGTGTAGTAGATTACATCCATGTCCTCTGAGCCAGGAGCTCAGTGTTCAAATCCCACTGCAGGACTTGATGGCCATGGATATGTACGTTCAGAATGGAGCCAGACAGGGTGGCTATCAACCTATAAATGCTTTCAACATGTATATGGAAGGTGGTAAGATTAGGAGACACTCCTAGTTAGCCATTCTTGATGTTGAGTGGTTTCTTCAGGCTAACAATCTTTCTTTGTTTTCAAATTGACCTGTTCACAGACGTTATCACAATCCTTAGAGCAGATGGGACTTGAACCTGGTGTTTTGGTCCAGAAGTAGGGACACTACCACTGCACCACAAGAATCCTCTCAGAACTTTTTCTTTTTTTTTTGATTTTTTAAAATATATCCAGAAATACTGTACACACAACTGAAAGGTGTTTTCAACAAATTACCCATGGTATTTATTTCCATATGTTAACCACCACCAGTAAATCATCCGTTTCCAGTTGAATAATTTTCATGCAAAGCCTGTTAAGGGTCATGCAAACCAATAGAGGTGAGGGAGACATAGGGAGAGTGGGGAGGGATCTAAATCAAAATGGTGTTGGAAGGCAAGATAAAGAGCTGTATCCCCCACGGTGCCCACCTGTCTCAAAAGCTATTGAGAACACTGATAGACACTGCATGCTCCCTCTCCAATGACATCTGGACTCAAATGTAAACATGAAAGGGAGGGCAGGCAGTTGGCAGATATAACCCCCTCCACAGCTCACTGCCTGGGCCTGTTTAAAGCCAGCCTGGCCAGGTCCAGGAACACACCTGTGAGGAAAGTCTTCTGATCTGCCCATGCCCCTTTGCACCAATTATGCAAAGATAAGGAGCATAGGACTGAAGTACAACCAAAAACACAACAAAAGATTTTTGAATAACTAAAAACAGGGTATAATTGCCCACAAACAATACACAATATGTACGGCTCACTGACTCTATAGTGCCACCAACTCTAACAACCTTTGCTAGAGAATATTTTCTCAAGCAAACATTTGCTTTCTTGTCTGCAGGTGTCACTAGATGTGGAAAGTCTTCAAACTTTTAATGACTACAATTCATTGTTTCGAAGGTGTATATGAGAACCTGTAAAAACAGTCGGTTGCCATTACTGGCAGAGCCAACCTGGAAGATGAGCTCAACCACAGGTCTTGCTGCAGAAGATGACCCAACATCTTGCACTCTTCATTACAAGTGTGTGAACTAAAAATTGTTGCGGAGAGTAAGGACTTGGAAGAACATCCTCTCCTCCACTGCTACCTCCACTTCCACTTTGCACTGATTTTCTTTCACCTCCAGATTTCACTGACTGGACTCTTCACATGGTATTGGGATCCCTCGATGATCATGGGTTGGCAGTGCACACTAACTGGCCATTTAGTTGGGATCCCAGCCAGCTTTTCCATTGCTGTGAGAATGGCATGTCAGTAGGAAGGTGTTGGGCAACCTTGCTGGGCCATTTTACCTGCATTTACCATCTCCCAAGACTTTGTCAAAGGCTTGGTAAAATCCCGGCCACTGTTCTGAATTGCTCGCCATATGTACATGTGCAATTCACACGCAAGGATACTCTTTTGAATATAAATCATTCCTGTCTTTCAGCATATATAAAGAAAATTCTAGGCTGAAATTTTCTATTTTCAGTTAAAGTATGTTTTCAAGTGAGATTCATGGCGTCTGTCTACTCTTCACCTCACTAATTATGCATCCAGCTCTATGGCACCCTTCTCTTTTGTCTTTTGAATTACTTGCTGCACCTTACTTGTGTACATTACTTGTGTTTTGTGCGCAAGAATACCCAGATCCCTCAGTGCTACACTTTTTTGGAGACTCTTGAAAGAAATAATGATTTTTGATTCTGCCTATCCAGCTCTTGGTTTGGACCAGGCTGCATCTCTGGGCTCTCTCTCGTTGTCGTAGTGTTCACTCACTTTGACCCTACATGGATACTCACAGCATCCTTATCTTTTATTACCTGGTCTTTTTGCACCTTTCCCCCTCATCCAGAGACACCAGGGTCATATTACTCGCCTTTCCCTGTCATTTAGCAAAAACATGAAGATGGAAAGCTCGTCATGATTGTCAGCAGGCTTTAGTCAGTTCAAGGGGATTTTATAGAATCACTACAATGGGAAAATAGGCCATTTAGCCCAACAGGCCCACACAGAGTTGCCAAAGAGCATCCCACCCACGCCCACCCTCCCTTACCCTCATCCCTGCACTTCCCATGGCTAACACACCTAACCTACACATCCCGGGACACTGTGGAGTACTTTATCATGGCCAATCCACCTAACATACGCATCTTTGGGTTGTGGGAGGAAACCAGAACACCCAGAGGGCATGGGGGAGAATGTGCAAACTCCACTCAGTAAGTCATCTGAGGGTGTAATTGAACCAGGATCCCTGGCACTGTAAGGCAGCAGTGCTAACCACTGAGCCACCGTACCATCCCAATACAGGCACCCGAGCACAGTAAGTTAATGACAGCTTCCAATTTCAGTCCAGGGTCTTAGAAATGGTCTGTCAACCACTCGTTTTAGTCAGAGTCAAGATGCAGTCCACACAGAGTTGTACAGCACAGAAACAGACCCTTCACTCCAACCAGTCCACGCCGAAGATAATCCGAAACTAAACTCGTCCCATCTGCCTGCTCCTCCATATCCCTCCGAGCCTTTCTTATCCATGTACTTATCCAAATGTCTTTTAAACGCCGCAATTGTACCCACATCCACCACTTCCTCAGGAATTTCATTCCACACACAACTCTTTGTGTAAAAAATTTGCCCCTCAAGTCTTTTTAAAATCTCTCTCCTTAAAAATGTGCCCCCTAGTCTTGAAATCCGCCATCCTAGGGTAAAGACAATGACCATTAACTCTAACTATACCTCTCATTATTTTATAAACTTCTATAAGGTCACCTCTCAACCTCCTGCACTATATAAGGGATAAATGTCGAACGGCTCACCACTTGTCTTTAGTCTTTCTGCGAATTGTACAATGTTTTCCTCCTGAACTAAGGGAGAGACAGGCATTACAGAAGATGAAACTAAGTGGCACAGCCATTCCTTTGGTGCAGATGGAGAGGTGTTCCAAGTAAGCGAGTAGCTAGTGGAGTGGGCAATGCAGAGTTAGTGGTTTCAGGGGATGGCTATGAGTGACAATGAGAGAGGGAAAATGAAATTATTAGATATTAATGAGAGTGGCATAATGTGATCCTTGATGGGAGCTGGGTACAGTAGTGGAGATAGTGTGCATTGTGAAGTATTAGAGAGAAGATGATGGCATTTAAGTTGGTGGTTTGGAGAAGGTCTTTGATGTTTTTCCATCAGTGCAGGGCTTTCCTCCAGATGGCTGAGGCTGAGACAACAAGGTGCAGAGCTGGATGAACACAGCAGGCTAAGCAGCATCATAGGAGCAGAGGCTGACTTTGGTGGTAATAGCAGACCAGCCTGTCATGGCCTAGTGTTGTGGTTTCCTCTCCTGGTCCTTGGGAAGAGAGCGCTCCATTCCATCCAGCAGGACCACTAGGTCCCTGCGTGCATAGAGGGCCCCTGATTTGCCCCTGACTACCATGTCTGGGGCAGATGTCAGGAGTTACACAGAGCAACTCCAGACTAACTGGGTCCTAGTCCAGGTGCACAATAGGCTTTTAAAAGTGGTGCAGACACGAGGGATCCTGGTTAATTCTAGGATACGTGCTGATTGATAAGTTGATCTGGAAGTTGCGGATAGTAAGATAGTGGCTGGAATTGGACGCAAGAGATGCCATGGAGAGGGGGAGGGGTAGGTAATTAACGCGGCGAGTTTGGTAAGATGTGGTGAGAGAACTCACTCTCACGGTGAAAAAAATGTTTGGTTTGACCCACTGTGTAAAACCACGTGGTTGTTTCTTCACATGCTTCATCGTGAATTCCTCGGGCTTTAAAAAACTGGGTATTTTTGTTTCCACAATTGCTTTGTGCAACAACAATGACACTGCAGTGATCCTTTAACTGTGTCCATCTTGGAAAGATCAGATTGAAGTATATCCTCGGTCCTGTTAACAGCAGGCACTGGTTTTCTGGAGGAAAAGCAAACAGAAAGAGAACTGGTAGCAGTCAGAGATATCAAATAAACATGGATCGCCAAATGGTTTGCACGTGTCAAACTGGAGCAACATCTGCAAGTAACTAAGGTCATGATCCTGTTAATACTCCATGCATTCCAGAGCCATCTCTTGAAGGATTAACAACTGCGAATGTATCTGCTCAAATTGAAATATTCTTTTCTTCTTAATGAGCTGTACTGGCCTGATGTCACTATTTGCACTAACTACTCTTTAAAACATTTCATGCAGTTTCTCTCTTTACACATCAATAAATTTTCAACATGTTTTTCACCAATTGCATTTTTGATTGTCCACTCTGGCCTCATGAAGAAGTGTGCTGTGACTAGATGTTCACTTGTAATCCCACTCCATTACAATAATGTTGTGCAGCATATTGGTCAGCGCATTGAGTATAGGAGTTGGGACATTTTGTTGCAGCTGTAAAAGACGTTGGTGAGGCTACATTTGGAGTATTGCATGCAGTTCTGGTTGCCCTACTATAGAAAAGATGCTATTAAACTAGAAAGAATGCAGAAAGGATTTGCTAGGATGCTACCTGGACTGGAAGGTTTAAGTTATAAAGAGAGGTTCAATAGGCTGGGACCTTTTTCCCTGGAGTATAGGAGACCAAGGGATGACCTTGTAAAGGTCTATGAAATCATTAGAGGTGTAGAGAATAAACTAGATAGCCGACAGCTTTTCCCCATGGTAGAGCAGTATAAAAGTACAGGGCATAGGTTTAAGGTGAGAGCAGAGAGATACAAAAGGGGCAAAGGGACAATATTTTTCACACAGAGGATGGTGAGTGTCTGGAACAGGCTGCCCAAGGTAACGGTGGAAGCAAGTACAATTTTGTCAACTAAGAAACATTTAGACAGGTACATGGATGGAATAGGTTTGGAGGGATATGGGCCAAATGCATGCAAATGGGACTAGATTAGTTGTGAAAACTGGGCCGCATGGGCAAGTTGAGTCGAGGGGCCTGTTTCCACATTGTAAACTGCGATGACTCTATATTGCATCATTCTATTCTCAGTTTCCTATTTCAGAATGCAACCTGCTGTATTCTGAGCTACTATCATCTGGAGTAAGTTTTGTTTAAATGCAAAGTGTAGATGAATGTGGATAAAGGTATGAACGTAACTGTTCTGCTTAAAACAAAACCTTGGATCAACCGTGTCAATATTATATGTGGCTGAACAGCAATTTCAGGGCCTACCATTTCTTTCTTCTTTGAGCAAGAGCTCGTATTTATATAATGTATTTATTGAAATACAACACCCTGAAGGCACAAAACTGATGAATTATGAAGAAATGATACAAGCCATAAAAGAAGTTAGCTTGGTAGGTTTTAAGGAGTTTCTAACAGGAAGAAAATGAGATAGAGGGGCAGAGAAGTTTTCCAGAGAGAATTCCAGAGCTTAAGACTGACGTAACTGGAAGTGCAGTCTGCAATGTTTAAGTGATTTAAACTGAAGATGAACAAGAGCCCAGAATTAAAAGAGCACAGATATCTTAGAGTCCTGTGGGGCTTTAGAGATACAGAGATAGGGAGGGGACATGGCCATGGAGGGGTACGAAAACAAGGATAAAAATTTTAAAATCGAAACTTTGCTTGACTGGGAGTCAGTGAACATAAGTGTGAAAAGTGTTGATTGAATGGAGCACTAATAATATAATGAGATATCCCAAGACGTTTCACAGGAGACAAAACGTGACACCAATCCACATGCGTAGCTATTAGGGCAGATGGTGAGGAATATCCTGGTGGGAAAAGCAAAAAGGTAGAGGCTAGTCACTTTTTTTCCACTCTCCCTAGTTGCATAAATAAAATCCAGCAAATTAGTTTTTATTCATGAATGCTCCATGAACATTCAAGATTATTAACACATAGTATTCATTGACCTGCAGTTTGGAGAGTCTATCACAGCTACAATTCGTAAATGGGCTTCCTTCAGTCCCCCCAACCAGTCACCTGTCAGTAACTTCTTTAACTGGACAAGCAAATGGGAATTCCACACATTACTGATGTTTAAAAACTTAAGTACTTGTTATCTGAGATATTGTTGTGAAAACATTGCTTTCAAACTGTGTTATTTCTAAGCCAAACTGTACTCCATCAATGAGTGAAGGGAATGAATATATGGATTACTTTGATGTCTCCTCAAGCAGTAATCACAAACAAATTTGCTGTCTGTTGAGTGAAACTGTTGTAAGATGTATCACACCAGGTTACGAATCTGTCACTTTATTGAATTGACTGTAACATACTGTCAACTTGTAATCTGTTTTTCTATGAGCTTTGGTCATTTCATTTGTTAAGGAGCCTTTCACCTAATGTGTTTTGATTGGGTGGTTACATTGATATATTAGAATGATAGAATTCTCACAGTGCAGAAGCAGGTCATTCAGCCCATCAAGTGCACACCGATCCTCCAAAGATCATCCCACACAGACTGACATCCCCTACCCTATCCCTGTAAACCTGCATTTCCCATGGCCAATCCACCTAACCTGCACATCTTTGGACTGTGGGAGGAAACCGGAGCACCCGGAGGAAACCCACGCAGACACGGGGAGAATGTGCAAACTCCACACAGACAGACGCCCGAGGGTGGAATCAAACCTGGGTCCCCAGTGCTGTGAGGCAGCCGTGCTAACCACTGAGCCATCGTGCTGGTGATGAAGTTCAAAGGTTCAATCTTTGAGGTAGAAACACAATTCAAACTGTACTCCATCAATGACTAAAGGGTATAAATATATGGACTATTTTGATGTTTCCTCAAGCAATAATCACAAACAAATTTGCTGTCTGTTGAGTGAAACTATTGTAAAATGACTGAGGCAAGATGTATCACACCAGATTATGAATCTGTCACCTTATTGAATTGACCGGAACACACTAACAATTTGTTATTTATTTTTCTGTAAGCTTTTGTCATTTTATTTCTTAAGGAGCCTTTCACCTAGTGTATTTAGATTGGATGGCTACATTGATGTATTAACCATATGTTCACGTATCTGATTTGGTTGAGATTTAAAACAACTCTGTTTATTTCTTCCAATGTATTTAAAGTTTAATAACAGATAATTGATCCTCAGCTCCAGAAAATCCTGAGGGGGAAAAGCAAGAAAACCACAATTAATAGACCGTTCGGAAATATACAGGTCTTGAATTCAGTATACAAACATGTCGCACATTTTTGGAAGTTAGTTTGAAATTTCTTATCATGTTGATCTATTGAAAAGATCAATGATTTCACTATTTGATGCTAGATAGTTTACATGTGTGAAATAGTTTGCATTTTGTTTCAACTGATCAACTCTAAAACTGCACAAATGTTGTTTTTCTGTGAAATAGTAGCTTCTCATAAACGCTCTCAGATATCACTTCTGGTTGAAAATTCAGACACTATCTTTTGAGAAGGCCTGATTTATTTGCACTCTTCACAAGAGCAAAAAGCAATGACTATTTTGTTTGTTTGAAACATTCTGAACAAAATGAATGGCATTTGCTGATGGAAGACAGTTTGGCTGGTGTTTGTAGTTTAAAACTTTTGACGATTGTAACAAAGTAGCCTTTTGCACTGTAACACTTGGCTATGATGAACTTTGAAATAACTAGTGTGCATACCTCTCCTAACAAAGATTCCATGTAGTCCCTCGTCAACCTTAGCTTCTAGGGCGGTTGCAAAGGCGTGTGAAGGAAAATTTTAATCAAAATATTTGTGAAACAGACATCAGTTCTTTACCATATGGGTGCAAATCTTTGTAGAAAACAGCAAATAAACAACAAAGAAAACAAATGTGCTGTGGAATACAGATAATAATGATCCTAAAGTAAATACTTTCACATAAAATTGACAACTCAAGTGGACAGTTTATCGTATAAGCTCAATTTATCTCCAAAACAAAAGTAGTCATAGTTTTAGTGAGGCTTTCAACTGTAAGAGATGCTAAATGATTTAACTTCATGTTTCAAAAAAAGTTGTTCAATGCCTCAAGTTGACTGAGAAAGGAACTTGACATGAGTCCCGTCACACTAGATACTTGCTGTGGGGAATCAGGAAATGGGGTTGTGTAGGACCCAGCAACCCCGGAAGCAGATCAAAGCTGACCACAATAACCAACAAGTCCCAAGCTGATTCGAAGACATGGCTCAGGTCCCTAGAACTAGCCCTTACCCCTTCACACCCATTGGACCTCATGCACTCCCCATGGCCCTTCCATGCCCACCCTATGTCAACCCTAAATCAACTTACCCAGTATGCACTCTGCACTAAATCAATTAGTCCTACAATAGCAATGGCAAGTCGCGAAGTGCTGAGGGAAAGAAAACACCTATTCAGAAATCTACTTTGATACAAACTACTGTCCTATAATTCCATAAGTGTCAAATAGACAGATTCGTTTGATTGTCAATAACAGACACGTTCCCTCACTTTACACTTCTTAGTCTTGTCCAAATAAACATACAGATATTGACAAAATAAAAAGAAGAATAATGTATTATAAACTCTTAAAGGAGTCAATCAACCTAAACAAACACACCACTTTCACCTATGCAAACAAAATCCCCATTGAGTTAATTCACTAGTGAGATGTCTTGGGGCTGAGAATTTTGCAGAATGAACTGTTACACCTCACTGAGGGTGGTATGCTGGAAAGTCAGCCTTGCTTTATCTAGTCATCACCAAATGTTAAATTATAAAGAATGCAATGTTCGCAAATTTGCTTGGCTTTCAGACCCAGATTAATATAAAGCATATTCCAGGTTTCTGTACTGAAAAACATTACAAATAATTAGACTCTAGCTACAGGTAAGCAGTTATAAAGTGTCAGGATGTAATACCACTAATTAAAATTCTAATCCCATTATAAACTTCCTGTTACACACAAACAGGTAGGGTAAAATAGGTACAAAAACAGAAATTGCTGGAAAAGCTCAGCAGCTCTGGCATTAGCAAAGAGAAATCAGAGTGAACATTTTGGATCTAGTGACCCTTCCTCAGAACTGACGGTAGCTGGGAAAACGTTGGTTTTTACGCAGAAGTAAAAAGACTGGAACAAAAATCCTGTTGGAGAGAGGAGCAGAATTTCTTCAAGGTGGGCATGCCTAGAAGATATGTGGCAGTGAGTTAATAATACATAGGTTTTGGACAGAGGGGATAAAAAGGAAAGATGGTTGAGTAGTCTTTGATTCCTGTTATTGCTGCTTCAGTCAGCTTTCTCCAAATGGCTTGACTACTTTTAAAAGGTCTCCGACTTATCAGTTAAAGAAAAACTGCTACAAAAACTGCAGGAGAGACAGATAATGCTCGAGAAACTCAACAAGTCTGACACCATCTGTGGAGAGAAAGCGAGTTAACATTTAGAGTTTGGCATGATTCTTCTTCAGAACATTAACTCTAACTCTCACCAGAGAATCTGCCAGACCTGCTGCATTTCTCCAACATTTACTGTGTTTGTCTCACAGTTACAGCATCAGCAATATTTTGCTTTTGCTTTTGTTTACAGGTCTAGGCCCGAAACGTCAGCCTTTCTGCTCCTATGATGCTGCTCAGCCTGCTGTGTTCATCCAGCTCTGCACCTTGTGGGCTTGAAATAGATGTCGGTTTTGAGGCGGTCACCAGAGATGGAGACAGAGAGGTCCAGGAAGGAGAGGGAGGTATCAGAGATGGTCCAGGTGAAAGGTGTTAGTAAAGTTGATGAACTGTTCAAGCTCTTCGTGGGATCACAAGGCAGCGCTGATACAGTCATCAATATAGTGGAGGAAGAGGTGGGGGATAGTGCCAGTGTAGATGCAGAAGAGGGACTGTTCCACATATCCTATGTAAAATACCACTTGTGTAACCATTGCATGGTAGTGGTGTGAAGTGCTTTCCTTTACCTATTCAAAATTTTGGGATGCGTTACTTTTCCTTTGGACTGGCCTTATCAGCAATCTTGTAAATTGGTCCTGAGCCACTTGCTCATCTTGCAAACTGGATGGAAAAACTAACCTGCAGGATATTGGCTATTCAAATCAAAACATTGTTTGCTGTGTATCACACAAACTTGCAATCTGCCACAGTCCAACCTGAACAAAACCCAGTCCCTTTCAAATTATCCTGGAAAGGCAAAATATCTAAAAAAAATTTAAGTGAAAGGCAAATGAAAACATTTCACCTACCAGTGAGATGGCGCCAACTTGGTCAGGAGGACATTATAGGTTCACCACAGGCCCCCTGATCCTGTGATTGCCATGCTGGTTTTGGGCATGTGAATGGCAGAATTAGACCCTACCTGCAACTTTTAAGTACCTCTTGGAGTCAACAATCCAATATAAAAACTGTATGACTATCATTAGATCCTAATTTGAAGCTTATGTCTTATAGACTGTCAGATGTTTTAAATTTATCCTTATAGCAAAACTGCTTTTAAAATTTGGAAGCTAAGAAGTAAATGCATTTGCTTGTCCTTATAGTCACCAAAAATCATGCCATAATTTCACGATGGTATCAATCATCGAACATGGACTTTGGGCTACAAATTTAAAGGAACTTGAGCAATACCTAATGTTTTCTTACAGAGAAAATACAATTTATTGAATTGATTACCAATAAATATGAAGAATGTTGTGTGGATTGCTACAGTGTTTGTCAACTGTCTGCAGTTTCGATGTGCTATGAATTTATTATGTAACTGGCATAAAAAACCAAAAACACGATGCTCATGTGACATCTCAAATCATCAGCTTAATCTGATTGCTAGCAATGAACAATAAGCAATACAATATTGATGGATTATGGTGCAATTCTGTTAAATATAGTATCCCTCTTCAATGCAAACAAGGACTATCCATGACCTTCATTCACAAAATAGTTCTGCAATTTACATCAAAGATGATTATTTCATCCAGCAGGTCCATATTGATGTTTTTACATTACATGACTGACCTTCCCCTATTCTGCATCTCATCCTATCATCATATCCTTCTACTCCTTTCTCCCTCATCCTTATTAATCTCCCCTTCGAATGCATTTGTGCTTTTCTTCTCAACTACTTCAGGTCATCATGAACTCCACCTTCTCAGTAAAGTCCAATACTTTTTAACATCAGTATTCTGTGATCTATCATTAACTTCTAAAGTTGACTGATATTTTCACTCAAACTTTCTATCGATATCATATTAACCGTGGAAAAGAACAAAACACAACATTTTGTGTGGCAACCATTTCATGCATTATTCAAGTTCAGATCCTGGTGTTATGCTTTTAAACATCAGAGGGAGAAAATACAGAAATGAGAAGTACTGTAACATTTGAATCAAGGGAGACTAGACAAAGCAAGAATTTTTCTGGAGAAAAGGAAGGAAATAGTATCATCAAAAGTTTTCTTTGTTTGTGGAATGGTTAAAGGCAAATAGAAATGAGTGACTTGGTTCAGTGAAATCTCAAAGTCATGGTGAATTGAAAAAAGGAGAAAACCAAGAGATGCAGAAAATGGAGGGGGTCACAACACAATTTTAACTGTTGTCTTGGAAATTCCAATCTGATGAGAACAAAGGCATAGCTTAGAATTAGAATTAGATTTTATTGTCAAGTGTACTCAAATACAGGAATAGTACAGCGAAAAGTGCATGGAGTTACCATTTAACTGTGCCATCTTGGCTACAAAAACATAGCGTTACAGATGCTGCTACTACTATCGATCTCCTACTGCCACTGCCACTGTCTCTAATCGTCTTGCTCCTGCTGCCGCTACCACCACCCATCTCCACTTTTTGCTGCATTAAAGAGAAATTGTGACAGAGAAAAGGTTACTAAGGCCAGTGGGACGGCAATGGCATAGTGTAAATTTCACTGGCCTCATAAATCAGAAACGCAGGCTCATGCTCCAGGGCCATGTCAGAATCCCACAACAGTAAATAGTGAAAGTGAAATTCAATGAATAAATCTGGAAAGCATTGATAGTTGTCATGAAGCCATGTTTTGGTTCAGTAATGCATTTTAAGGAAGGATTCGCTGCCATTCTCATCTAATCCGGGCAATTTGTGATTCCAGATCAACTGACCTCTGAAATGCTCCCAGCAAAACACAAGTTGCATCTAACCAGTACAAAGTCTGATTAAAGGAATGAAGCTGAACCAACTTGACATTGAACTAGGCACTAAAACAACAATGGCACAAACAGCCCTGTCAATCCTGCAAGCTTCTTCATAATAATATTTGTTCATGTCAGTACTGGAATGTTGACGCACTCGTCAATCAATAGCCCGACATAGACGTTCTCATGAAGAGATAATATACAGACAATGTCCCAGACACCATTATCACCATTCCTGGGTCTGTCCTGACAGCTTCAATGGGAATCCACAACATTGATGTTAGTCATAGAGTCATAGAGCTGTAGAGCACAGAAACAGACTCTTTGGTCCAACTCGTCCATGCAAACCAAATATCCTGAACTGATCATTTGGCCCATATCCCTCTAAACCCTTCCTATTCATGTACTCATTCAGATGCCTTTTAAATGTTGCAATTGTACCATCCTCCACCGCTTCATCTGGAAGTTCACTCCATAACACATCATCTTCTCCATGAAAAAGTTGCCAATCAGGTCCCTTTTAAATCTTTCCCCTCTCACCTTAAACCTATGCTCTCTAGTTTCTGACACACCCACCCTGGGGAGAAGACCTTGGCTATTTACCCTATCCAAGCCCCTTATGATTTTATAAACCTCTACAAGGTCACCCCTCAGCCTGTGATGCTCCAGGGAAAATAGCCCCAGCCTATTCAGCCTCTCCCTATATCTTAAATCCTCCAACCCTGGCAACATCCTTGTAAATCCTTTCTGAACCATTTCAAGTTTCACAGCATCCTTCCTACAGCAGGGAGATCAGAATTGAATACAGAATTCTAAAAGTGGCTTCACCAATGTCCTGTATAGCTGCAACATGACATCCCAAGTGCTATACTCAATGCACTGACCAACGAAGGCAAGCTTGCTAAACATCTTCTTCATCATCCTGTCTACCTACCTCCATTTTCAAGGAACTATGAACTTGCACTCGTAGGTCTCTTTGTTTGGCAACACTCCCCAGGGCCCTACCATCAACTGTACATGTCCTGCCCTACCAAAATGCAACACCTCATATTTATCTAAATTAAATTCCACTTGCTACACCCCGGCCCACTGGCCCATCTGATCAAGATCCCATTGTACTCTGAGATAACCTTCTTCACTATCCACTGCACCTCCAATTTTGGTGTATTCTGCATCTGTATGTACATCCAAATCATTTACATAAATGACAAAAAGCAGTGGACCCAGCACTGATCCTTGTGGCACACCGCTGGTCACAGACCTCCATCCTGAAAATTAACCTTCAACCACCACCCTCTGTCTTCTACCTTCAACCAATTTGTATCCAATTGGTTAACTCTCCCTGTATTCCATGTGATAACTTTGTTAACCAGTCTACCATGTGGAACTTTGCTGAACATCTTGCTGAAATCCATATAGACAACATCAACTCACTCTGCCTTCATCAATCTTCTTTGTCACTTCTTTGAAGAACTCAATGAAGTTTGTGAGACATGATTTCCCATGCACAAAGCCATGTTGACAATCTCAAATCAGTCCTTGCCTTTCCAAATACATTTAAATCCTGTCCCACAGAATGCCCTCCAGCAACGTGCCCACCACTGATGCCAGGCTCACTGATCTATATTTCTCTGGCTTTTCCTTACCACGTTTCTGAACTAATAATAGCACATTAGCCAACCTCCAGTCTCCCAGCACCTGACCCGTGGCTATTGATGATACAAATATCTCAGTAAGAGGACCAGCTATCACTTCCCTAGCTTCCCACAAATCTCTGGGATACACCTGATCAGGTCCTGGGGATTTATCTACCTTTATGCATTTTACAACATCCAGCACCTCCTCTTCTGTAATGTGGGCACATTTAAAGATATCCCTATGTATTTCCCCAAGTTCTCTAGCTTCTATATCCCCAGTTCTTGTGAAGTCAATTGGCATCATGTCAAATGGTCAATTGGCAAAGAAATCTCATACTGATTACCAATAATGGCTCCACCTTGGCCAATGAATCAGTTGTCTTCTATTTTGAAATACACTTGGTGAACTCACAGATGATGGCAAATATAATGAACTCACTGTGGGTGGGGGATTTCAATCCCCATTAACAAAAGTGACTTGGTGGCATTACTATCGACTGAGATGTTTAAGTCTGCTGGACATAGCTGTGCACCAGACACTGGGAGAACAAATGTACCTGTAACTGATGCATTTGTGTATAACAATACCAGCAAGAGTGACCACTACACTGTTTTGCGGAGACAAAGACCTGCCTTTATATTGACAATGCCATCCATTGTGTTGTATGGCACCATTATTGTTCTGAATGGCTTAGATTTCAAACAGATCTAATGACTCAAAACGAGGCATTAATGAGGTACTGTGGCCCATCAACAGCAGCAAAATGATATTCAACGACAAGCTGGAACCTTGTGACACCAGCATTTCCCCTGCTCTAACATTACTGTTAAACCAGGAATTCAACGCTGGTTCAATAAAAGTTACAACATAAGCCTTCAGGACTACAGTTGGAATGTTGCAAAGTGCACAGATTTTGCACTATGCAGTGTCTTATGCCATTTCTTCCTCCATCGTTTGAATGAATTGAATTAGCTGAAGACGAGAGTCTGTGATGATTAGGACCTCAAGTCAGAGGTTCGGATGGGTCATCAACTTGGTTCATTTGTCTGAAAATGGCTGTAAATGCTTCAGATTGTTTTTCTCACAGTGGAGTTAACATACTAATTACCATCGATTTGTGCAAATGAGTTATGTAAACCTTCTTGCAGATCTAACTTTGTCCCTTTAACACTTTGTGTGGAATCAGTTTGAGCTTGTTGTAAACTGCCCATAATAAATTATTTGAATCTTTAAAGGAATCTTGATCTCAACTGAGTTTCCAATAAGTTGACCATATTTAAAATATGGAATCAATTACCCTTAAAATATATTTATCCCAAATACAAACAGACTTGTGATTAAATACTGCACTGCTGAACAGTCACCGTGGTTTCAAGTATTTGCAATTCAGATAACTGATTATGAAAAGAATCTTTTCTTGAATTTGTTGATATGAATCAGATTATTGTCCTTCCGTTGTGACTGCGTGGGTATCTGAAATGTGACGTTATAAATCTAATTTAAATTCTTCCAGCTGTATTCAAGTCTGTTGCTTTTAATCTTTGTCTCGCTGAAATGTCACATTGTCACCGAACATAAATAATTCATTCTCTTTTTTTTAAGCAGCTAAAATGTTACAGAAATCTGATGAATCTGTGAGGATGACATTTTTCTAAAGATTGTCATTGACACTAAATCCTGATTTTTCTTAGAGATATGTTTTGTTTTATTCATTTGTGGGATGTGGGTGTCGTTGGCTAGGCCAGCATTTATTGCCTGTCCCTAGTTGCCCTTGAGAAGGTGGTGGTGAGCTGTGTCCTTGAACCTCTGTGGTCCACCTGCTGTGCATTGATCCACAATGTTATTAGGGAGGGAATTCCAGGATTTTGATGCAGCAACAGTGAAGGAAGGGTGATATATTTCCAAGTCAGGATGGTGAATGGCTTGGAGGGGAACTTGAAGGTGGTGGTGTTCCCATGTTTCTGCTACTCCTGTCCTTCTAGATGGAAGTGGTCATGGGTTTGGAAGGTGCTGTCTGAAGATCTTTGGTAAATTTTGGTGGTATATTTTGGTGCTATATTTTCTGTGTAAGTCTTAAACAGAATGCTACAATTTATTTTACAAACATTATTTTAAACATCTGTATGTTTACATTTTTATTGCGTATTTGGCATTAAACAGAAAACACAGATGACGTTATTGGTTGTTTATGTTAAAAGACCTACAAAGGCCATCAGTTTGTGGAAGCTGCATCAACATAGGCAGATGAATATGTTACAATCATCCCGATGTTTTGAACACACACAAAAACAGAAATTGCTGGAGAAACTCAGCAGGTCTGGCAGCACCTGCGGAGAGAAAGCAGAGTTAACATTTTGAGTACCATTCTGAAGAAGGGTAGTAGACTCAAAACGTCAACAGATGTTGCCAAACCTGATGAGTTTCTCCAGCAGTTTCATTTTTTGTGCATTTCAGCATTTACAGTTCTTTGATTTATTTCCATATTATTGACTGTAGCTACTGATATTAATTAACTTCATCACACTCATGGGCTTGGCAGCACAGATTCTTTTCCAACTGATAGATCTCTGCCATTGGTTACAATCGAGTGACCAGGAAATTGATATTTTTTAATTTCCCTGGCTCTGATCCAATATGTATTGTTCTTAGATTGCACACTTGTATATTTGAATCCAGCTTATTTTGAGCTGTATGTTCATAACATTTTTAATTACAGTAAAAACTTATCCTGCAAAAAAAACTTTAAAGATAAGTGTAAAGCACATTTTATTTTTGGTTTGTTCAACTAATATTTATCGTGTGTCGTTATTTCGCTGGTGCATTTCTCAAAGCACAGGGGATCTTTAATAGCTGCAGCATTTTCCGGCTCTTCCTTTGAAGCCATCACTTACTCTTCCTCCCTTGTGTCTTTTAAATCACACGGTGCAATCTCCTAATGTTCACTAATTGCGTCTTGTGAGGTGTGAATCGATGTGCAGCTGCTTGCAAAGGAAAAGTTGCAGAGAATCACACAGCACACTTCGGGCACTCATACCTTATAGTACTGCAAACTGCCACTACAGGCCCAAAATGTCAGGAAATAAACTGAGGTTGTGACACTGTCTTCAAATGACACTGTTCACAAGACCTCACATTATAAGTGGGTGCCAGGATCCATGGGTCTTGTGGCAAACTTCTTGCCATTACTAGGTTGGACTCTATGATTAGATATTAACTACCTGGCTTAAATAGAGTCATAGAGTAGTATAGCAAGAAAACAGACCTTTCAATCCAACTCGACCAGATATCCTAAATTAATTTAGTCCCATTTGCCAGCTTTTGCCCCATATCCCTCTAAACCCTTCCTGTTCATGTATTCATCCAGATGCCTTTTAAATTTTGGAATTGTACCAGCCTCCACCACTTCCTCTGGCAGCTCATTCCATGCACGCACCACCCTCTGTGTGAAAAAATTGCCCTTTTTGAATACTTCCCCTCTCACCTTAAACCTATGCCCTCTAGTTTTGGACTCCCCTACTCTGGGGAAAAGACCTTGGCTATTCACTTTATCCACACCCTTCATGATTTAATAAACCTCTATAAGGTCACAACTCAGCCTCCGACACTCCAGAGAAAGTAGCCCCAGTCTATTCAGCCTCTCCCTAGAGTTCAAACCCTCCAAACCCCGTATCATCCTTGTAAATCATTTCTGCACCCCTTCAAGTTTAACATTATCTGTCATACAGAGGGGAGACCAGAATTGAAATGTGATAATAAATGTGATAGTCATAGACAGAAAATGCCTCATTGCTCTGTTTATATCATATTTCCAGAGGCTCCAATTTTCAAACAGGCTATTATTACATGGCTGAGGTGTCTTCCTGTACCAGAAAGGACATCCAGAGTCAACAGCAAAGATTTTGGTGAGCATAACTTTGGTTATCACCAACCACTCTAAATCATGTGGAAATCTGTGGTAAATGTGCATTTGTTTAAAATGAAACAAACACATAGAATGCTGGAGAAACTCAGCAGGTCTGTCAGCATGTGTGTAGAGAAAAACACGTGGTTAATGTTTCGAGTCCCTCTTCTGAAGAAGGTCATGTTGGATTCGAATGGAAAATATGTCTCTATCTCCACGCAAAATGCCAGCCTAAACATCCTAGGACAATCCACTTAACCTGCACATCTTTGGACTGTGGGAGGAAACAGGAGCAAACACAGGGAGAATGTGCAAACTCCTGACAGACAGTTGCCTAGGGCTAGAATCAAGCCCAGGTCCCTGATACTAAGAGGCAGCAGTACTGACCAATGAGCTATCATGACTTAATGACCATATTGCTGAAACAAATATAGAGGTGAAAAGCAAATGATTTTTTAATGCATGCAATAATCTTGTTTTCTGCATAGTCCAGACTGGTATGTGTAGTTGTTAGAAATACATTTATGTTTTGAAAGAAAATATGCATCAATTAACTTTCAGAAAGAACATTATCCTGCACAACTCTTGCTCCGACAAGTGACCCTAGATGCATGCTACAGCTGCTTGCTGTCAAGAATTCCTTCAGTCAATGCCAAACTGTTAGGGTTGCTTGATTCATCAGTGACCATTTCACCTTTGCTGGAACAATCTTGTTTCCTTTAAGGGCTTCCTGTCCAAATATGTTACAATCTTTCTTCCAGGTTCAGGGTATTATGTCAACACCACCTGAGGCTTACAAATAAATGGTCCAAAGCCAGGTCAAATAAAAGAAGAAAACGGAAGAGAAAAAAAACTAGTGACACAAACCCTATTTGAAAATACCAGAGTTCATTCTCTGATTCATTTTTCTACTGTCTTTTCCCATTTTGTCTTCACCTCTTTTTCTGTATCAATATAATGCACATTTCTTGGACGTACTCATTTTTAGCAAATAAAGACAAAATACTGCAGATGCTGAAGATTTGAGACACACAGAGAAAGTCAGCAGGTCAGGTGGATTAGCCATGGTGAATGCAGGGTTACAGGGATAGGGTAGGGCAGTGATGCTGGGTCTGGGTGGAATGCATTTTGGGCGATCGGTGTGGAATCAGTGCGTCAAATGGCCTGCTTCCACACTGTAATGGTTTCTATAAATGTGCTTTTAAGATTCTGTTAGTGAATAAAGAAAGGACCAAAGTGAACCTTGCCACCTGCACTACAATTTTATAGCTCAGGCTTACTTTCAAGATAATTCTGTGTTGGGAAGACCATTTGGCCTAACAGATTTCAAACAACCAGAATAATTCTGAAGCTTGTCCAGTAGAGTATCGAACAAGCTCCTAAATGACTCAAGAGTTTTCACCTTCACCATTTTATCCAGGACTCAATCCAACTTCCAGAAATTTCCAGGGGCTCTTTCAGTTGGCTACCATAATCTTCGCACAAGATCAGCAGAAACCCTGCTTAAAACTGTGTAAATGGAGCTTTGCTAAACAAAGCAACTAATCAGGACAATCCTAGGCAAATTGATATGTTTGTAAGGTGAAAAAACTTTCTGATGCAGATGTAAATGTGCCTGTTATTAGTTTGAACCTGTTGTCATTGGTTCTACTCCCACCATTTAATATAATGTAATATTCTGAATCACTTCGTTACCAAACTACAAGATTACTTCCCTGATTCTGCCTTTAAGGGACAAAAACCTCAGGTCATTTTTTCTCAACTGAATTCTCTGATATTAGAATCAGTTTAACAGCTTTTTGAAATTGGTTCCATTTTCTTCATGCCACCCCTGTGTCCCATTGGGCAGGGCTAGATGCAGTACTCAAAGTGTAATCTGATCACAATTGGGCACAATCTTCTGCTCTTGCTGGTAGTAAACTTTGAGGTGAAAATGGTATTTTATTTTAGCTATGCAATGTTGTACTTGAACCCAAATACCCTCAGCGTAATCAAGGAGTTCAATCAGGGAGTCCCAGCACAGTAAGGCAAGGGCAATCTCCAATACCAGTCCAGGGGCTTAGACACAATCTGTCAGTGGCTTGGGGGCAGCTAGAATTAGGATATCTCCACATAAGGGGTGAGGAGCCAAATGTTGGGCAGTTCACCACCCATCTTGACAGTTTTTGTTCGATGAATTGGAATGAGAGAGAAAAGCAGGTTTTAAAGGAAATGAAAGTGGGTGGCATGGCTGTTACTTTCGAAACAGGTGAGGAAGTGTTCTGAGTGAATGTGTAGGCAGCACAGAGGCTATGCAGGCTCAGTGATGTCAGAGGTTGAGGTGGGTGACAGTGAGTTAAGGAAAGTGTTGCAGGGAATATTGAGAGTGGTAGAGCATGGGCCTTTGTGGGAGGTGGATACAGAAGCAGAGATAAAGCCTTCCGAATGCTTCCCTTGGACACTTTAAGAGTTCACCCCTGTTTCAATCTCTCAATTCGAACTCTTGCAGTGGCAAAATCCACTTGTAGCCTGTGACATATGGTATCAGATGTTGTACTTTAATTACTGAAAGTGAGAGAGATACAGGGATCTACATTTGCAACATTTGCTAAATTAATTACAGAAAAACAAACCTTGTAGGTTTTCGTTCTGGACTTTGAGGTGCTAAAAAGTACAATGCACGGTTAAAGATGTGGATGATCAATGAACTAACATTGGATATCTGAGTTGAGGTGCCATTTTGCATTGAACATATGGCACATCTCCTTGAAGAATAAGCAGTGATGGTGAACATAATGAGTCATTTCTGCTGAAGTAAATTCTTCGAGAAGTTCAAACTTTCTTATCTATCTAAATGGAATTGTTAAATGCAGCAAATGACAAAAGCTGATTCCAAGCGTGACTGCTCTTAATTCATGAGTTTTATTCGCATTCCTTCACTACTGAGGAGAGATGGGAGAGCTTTTTGTTGTCTGCTTAGTATCAGGTGCCAAATGACTTCATTTATTGATGATTTACCTTGAGATTAGTTTGAGTGGTCAGTGATAAATGAGTGTGCTTGTAAAGACTGTCAGAACTCTTTAACAGACCAAGTTCAGTAAGAAAAATGAACTGCTCCATCCCACATGTCATTCCCATGGCCCTCTGTCAAATCTAGCTCTTCAGCTGCTTTTGTACTATCAGGAGCGCTGCAACTGATATATTTTAACAATTTAAAATTAAACATGGAAGACATTGAAAAAGTCATGCCACAATACTGATAGTGATGGAATGTAATTGTAAATACTTGCATGTGTACTTTTAAATGTACATGAGTGTTTTGACAGATAGGTAGATTGGTCTTTATTTTAATTTGAAGTTTTCTGATTCAGTACAGGTACCAGGAATGTTATAATAATGATTCAGCTCATCAGATCTCATATTCTTCCTTTCAGTTAGATTTCAGCTTTCATAGTAGGAACAATGATTGAAAACCAATTGTTTTGACCATAATATTGATTCATGTTGCAATTAATTTATGCAACTGGAAGCTATTATGCAAGACATTGAAGTATATGTTGTAAATTTGATGAGGCACTGGGAATGTGATCTACGATTAATTAATAATGTTCCCTTCAATTTGCACTACATACAAACTTTATGTTGGCCCACTTTTGACCATGATCGTAGCATGCAGCTGGGGCTAAGTATACCCATGCCTGGCTATGTGGCTGAACAGGAATGGCTAGCTTGCACAAAAAGTCAGTCAGTTTGCACTTTTTTAAAGATAAGCCATTCTGACTTCCTTGACGCTGGATGTGTCTTACTGGAGCAGGAAAATGACTGAAAATCAGCATAACAGGAAATCAAACATGGTCCATGCTCTGATGGAACATTGTAGGTTTTATTTTTATAGCTTGGGGAGCAGAAAAGGAGTATATGTGGCCATCTGTCAAACTATGCTGAGGCAATGCTTCAATAAAGGTAGATGATGGGGGACAACATCTATGCTATGAACCTCCTTCTGTCCAGTAAAAGTTATGGGTTTGGGAAGGTGCTGCCTAAGTAGAGGCTTTATTTCAAGGTAATTTGAGTAAATGAGTCAAGATGACTTTGTAGAATTTTACAGAGCTTTGAATGAGACGGCACTCGGAGAATTGTGTGCAATTTTCAACTTCTTCCTGAGGAAAGAAAAGCTAGCTGTAGAAAGAATGTTTTGAAGATTCACTAAATGAATTCCTAGGCTGGAGAGGTTGTCCAATGAGGAAAGATGAAATAAACTGGGCCTATGTTCTTTGAAATTCGGAAGAATGAGAGGTGATCTCACTCAAGCATGTAAAATTCTCACAGTGTTTACGGGGGTTTATGCAGACAGGGTGTTACTCCTGACTGGGGGTTCTAGAACCAAAGAAGAATTTCAGAATAAGGATGGGAAATTTAGGACTGAGATGGAGACAAACATGTCCACACAGAGACTGGTGAATCTTTGCAATTCTTAGCCCCACAGAGCAATACAGGTTCAATCATTGCATATGTTCCAGGCTGAGATTGATAGATTTGTGCATATTAAAAAACATCAAAACTTACAAGAAAATGGTGTTGAAGTTTAAGATTAGTCAAGATTTCTTTAAAAGGCCTGATAGGCTAAATGGCCTAATCTTGCTTTTACCTCTTATGTGATATGCTTTATGTTGGAGATGTCAGCTTTTCCAACTTGGAAAAGGCCTGCTTTGAGGATATAATGTTGCCTATAACTGATGACAAATGATAGTTCTTTGTGAATCAATTTTGCACAAAGTTCCTCGCTGAGGTTGAGATAAGATTCTTTCTCCTTGAAGACATTGATTGGAAAATAAGCTGCTATTGAAAGCCATCTTCTCTCTCTCATCTTCCTCCCAGTTTGAATGGCTTGCCCTCCTCAGCGTTGTCTTTGCTCAATGTCTCTGACATGTTCAAGGCCAAGGGAGCTGCACCCATGTTTGGGAGAATGTGGTCAGCACAGAAGCCTTGAAGTCAGAACTAAGGCCTTAAACACCTGACACATGAAATCAAAAATGTTAACAGTAGCAGCATAAAACCTCCAGACACTCATATTCTTGAGAAGATTGTGGTTTCTGATTCTGTACCCAATGTTTCCATTGACCACTGAATATGGGCTTTCAGTAGGTAGTTAAAAATCCATTTTCCAACTTCTCGTCAAGGAAGGGGACTTCATTGGATTGCTCTATTTCAATAGTTACTTTGAGCACAGGATGGAGTTTATTAAGCTGTACACAGAAATTCCTTGATGCCAATTGAAATATTGCAAACATGTCAACTATATATCAAATGTATTAAGGGCTAGGAGATTAGCGGTCTTTCCATCAAAGATGCACTTCTCATGGTAACAAACAAAGCTTTTTGTGATGACTAGACCTTGAGGGTATAGCATGGCAATTTGGGCATACGGAGTGTCGTTAAAAGTGAACTCAACTGCATGAGTTACTAAGTTCATGAGGTCAATAAACACAGAATTAGAGACAGGTAACACATCTAGGTTGCCATGATATAATGATGTAATACAAATAGCAATGACTTCCTTCAGTGGTGAATAAGTTAGCAATGATGAAAGAGCACATAGACATGCTATCTCAGTATATAGATCTTGTACGATCTTAGTGAATGTGATGGAATCTTTCACTATGTGGAAAACTCACTTAGAACTCATTGCAACAGCTCACACAACCATGTGTATCTAGTTCATGTTGTACAGAGACAGTCCTAAATAGGACAGGGCAGAAAGACATTGCTTTTGTGAATCTTGGGTAGCCCAGACATGAGAACAAATCCTAACATACATCACCAGGCAGATTACCACCCTTACAAAAGTGCAACAAGCACCTCTACAGCTTGCTCTCGAGTATGGCAGTTCAGTCATGTTTAGTGACAGGTGCTATGGGTATGAATTCAGAGCCATCACTGAGCACAGTGTGTATTTTATTGATGTAATCATGTGTTGAATATGACAACTGCAGTCCCTTTCTCAAGTTTACCCATATGTTTACTGGGGCTTGCCTTGAGGTTATGTATGGTTACTAAGTATTTGAAAATCTGACAGGACATTAGGTGTTACACAGTTTGCATATTCCAGGTCTTCTAGGGGAGCTGATTGGTGGTGATGCTGGTTCATGAGGAGGTAACTGGAAATGAAGGAGTTTGAACTCCTGTTTAATGCAGGAAGAGGATTCACTGAAGTTGAAGCCATGAGTGAGAGACCATGCTCACAAAGACTTATCACGTTTAGTGGCATCTTTAATTGTGCTACCAAACCACTTCTGTTTAAATAAGTTTGCAATGTAGGTATGTTTTAAGCTGATGTTATAGACATTTTGGTAAAATCATAGAACTCTTTTTATTATGAGTACTGACATTAATTTTTGTCCTTATTCATAGAATCAAGTGGTAAACCTAATCCAACTTGCAGAAATTATTTTTCTGTACTTCTGTTGACATAGAACAGCTGTTAAAACTGACAACTCATCATTAGCAAAACTATCCCCATACTAAGTATATCTACTGTAGTTATAATAGCTCTATAATTGAATGCATATTGTTATTCAAAGTGACAGCTATATACACACACGCATATGTATTACGAATGTATGGTTACAAACAGGATATATATGTGGGTATCAGAAAATATTTGTGTGAAATAATACATATGTTGGAGGGAAGAAAAGACTTTGAGGGTACCATGAAATGAACCATTGGAAAAGGAACAAAGAAAATGCAACAGGACCTCTGATCAATGCAGACTGATGTTCAAAAGTCAACATCCTGCTATATGTTCCATCTGATAGACTTTAACTAAAAGTATTCCTTCTTGTTTATGCTTTAGGCTTAATTTTTTTAAAGGTTAAATGTATGTGATTACAAACTCGTCCAAACCACATAATGTTCTTGTGACAGGCATCAATGATTGTCATGCAACAGCAAAAATGTTCATTTTTCAGTTCTTTTTCTGGGGAAAATATAAAAACCTTCTCACTCTTTATTGCTCATGGATCGCTTTTACCCATCTGGCTCCAACAGTTCTAGTGGTTTCTTGACTGGCGCCCCAGATTTCACTCTTCATAAAGCTATGACTGTAAGGTTTTATATGTTTTTTGGAATGTGTCATTAAAATGGAGTGGTGGAGAGGATCTTGTTGTCTGCTTCCAATTCTGTCCAACAGCAGTTGGTGTCTCTATAGCTTGGACATAAGAGGACAAGGCTGCCCATTGTCATAATTGCTGGGAGTAAAGTACAAAATGTTCACATCTGAAAACAAAAGCAAGAGCAACTGAACTATGGATAGACTTTCAGTCACTGGGATTCAGGATGAAAAGAGAGAAAAGATAGATGGAGGTCTCATAGAAAGACAAAGGATTACAGCTAGTGTGGTCAGCATAGAGGAAATGGTTTTCCTTCTGTAAGCGATCAAACAAAAATGTGAGAGGGGAGATGGTCCCTGTCAAAGAAATATATCCCATGGCAATCCAAGGAATCTAGAAGATTCTTCCTGACATGACCAGACATGGAACCCACCACTGGTATTCTTTTGGTACTTCTCCAGAAACAGAAAGAGGTGACTTTTGATGTTTACAACTTGGTGAAAGGAGAAGTAGCAAAACCATTGGAAGTTGGAAATGATGTTGTACTAGTTCATGTCAAAACTGTTATTATTAGAGAATGGTACCTGAAGTATAACTGTGACATGGGAATTTCACTCATGTTAACAGTTAGTGGGGATTTTGTTTTGTAGTTTGATATTAACTTGGTGTATTAAGTAATATCTCATAAAAGTTGTTTTAGTTGGTTTGTTAAAGTAAATGCCTTAAAACTTGAAATCCTGTCACATAATTCAGGTTTTTTTTATTCTTTCATACAATGTGGATATCATTGGCAAGCATTTGTTCACCATTTCTAATTTTTGCCTTTGAGCTGAAGGCAGTTAAGAGCCAAATACATTGCTGAGGGTCTGAAGTCATATATAGGCCAGATAAGGATAGCAGATTTCCTTTCCTCAAGGCCATTACTAAACCAAATAGGGTTTTAAATAATCGATGCTAGTTGTCATAGTCACCATTACTGAGACTAGTCTTATATTCTATACTTATTACTTCAATTCAAATTCCACTAGCTGTCTTGGTGAGATTTGAACTTGTGGCCCCAGAGCATTAGCCTGGGCCTTAGGATTACCGATCCAGATGATCACTGAGAATTCAATTCTCCTTATGGTTATGAATCTCTACAGGGAGCATTACAATAAGTTACAGTTTGCACTCGAACCAACTTACATTCACTCATCAACATTGCATATGTCGACCAGCTTCAGCTCTTGATCCATCAATGCCGAATAGCAGAATTCTCATTCTTGTGTTCAGAACTTTGCATGGTTCCATGCATTCTGTATTCCTTTGCAGCCTGACAATCTTTTGAGAACTCTATGTTCCTTCAATTCTGGCCCCTTGAATCCTAACTTGGCTTCTCCAACCCATTGATGTCCCTACCTTCAGCCTTCTAGGCACGATGTACTGGAATGTCTTACCTAAAACATTCCACTTAGTCACTTTCTCTTGCTTTAAGACAGCAATTAAAATATATCTATTTGACCAAATAACAAGGTGTGGAGCGGAGGAACACAGCAGGCCGGGCAGCATCAGAGGAGCAGGAAAGCTGACCCTTCTTCAGAAAGGATTCTGACCCGAAACGTCAGCTTTCCTGCTCCTCTGATGTTGCCTGGCCTGCTGTGTTCCTCCAGCTCCACACAGTGTTATCTCAGACAGTTCCTACTTTCTCTATTTGACCAAGCTTTTGGCCATGATACCCAATGCCTCTTCGTTTGATTCAGTGTCAATTTTCATTTGATCATGCTTCTCTGAAGCATCTTGGGCTGTTTTACTACAGTTCAACTCAAGTTGTTTCTTCGCTGTACTCATTTACATGTATTTTCTACTTGTTGATCCCTATGCAATCCTCCTTTGGCTAGGAAAGTGGGGTGACCTTTTCCAAGTAGGTCTCCACATTCTTGCCTCTAAATCATAAGGTTGTGGATTCAAATCCCACTACAGAACTTAAACGTAAAATTTACATTGAAGGCTCTAGTGCAGTATTGAGACGGTCAGAAGTGCCCTGCTTTGGATGAGCTGTTAAATTGAGACGCTGTCTGCCCAGGTATACACCAAATATCCCATAGCACTGTTTTCAAGGAAAGGAGAAGTTATCCTGAATGTCCTGGTTATTATTTATTCCTCAAATCAACATCACAAAAACAAATTATCTGGTCATTATTAGGTGCTGTTTGTGGGAGTTTGTATGAAACAGGATGCTGTGTTTCCTGCCATTCAATTGTGGCCACACCTCAAAAGTAATTCATTAGCTATAAAATGCTTTGGAATGTCTGCTGCTTGCGAGCAGCACTATCTAAATGCAAGTTTTTTTTTGGCTTATTAGTATAAAATTCAGTGTGCTAAGAATTACGCTAACAACCAATTTAAGATTATCAGTCAGGGACCCAATCTAATCCTAGCTCACTTACGCTTGCAAGAATCTATGTATATTCATGAGTTTTTTTGCTTGCAGAGGATAATGGCCCTGTGCATGAACATCAGCACCATTTTACAATGCAGTATAAATTGTTGCTCCCTTTGAAATCTGATCTCATAATGTCCCAAAGCACTTTATAGCCAAGGAAGTATAATCACTATTTTATTGTAAGAATCATACATTTCATTAAATTACTTTGTAGTTCATATGCTGTCACTGTCAGCAACTGCAAACTCAAATGTACAAAAAGGAATTTCCTATTGAGTATCCTGTGCAGTCTTTGAAACACAATTATGGTCTAATTTAACAATGAGGAGAAGCTGAAAAGAACCTAAGTAAGAAGTAAATTCAAATAAAACAATCCATTGCTGTATGAAAAGGAATAGAAACACATGGAATATTCTCATTCTCTCTACTTATCCGGTAGAAAAAGGTTTGAATTTGCTTTGCTGTGTTGTATAAAGTTGACACAGCACGTTAAAAGCTTAAGGTCCATTTGAAGAACGGAGAGTTTAGCATGTCTGTAACAACACTATTGTAGCTTCACACCAACTTCTTTGTGATCAAACATTGTCCAGCGCAGCTGCATCTCTTGAACTCTTTTGTTTGTTTATAGATAGGTTTGTGATAACGTGACAGATCATTAAATGTGCTGTCAGTATTGAGAAGGAGCAATGGTTACTCTTCCATCATCTCCACATTGAGAGGGTGCTATCAGTGACCACCATCAGTATCCGCTGCTTTCAGCCAAAATGTCACCTTGCACTGGCAAATCATTGTAAACTCATTTGTTCAAAGATGGTGGGAAAGATTGCTTACTTGAGGATACAACACTCCTCTTCACAGTCATGGGCTAGTGATCACAGTGTCGCATTAACAGCTCTATTTCAATATAGTGATTGGCAGGTGGAAGCAGTCAGGATGTGATATTATTTTGAATGTACTACTATCCTGAGGTTTGTACTTTAGCAAAAGTGTATTTCAAGGCTACAGCATCTTTCAGACAAGATTGGAGCCTAAGGAGTGAATTACCTTGCAATTTTTAGTGCATTAATGGCAGCTAATGGCATGAGATAATTTTTCACAAAGCCGCGAGCTTGCTAGAAGCTATATATATTCATATGAAGAGGCTAAATCTCTTCAAGAAAACAGGAATTTGTCCAGGTATTACGTCTTTTCAATCAAACAAGAGATTGGAGGAAGAATACTGGTCCCTGGTTTATCCACAATGGCAATGGCTCAGCCAATAGGAAACCATTTACCAACCAGTCAGCACCCTGTTTCTAATGCAGTATAAATTGTTGTTCCCTTTGATATTTGGTATCTTTGGGGCTGTCATGATGCGTGCAAACCAAAACATTTTCAGCAGTACTGAATACCTGTGTTTGTGCATTCACAGGCTCTTGGAACCTGGGAACAGAGCCAAAATGAACATTGTGAGATGTGGAGGCTGACAGTTAGTGACAGGAGGCAAGTTTAACCTAGTATTGCACCTGATTCCTTTGGCAAGAGATTTGAATGGAGTGATCATTCAATAAAGAACAACTAAAGCAATGTCAGAAATGCCAGAAATTTTCATGTTGTGTTTTCCAGTTTTTAACACAGTCTCTTGGATAAATGTATAGCCTCACTCTCTCAATGGTAATCTGGTGGAGTGGATCACCCACAGCTGTTGAATTTGTACCATCTTTAGTCATCAAGATCAGCGGATTGGAAATTGAGCAGCTTGTGCAGGAGGTGGGAGTGATCTGGTCCATTATAAAATGGAAATTTATCACTTGATGTGAAGGCATGACAGTGAGATTTCATTCAAAGTAGTAAACCTCTAGGTAATGGAACTGATCTGAAGTTCATTCTAGCCTGTGTGTTGTTTCATTAAAAAAGCCTGCTTTCAGTATTAGATTCTACTCTCGATGTGGTTGATGTGTAATAGTATAAACAATGTTACAGCGGCACAGTAGTCCAGTTTATGTCACTCCCCAGTAATAGTCCTAATGACTTCATCTGAAATAAAAAATTGAGGGAAATGTAAAACAGGTTGCTGACTTGCTGTCACCCGTTTTACACTGTCACCATAAAGTCGAAATGATGCCAATGGTGTGCCATGAATTGTAAAATGACGCCACTGTTATTCATTGTAAATGTCAAACGTGAGCCCAAGCAATGTAAGATCTTTAACTGAATAGTCAAATACTGCAAGTATTGCCAAATAAATTAATGTCTGAACTCCATAGGAGGCACTGACTGACTGTCACATTGAGGTTTTATTATTTGTATCCAACTGTGCAGAGCTGCTGGCATCAGAAATTGCATGAAATAACCTTTGTTGTTTTTTTTATCTTCAGAGAGCTGTCCTCAGAGGTCTTTTTGCATTAGGTCCAATTAAACCAGCAGATACTGTTCCAACTGAGAATTAACAAAACCTCTTCCAGTAATTGAACTGAGCAAACTTTTCTGAAGAAAATGATAAATAAAACAATCTGTAGCTTCAGCCTGGTTGTAAATCGGTAAAAGGCAAGTGGGAAAAGAGCTTTCTGCCAACAGCTATAAAACAGAAAGATGTAACAGCCTGTCTGTTGTCAGTGTGCTAAGTCACCAACAATTTCTGTCATTGTATGCTGGGTTCTCTATTATTACAGAACCAGGGAGTACCTATAATGTGGCAGGACCTCCAGCCATTGCTAAGAGGCATTTCTGATGCCAACTGAGTTCCTATTCTAAGGGGTATTTAAATCATTTTGTCTGGATCATTGCTTTCCCTTGGGAAGGCTGCTTAGAGGATTGGAATGTAGGGCATGCGAGCCTCTGTGTTGCTGGTTAAAGAATTTAAAGACAATTAAACTATTTAAATATTGTGCCAAAACCCTTAAAATCAGACATTCTGCAGTGAATTGATTGGGATTTCTAACTTCCAAAGTTAAGCCCCTTCTGCCACCAAGTGAACATCACAAACGAGGCCCAAACAGCTGTTCCAGATGCCCAGTGTAGATTAAGCACAAATAAGGGAAAATACTTCAAATGAGCTTTTCTCAGTATCATTAGAATAAACCCCAAAATCCATGGTCCAGTGCCTACCAGAGCCAATGCTCATCAGTGCTAGTGCCCGTCATATCTCCCCGATAAAAGATAAAACAATGGAAAAGTGGATGGGAATGGGGCAACAGTTAAGCTTCTTCTCATCCATTTCCTGCTAGTCAGATCCACTGAAAAAAATGACACAGGAAGACAGAAAATCCTGCCCACAATTCTTCTTTTTGGATGAAAAACTAAACCTAAAAATTCATTGATTACTTCCAAAAATGACTACAATGCAATTCCTCCAAATTCTCTTCAATACAGTACAAAATGTTATCAAACTTCTGAATGGGCCTCTCAAATTTTAAATTTAAATCTTGATCTCGCTCTTTGTGCACCTACCCTGCAGCTGCAACATTGTATTCTTCACTCTGTACTGTTACCCTAATGTACTTTGTATGGTATGATCTGCCTGTACTGCATGTAAAACAAGACTTTTTACTGTATTTAGATGCATGTGACAATAATAAATCAAATAAATAAAAACATATGTTCTCCGAATGATGTCTATATTGTTTAATACATTATCAAGTAGAATTATAGAAATAAGTAGTTCCTTACACAGACCATCAGTATTGAGAAGGAATAATGGTTAGTCATCCATAAATTCACTCTGAAATGATTTGATAACCAACCAACATTGGCTGCCTATTAGTTTATTATTTAATCAATGTTGCAATGGCTTTCATAATTTCTGTCTGGTTACCCAGCATCAAATTAAAGTATACTTTATTTTATTTATGAATAGCCATCCATGATAGTTTTTTGCTATGAAAGCACATATAAATTATTGGGAAGACAGTGCTGTTCTTCAGTTGCTGTCTCTCCTTCCCATGAGAAAATTCAAGACTGCTCTGTTTTGAAGGGGGAAGAGGATCCTACTAACACAGACCAGATGGTTGTTTCCTGAGGATCTGGACTAAATGGACCAGATTCATGTGAATGAATGAAGAAACAGAAATGTCTTTCATTATGTCCTGGGTCAGTAGTCTGGCGAGTAAGGATCAAAATTGCGCTGCTGAGGCATTGAAATAACTCGGTATAAATAGAAACAGTTTCAATGTCGCACTCTTGCCTCTGGCAAGTCATATTACCTAAAGTATTATTGGATAACAGATTGCACAAAGGCCATGATCTTTGCCATGTGGGTCTCAATGCATTATTTCCTTTCTTAGTTCCTTCTTAAAATCTAATTTTATCCTATATGGCAAAAGCAGCAATTTTCTAAATGATTGATAACAGTAACGACAAAAACGAAGTAATCAACCAAAATTAATTGTACTTTCTTTTATTGCCTGGCTATTATCTGCCTGATTTAACAAGGCTATCTCTGACCACTTCCTTATCTTTCTTGCCACCCACATCTCTTTGCTTGTGTCCAATTCCATTATTCACATAATTTGCCCGAGAGAAAAACATTTCAACAGTCCCCATACCAATTCTTTTCCAAATTCTCAATTCCTTTGCCTTTATCTATCCAGCAATGCTTACATCTCAGATCTGCTGACCTGTTCTCTTACAATTACCTTTGATTTCCTTGCTCCAGTAAAGCAATCTTTGCAATTGACCCTCCTTCATCTTTCCTCTCTCAAGTTAGCGATGCCCAACTTGCTAAGTCATTGTGCTAAATCTGTCTTAGTCATCTCAAGCACTAACAGATTGTTTTAGGACTAAGAACAAAGAGAACAAAGAACAATTCAGCACAGGAACAGGCCCTTCAGCCCTCCAAACCTGCACCAACACATTTTGTCCTTCCATACTAAAACTGCCTTCACTTACAGGATTCATATCACTCTATTCCCTCCCTATTCATGTATTCGCCCAGGTGCTGCTATTGTTTCTGCTTCCACCACTTTGTCTGGCAGTGCGTTCCAGACACTCATCACCCTTTGTGTGAAAGCCATAAGCCATAAGCACCTACAACTCCAGGATTATCATTGAGGGGAATGGTAAATCCTAGGTTCATTTTGTCATGTTAAAACAAGAACTTTCCCGTCCTTACTTCACTATAAACTGTGAGGAGTTCATGCTTGCTTCCATGATTATGACCAATGATATGGTTACTATTACCATTTTTTTCTCCTTAATCCTCCCACCACTGTAGACCTGAACCATGTGTTTTTGTAAATCATGTCCTAACTGTTTATGAGTGCCATTTCCTCTCTAACAACTCCTGATTTTAACTCATTCAACACCCATCCACTTACTAAAATCAGATGTTGGTCATTGAACTTCCTTTTCTGGTCCTTGTCTTTCTACAGGCATTGTTCTCCTCTCCTTTAAACTTTCCTCATCAAACCCCTCCTCAGTAATTGATTTTTTTTTCCAGCTACCAATATGTCCTCCTTCTTTTCAAATCTTCTAAAATGTGTTCTCATTCCTGACTGCCTCAGTCATCTTTCCCAAAACACAGTCCAAATCATTAAACCAACTTCTACCTTTCAATTTTGAAAAATTGGAGAAGTTGATATGTGGTGATTACAACAAAAAGGTCTAATTATTACAGTTCATAGGTTGTGGTATCATATCTTCCATATATTGAGTGTTATAAGGGGTGTAGATCCACCGAAAGGAGGGACAAATAGCATTCACAAGTTTTGCAACACCTATTTAACCCTAACCATATATTCTTGTTAATCTGCATTGGCCTGCTTTCTCCTAGTATATTAAATTTATAATCTTTATTCTCACCTTTTAATTCCTCACTCACCTTATTCTGTCATCTTCTCCAATTCTAAATCCCCTCCAAAAATTATTCTATTCCTCTGTGTAGTTCCGCTTCTTTTGTCTCGCCGTTGGTGAGAGAGCTTCAACTACTTCAATAAATCCCTGCATAAATCTCTCTTCCTTTCTGTCCACCTCAAATACCTTTCCAAAGCTTATTTGTTTACCCAAATTATTAGTCATCATACCTAAGCTTTCTTCACTCAGCAGTCCACAGTCACCCATTACGAAGAAACTATTAATGTTTCTTAATCTAACAAATACAATAAAAAAGTGAGTTCTTGTTGATAGTCAACTGCTTTCAGCCTTGGTCATTTAGTTGCAGAATTAGTCTGACATATTAACATGAATATGTTTTTGGCAGCAATAACAAGCTGATAGTAGAAATGGTCTGAATATAAAAGTCAACATTTCAGAACTTAGATGAGCAAGGTAGAAAAGACTTGCATTAATGTTGCAACCTTCAGAACCTCATGATGTTCCAAAGTGGTTTGCAACCAATAAAGACTACAAGTCTACTATTTTATAAGACTGCAGACTGCTTTATAATGTGAGGTAACATGGCAGCCATTTTGCAGGGTTCTAAAAGCAACAGTATGATCTTTTTGGCAAAAGTGAATCTCCAAAGCCAAGTGATAACTCCCTCGTTTGTTGAGTTTAAGATTATTAGTCTGCCATTTACTTGATGGAAGAGACACTCCTCAGTAAAATGCAGCACTGTCTGTGTCTTTCCAAAGTGCATAAAGAGTTTGTGCTGAGACTCTAGCAGTGGAGGTTAGTTGTACAGCAGCCCTATATTATCCTGATGTGATGACCACCTGCTATTAGGTGTTATTTGATGGACTTTTAAAATTTTGATCATGGGACTTGGGTGTTGCTGGCTATTTATTGCCTATTCCAAATTGCATTAGAGGACATGGTAGGAGCTTCCTTCTTGAACTGCTGCATTGTATGAGGTATCAGAACACTCACAGTGCTGTTAGGAGGGGCATTCCAGGATTAGGACCCATTTACCCTGAAGAAACAGCAACACATTTCCAAGTCAGGATGGTGAGTGACTTGGCGAGGAACTTTCAGATTATGGCTTCCCATGAATCTTCTGCTGTTGCCATTCCAGTTGGTAGAATTTCAGAAAGTATGGAGCCTTGGTGACTTCCTCTAGTGCATCAATGGTGAAGGAAACAAATGTTGAAGGTGGTGGATGTGGTGTCAATCAAGCAAGCTGCTCTGTCCTGGTGGTGTCAAACTCCTTGAGTGTTTTTGCAGCTGGCCTCATCCAGGAAAGTGGAAAATAATCTGTCACACTCCTGAATTGTGACTTGCAGACAGTAGATAGATACTGGGGAGGCAGGAATAAGTTATTTGCTGCAGATTCCTAGCCTCTGACTTGATCTTAAAGCCACAGTATTTATATGGAAGGTCCAGTTTAGTCTCTAGTCAATGTTCAGCAATGGTAATGCCATTGAATATCAATTGATGATGGTTAGAGTCTCTGTTGTTGGGAATGGTCATTGTCTGGTACTTGGGTAGAACGAATGTTATTTGCTACTTATTAGCCCAACATCTGCTAGCATCTCACCTGAAAGACAGCATGCCTATTATTGTTAGCATCTCATCGTTAGCCACAGTGCATTGTGAATTATGACAGTGCAGTTATGCATCTCTAGTTTAGTTGTTCACTAGATGCTACAAGCTACTACCATATTAAAAATGAAGTCTTTTTCTTAACTCAGTAAAAATTCTAAATAAAAATCTTAGAAAATTCTGAAGATAACAAGCTTTCAAAATAAACTATTTCAACATATCTTTTTACTGTGGCATATGTTTAATTATTCAGTAATGTACATCTTCATAATGATAATTAATTTAATTGTTGATAGCCTCATTGCTTTACATAAAATTGAAATACATGAAAAAGGTGGCTGCACTAGTACAAAAGGTAAGTGTAATAGCATTTCAAGGCATTGGCTGCAGTTTAAGATTGGGGGAGGGAGACTGAATCGTGACGATTAGCACATGTGGCAACTTGACGAAAAACTAATCAGCATCAGTATATATGATCAGGAATGAGAAAATCAGTAGCCTGTTTTCTGATTGCATATATTTCCTTCTGTGTGGATGTATTTGTATGTATATTTGCATGTATATATGTGTTTGTGCTGCTTATAATTTACTGTGTTTACGTCTTTGTACATATTTTGGTATGCCTGGTATATTTATTTCACTTGATTTGATTTAATACTTACCAGGCACGGGAGATACCATGATCATTACCATTGTCACATGTACCTAAATACAGTGAAAGGTTCTGTTTGTGTGCAGTACAGGCAGATCATAACATACAATGACATACAGATCACAGGGTGATTGAACAGTGTGAGGCACACAAAGTTGCAGCTGCACATAAGGTGTAGAAAAGCAAGATCAACATTAGATTTGAAATTTGAGAGGTCCGTTCAACAGTCTAATAACAGCAGGGAATAAGAAGAAGATTCCCACTGGTACAGAACTTGTATTTTTAAAAACTGAGAGCTTGTTCTACCCTTTTGTTTATTTGCACAAAAAGAAATCATTCTCAATGCCTCAACTCATGATTTGAGAAGTTATTCCCCCTTTTCAGGTAGAGCAAGTAGTGGATGTATATCTGTGTGCATGTATGTCTTTTTATGTCTGTACATCTGTAAGTATCTATGTGAGTTTGTGTGTGTTTCAGTGTATGTGGAAGTCTCCAGTTACATCTGTTTGTGCTCCCTACAAATTATTCTATCGGCTACGTCTTTGATTCACCTCCACTTCCTTACTAACTAAACGTCCTTTCACCTTCTTGACAGATTCCACACTCAGTGTTTTTACTAGCAGTTCAGGCCAAAAATTAAGGGGTGGAAGAAATTTGTCCATATCTCATCCAAAGTTTTGTTTTTTCATCTTGTAGCTCTTTCCATAGTTTTTTCGATACCACATTTGTAACCAGTTTTAAGGCAGGAAAAACAGATTCCAAAGAGTTTGGTGTTTATATTCCTGGCAAATCTCAGGATTTGTGATTGTAACTAAATATGCATTAAAATAGTGAATTCGTAGGATGAAGTCTGAGCTGTAACATTATGGTAAGCAGCTTGTAGGTCTAGTTATGTGGGGCCAATTATGCTATGACATTCCGCAGGGGGATGAACTTCTAAGCATTTAATGGAATGGATGCTTTTTACTGAGACAATTTTAGTTTATAAAGCAGAATAAATTCTTTAATAATGGATTAAAAGTCTCTCTCAGAAATAGAGCCCTAACAGTTCAGAGTCTTTCCCCAGCTACATGGCCTCACAGTTTACTAACAACATAATTGCTATATCACTGAACTCCAGAGGGACTGTTCTTAAGAGATAATGGAAGCTGGAGTATTCCTTCTCATTTACTGCTCACTCTACCTGAAAAGGGGAAACAACTTCTCAAATCATGAGTTGAGGGATTGAGAAGGTTTCTTTTATTGCAAATAAACAAAAGAGTAGAACAAGCTCTCGGCTTTTAAAAAGACAAGTACGGTACCAGTGGGAATATCATTGGATGTAAAAATGTTAAGAGTGAAGGACAATCTAAGATGAAGACATAACATGGAATCACTGCTCAGAGCCCTTTGTTTGACGGTGGTTGAAATGAACATTTTCTGTCCCAAGTGGAACTAAGCAAGACTGCCTCATTTGGATCACCAACGCTTAGCAGGAAGTGGCAGAATGGTTTCGATCACTCTGTACTATGCAGTAAATGGCAACAGATTCAGAAGAAGTAGTATATTTTAAAGAAGTTGGCAAGATGAGCCTCACAAATAAAATGTTCAACTAAACAAATAGCCCAATGTCCATATGAGAAACAGCTGCATGTATTACATTGGAAGCATAAGCACCTTCTGAGCAAAGTATACAAGTGAACAGCAGCAAGGAGCAGTGATAGAAAGGAAGCCAATAACCTGCTGACCAGATAGCCACATGGGTACCATCAATAATGTCTTGCAGTCATGAGAAGCCTGATGCCTGGTGACAATCCTCTGCATTATTTTGTGCAGAAAAGGTGGAGTGTAATACCTCACTTCCAAGCTCTCTTCGTATAATTACAGAATGGTGAGAGTGCAGAAGGTGTCCATTTGGACTATTGTGTCCATTCCAGCTCGCAACTCAGCTCGTCCCACTCATCTGCCCTTGGCCCTTGACTCTGCAATGCTCATTCTCTTCAGATGCATTTCCAATACCCTCTTGGAAGCATTTATTGAAACGTCCTCCTCCACACTCAGACAGGGCATTCCAGATTCTAGCCACTTACTTTGTGAGGTTTTCCTTATGTCCCTGTTGCTTCTTTTGCCAACAAATTTTAATTGATGTCTTTTTGGCTTTGACCATTTCACCACAAAGGAACAATGTCTCTCTATTTACTTAGTGTCGATACCTCATTATTTTGAATAGTTCTATCAAATCTCCTCTCAACTATTTTGCTAAGGAAAACAATTCTAGCTTTACCAACTTATCTGCATATCTGATATCGCTCAACACTGGCAGCGTTCTTTTGGGCAGACATTCTAAAATTGTGACATTCATTCTAAAGTTTGGCATTCAGAATGGAACATAATGCTGCAGGTGAGGCTGAATCAGGGTTTTATAAAAGTTTGTCGTAACTTCTTGCTTTTGCATTGTCTGGGTCAGACATTTGGATTAATGTAAAAACAAAGCAGCCTGATAATTGTATTAAAATAACACTCACCTACCTTTTTTGGGGAGCCAGATCTCCAAATTGGGACTGGGGTGCAAATGTCAAAGAGGGGGTTAGGACTATTTGGGAGGTTGGATCAGGTTTCAATGGGAAAGGGGTTGCTGTTGGATGTGGGGAGTAAGGTGTTGGGTCTGGGAGGGGTTGGAGCAGGAGGAGTCTGTACAGTATTGTCCACGGCAGATCAGAGAGTAATCAGGATGAGCCAGGGTATGTGTTTAATAGTTATCCAGGGTAAGTTTTAATTCCTCTAACTTTTCCTGCATAAAAATTCAATTAAGTGAATCATAACCATCTAAACACTATGTTTTTAACTAGGTTGGGAACTTTTTTAAGAGTAATTGCACATCAAATGTGTACATTTCCAAGGGCAAATCCTGCAGAGTCAGTTTCACCAGGAATTCAGCATGATCCTAGATTATGTTGCTGCAGTGGCCATCTTCCTATTGGAAGATCTGGGCCAAAGTTGACACTTTAAAAGCCTGTAGACCACAGACTCGGTATCAATATCCCAAGAATTGAAAAGCCTTCTTCCTACACCATATCTCCATGAATGTATTCATCAGCTCTGCCCTCCTATTGCTATAATCACTTGGCAATTGCCCTAAATGGAGATTGCTACCTTTGAGGAATTGCTTGCAAGGCCATTCCCTGGCTTTCTAAAAGCTGTTTTCATACCTCTTTCTACCAATGACATTGTTACTGATATGAACCATGACCTCTGGCTGTCTACCATCCCCCCTCAGTGTGCTGTACAACTGCTCGGAACATTTCTGTATGTATTCACAGATTCTTTAGCAAATTTTGAACCATCAGGTACAGAATATTTGAAAAGGTATGGAGTCACAACAAAGTTATGGCCATGAAATCTATGCTGTTCAGGAAGAGGTGGCGCTTTCAGTAGGAACTTATTATATTTGTTGTAGACAATCCACTCCATGAAGAAAACGCAAACATAAGACAGACAACACACCTTCTATTCAATTCTGAACACAGTCCAGTGTTTAGTTCAATGATTTTTCTTTTGCATTTGGTACTAACATAAGAAAAGTCACAAATAATTTATTACTGTCGTATGTTACACTTGCTCCTTCTGACCAGTCATTCTTTCAGATACAAATGAAAGAAATTTTGTTCTCAACATTCCAAGCCTTTACAGCACAACGGACTTGATTGTTTCAAATGTATTGACAAGAAATAAATTGCAGACTGGACACAATTAATATTTGTTTGATCTCTCCATTTAGAATAGTTTTAATTGTCATGTGATTTTTGCATTAAATTAACAAACTTTATAGTCACATCCTGTGAGCAATATATTATTCTACACATGATGACATAGTTGGGTTTGTCATCAATCTTGCATTTATTTTATTAACATGAATTCATATTGCAAATATAATAAGCAGCAAGGATGGAGGAACAAATGTAATCTCATTCTCCAAATCATATCTGAAATCACCGCAAGTTAAGGAGAGTCAATCGCCTAGTGGTGTTATCACCCGACTATTAATCCAAAAATTGTCCTGGTTACTGAGGTTCAAAACCTACTGTGCCTGATGGTGGCATTTAAAAAATCTGGGATTAAGAGTCTAATGATGAACATGAAACCATTGCTGATTGTCAGGAAATATCCATCTGGCTTGCTAATGTGCTTTTTGGGAAGGAAATCTGCCATCCTTACTTGGTGTCGCCTATATGTGACTCCAGAACCACAGTAGTGTGGTTGACTCTTAATTAAGGATGGGCAATAAATACTGGCCTAGCCAATGATGTCCACGTCCCATGAATGAATAAACAAAATTTGACCTTTACTATTTATTTCCCTATTCCCTCCCTATTTATTTCAGAACCCCCTTCCCCTCCCCCATTTCTGAAGAAGGGTCTAGACCCGAAACATCAGCCTTCCTGCTCCTCTGATGCTGCTTGGCCTGCTGTGTTCATCCAGCTCTACACCTTGTTATCTCAGATTCTCCAGCATCGGCAGTTCCTACTATCTCTTTGACCTTTACTCTCATACCTAGTAACTTCACCTGATCCATTGATTGAATTATAATATTCTTCCTTAATTAATCAGAAGCAAAATATTGTGGATACTGGAAATTTGAAATAAAAACAGGAAAGGTGTCACAGCCTGAAAGGTTATCCCTTAATTCTTTCTCCACCAATGCATAGTAATATAGTAGCGATGTCCCTGTACAAGTAATTCTGAGGCTGGACCTAACAATTTAAGGAATGAGAGTTCAGGTTCCATCATGGCTGTTTGAGGTTTGGAATTTAGTCTAAATGAAAAAAAAATCACGAAGACCTTGGACCACCATGCAAAGCCAAGTAGTTCACTAATTCTCTTCAGAGAAGGAAACTTATCCTCCTTATCTGGTTTGGCTTACATGTGTGTCCAGTTCCATACCAATACAGTTGACTCTTAACTGCACTCTCAAGTCATCATTCAATTGCATTAAACCTTTTACAGGCCAGTTAGGAGTGGGCAATAAATATCAGCCTTGCCAGCAACACTCAAACCTTTCGAATGAGTAAAATCATGATATTTTATGAATAGAGTCATAGACTCGTAGAGCTATACAGTGTGGAAACAGATGCTTCAGTCTAACTCATCCATACTGACCAGATATCCTGAATTAATCTAATCCCATTTGCCAGCATTTGGTCCTTATCCCTCCAAATCCTTCCTATTCATGTATCAATTCAGATGCCTTTTAAATGTTGTTATTGTACCAGTCTCCACCACTTCCTCCTGAAGCTCATTCCATACACGTACCACCCTCTGCATGAAAAGGTTGCCCCTTAGATCCCTTTTAAATCTTTCCCCTTAAACCTAGGCCCTCTAGATTCTGACTCCCCCACCCTGGGGAAAAGACTTTTCACCCTATCCATGCCCCTTATGCTTTTGTACACCTCTATGAGATCACTCCTCAGCCTCCAACATTCAAGGAAAATAGCTCCAGCCTATTCAGCCTCTCTCTATAGCTCAAACTCTCCAACCCTGTCCAAATCTTTTCTGAATCCTTTCAAGTTTCACAATATCCTTCCAATAGCAAGGAGACCAGAATTGCATGCAGCATCCCAAAAGTGGCCTAACCAATGTCCTGTACAGCTACAACATGACCTGCCAACTCCTATACTCAATACACTGACCAATAAAGGCAAGCGTACCAAACACCTTCTTCACTACCCTGTCTACCTGTGATTCCACTTTCAAGGAACTACGGACCTGCACTCCAAGGTCTCTTTGTTCAGCAACACTTACCATTAAGTGTATAAGCCCTGCCCAAATCTTTAAGTGTGCAAAATTTGCATGTACGGATCATGTACGGATTTATTAACAACTGTTAAAGACATTGATTATAAGCAATAATCAGTATTCTTTCGAATATAATGATTGTGACTATGGTGTGGAAAAAAAACAGTAAATCCCAACTTAATTGTTAAACTAACTTGCTTAACCAGCTCAGCGACTGTTTAGTATCAAATTATGGGCAACATTTTCCAACACTTTCTATCAAAATCAAAGCACCTCATGCAGCACCACATCAACATTCATTGCAGTACCACAGAGTGAAGAAGGTGATGTTTTAAGTGTTATATCCACTGTACCTTTGGTAGGTAAGCGAACTGTCAATGAATTTCATGGTTTTAAGGTTTGAATGCCCTTTTCTTAATGAATTCCCAGTCCTGCGATGTGGGATCTTAGCATCTGCATGTATACTGCTTTTGCCTGCATTTCTTTGCTCTGCTCTTTTAGATGTTTGCTTGTTTATTTGGATGCGACACTGGCATAGCTGTGATCTACTCATCCAAACCACACTCGTGATAATGACAGTGCTGGCTTAAGTAAAATAAACTGAAGAAGAAAGTGTTAGAAAAATAAATAAACGTGAGAGCATTTGGCAGAGTTTTTGTAGTGCCTGAAATATTGTGTTTTAGAATAGAATAGAATAGAATCCCTACAGTGTGGAGACAGGTTTGCATTACATTCATTTTGAAGAAAATATCTAAAGAAATTAAGAAGCAGAAAATTGTAGTGAACAGATTTATTCCTGGATAATGAAACAGTGCTTGATGTGAGATATTTGCCTACATCAAGAGCAAGTGTAAATTTATCATTTCCTGATGTGTGTTTTGTCGACATCAACGTTCACTTTGTTTTAAATGTTAAAGTGTTTTGTTTCGCAGTTTAAAGTGTATGTTGTTTGGTTACATGAATTTTGAGTGAAGTCTGGGAGCTTCAAATTTTGATGATACATTTGATTGCAGCTATAGTGATTCCTGGGGCTCCTATATTCATTGTCATGTTGATTGGCCAAATATGAAAAAATGAGCAATAGATATGGTCTGTTCCTCAGTAGCCTCTTGTGGTAACATTTTGTATGGAAATGCACCTCTGTGTGAAGGCTTCTAATTACCTCCTTTGTTTTTCTAGTGATAATGTGGAATCTCTGCTGTTTTGTGTTGACTCGCCTATTACATAAATAAACAAGCCCTCTGTTTGTAAGATGTTTGCTGCTTTTAACCTGTATTATGGCCTCTAGATGTTCAGAGGAGAATTTTAATCAGGCGAGAGGGCAAAAAGGTTACATTCTTAAAAATAGGAAACCTGCTGCCAAACGTGCTTTCTTTTAGTTTAGCAGAGATGGCTTAGTGGGAGCCCTCCTGTCCCTGTGTGTGATCCAGTCTCTTATTCCTTCCCTCTCCAGCAGCCTACATTTATAACTCAGAAACAGAGAAAAAGAATTCAAATCATGTCATAGAGCCATAGAGTCCTACAGTGCAGA
Source organism: Rhincodon typus (assembly GCF_021869965.1). Lineage (NCBI taxonomy): Eukaryota > Metazoa > Chordata > Chondrichthyes > Orectolobiformes > Rhincodontidae > Rhincodon > Rhincodon typus. The sequence continues at coordinate 108,167,344 of NC_063336.1, forward strand.
GACAGCCCTTCTGCCCAAACTGGTCCACGCCGACCAAAATGTCCATCCACGCTAAACGCATTTCCCTGCACTTGGCCCATATCCTTCTAAACCTTTCCTATCCATGTATTCATCCAAATGCCTTTTAAATGTTGTTAATGTACCCGCCTCAATCACTTTCGCTGGCAGCTCATTCCATACACGATGTCCTGTTGTTAAATTCAGCCGAACCTTCAAATGCCCCATATTTGGGTGTCTCAGTCACTTTATCCCCTCCCTCCATGGCTTACCTTAAGTGTTGGTGCCTAAGTGGCAGAAGATTGTGGATTCAAGGTTCACTTTAGCATTTCAGCACATAATCGTGTACATCTGCAGGAATGCTGCACTGTGGGGCTGCAATGTTAGTACAATGTTAGATCAACAGCCATCAGCAATACTGATGGATACTGCATCAAAACAGTTAGTCTGATGCAAAATTGGCACCTGAAGTGGAAACGGTTTTAGCAGCTCTATAGCAGCACCATGAAATCACTGTGAGCTACACTCGACCTTGAGTTGCTCGTGACCCATGCCATCTCCTCCATTATCTGAACACTGCTGCCAAAACCACAGTGAACCAATATTGATGCTTTGTCCTCACACTCCCAGGGAACATGCAGCAAGTATCTGAAACTTTACAGTTTAATTTCAAAGTGGCCCAAGACCCAGTTTTGATCAGACCTACATATGCTCGTGAAGGGATTATGCATAGTACCCAGTTCATACCAACAGTCAGCATCATGCAATTTCTAACTTCTCTTCTTCATTCAGATTCAATTATATCTCTTTAGGCACTGTTTTGGGCCAGTTTTTGTTTCATTTCCTTTAAATATGAAAAGCAGTTTGACCTTGGACTGCGCAAGCAGATTGTTCCTTTCACCTGTATTTTCGTTTCTCATTCTTGGAATAATGGACAATTAGGGCTGCTTTATTTTTACCTTGGACAGATTTTCATAATTAGTGAATGATAGCTTCACAAAATGATAAAGCCAAGCAATTAAATTTTACAATAGCAAGGCACGAAAAATTACTATAAATTTTAAATATCAAGGCACAATGTGTATTTTTAGTCTCTCAAATCTACTTTGCCACAATGCAATTAAATTAGCATGATGTGCGTTGGTTAAAAAAAAAATCCTATGCCATGTGTGATTTTGGCATCATTTGATATTGTCCCAGTTATCATAGTTGTTTCACTGTTTCTTGCCAGGGGTTAAATTTATTCTCCTTAGTTAGCTGTAGGAATGTTTGTGAAAAGATAGCCCCCACGTATTTGTTTTATGATGAGGGAGCACCTATTGAACCGATGGCAGTCTAAGGTGCCTAGCTTTCACTGTTTCCAACACATATCAGGCATAAGCAGGGATTGTAACTTTACGCTAAGTGGGATTGGGCCACTTTATGGTTTAATTTATTTTTAGCATGTGGAACGGGGGATTAACAAACAATTCTCCTTTCTTACAAAACATGACTTCCTGTTTAACAAGGATATCCCATGACCTCATTCCTTGCCTGGAAGGTGTTAGTGATCCTTGACAGAAATGTGATGCTTTGAACTCAAAAAAGGAACCAGATACAAATTATCTCACTTTACTGATTCGGACATTGAAAATAAACTTCATCATGGACTTCTCAGACAGGAAGGAGTAGTGCCTGAAACAAACAATAACTTCCTCAGTGCTAGTGGACTGCACCAATCCACATTTCCTTCTAATAAGAACATTACAGCTAACTACTATTAGCTAAGGGGAAGATCTGTTTTTAGCTCTAGGCCTCTGACAACTGTTCTGTTTAAAATTAAAGTTGAAGAACTGCGTGCCCCGTAAAATGTGGCTCCTGTATTGAAATAGAGCACAAATAACTGCTGTTCTCTTCTGTCCAGAACTGACCACCAAACGTGGTCTGAACCATGATTTGTAGAGGTGTAACATCACTTCCTCACTTTTACACTCCATGCCTCTATTTATAAACCCAAGGATTCTATGATCCTTCTTAAGGAGTGTTCAAACTACAGGGAGAGGCTGAATAGGCTGGGGCTATTTACTCTATAGCGTTGAAGGCTGAGGGGTGAACTTATAGAGGTTTATAAAATCATTAGGGGTATGAATAGGATGAATAGCCAAGGTCTTTTCCCTGGGTTGGGGGAGTCCAAAACTAGATGGCATAGGTTTATGGTGAGAGGGGAAAGATTTAAAAGGGACCTACGGGGCAAAGTTTTCACATAGAAGTGTATGGAATGAGCTGCCAGAGAAAGTGGTGGAGGCTGGTACAATTATAACATTTAAAAGGCATTTGGATGGGTATATGAATAGGAAGGGTTTAGAGGGATATGGGCCAAATGCTGACAAATGGAACTAGATTAATTTAGGATATCTGGTCGACACGGACGAGTTGGATTGAAGGATCTGTTTCCATGCTGTACATCTCTATGACTCTAACAACTGTTTCAAATTGCCTGGCCACCTTCAGAGAATCATGCACCTGAACCCTGAGGTCCCTCTGCTCCTGTACATCACTCAAAGTTGTACCATTGAGTATTTATTGTCTCTCTTTACTACCTCACATTTCTCTGCATTGAAATTCATCTGCCAGGTGTTTGCCCATTTGGCCAGCTTGTCAAATGTCCCTCTGAAGTTTCTCAGTGTCATCATCACAATTCACTATTCTCCTTAGTGTAGTATCATCTACAAATTATCTACAAGTATGTTGAGCACTCAGCCTACTCAGCGCTTTCTCCAAACTGCTTCAATCAGGGCCATGGTGGAGCAGATAATAGTGTTTCTAAGATCTAGTTCCACTGCCTGGACCAGTCTGGGAGGAAATGGGGGTTGACTGCTGTATTGTCTGGGCAGACTATGCCACATCATCCTGGCTTTGGAGCAGGGAACGTGGCAATGTAAGAGATGCTGAGAACTGGGGTGTAGTCTTCTGAGGAGAAGGAGGTCAAGGATATTGGAAGTTCTCCTTGTTCGTGGCATAGCTCAGCTGCATTGCGTGTGCCAAGCCAGCCAGGGCCTGACTGATAGCCAGCTCCAATGGGTAAGAGCTGGGTGCAGCAGACCATCAGGGACTGTACACCAGTCATTGGTCATGATGCCAGCATTTGGTTTGTATTGTGGGGGTGAACTGCAACCTCGACTCATGTCCACTTCTGGTGTCTGTAAATAAAAGCTCATGTTTAGAAATGGTTGATTGCTTGCCATATGTGATATTCCCCTACTGGACAATGGCAAGTTATAGACCTACGCAGGGCGCTGTGGATAGAGTAGCTAGCGGTAACTTAGAGAGGGTGTTCAGTCGGTATGTAGCTAAAGGCAAGGAAATGTGTGGCCTGTCTGTTAAACAGTGACTGGACAAAAGGAATGTGTTGGCGTGTGTGAGGGAATATTGGCCATGCCAGAGATGTGCCAGGAGCAATGTGGTTTCATGGCTGCTGTGACATACATTTTTGTGAGGGGCAATGGCAGAATGGCAACTCTTGTCTGGCTGCACAACAGCCTTTTATAGATGCCATGGGGGCAAGGGATGCCTGTTGTTCAGAAGAAGGGTCACTGGACTTGAAATGTAAGCTCTGATTTTTTCTTCACAGATGCTACCAGACCTGCTGAGCTCATCCACCAACTTCTGTTTTTGATGCCTGTTGTTTGATGGGTATCCACTGAGTTTCAAGGTGTTCCAGGAATGGTCTGAGGCTAGGATTGAACACGCACTTAGGCAAAAAAAAATTAGATTCAATCCCATGAATTTTTAAAAAATCTGTATTGGGTTTTAGTCTCTTACTTTATTCATTGAAATTTATTCGTTTATGAAATCCTTCTATTACTTTGTAGGAATATATTCACTTGATTCTGTATTGAACACAGACGTGAAGATTTTTTTCACTTTCAAACAGTTTTGCAAACTTTTCCTCTATGGTTAATTTGGGCCAGATCCCTTCTTATCTCATTGACCTGTGCCCTATTCAAGTCGAACACCCTTCAGCTTACACTCCAGAACTGTAATTGCAATAAGGTTGTGTGCAAACCATCCCCAATTGCCTCAGAAGAGAGGAGTCTTTGTTGTTTGACAATCTGCTTCACGTTAATGGTATTTAATACAGAATAATGGATATCTGGGAGTGGTTAGAAAGCAGTAATCTAATTGAGTGATTTGGATGACCTCATAAACTGAGGAAAGCTTGACGGGTTTGAATTATATGATCCCCAAAGTTAGAGCAGTTCCTTGAAATCACTGCCTGGTATCTGAATTAACATAAAATATGCACATTTTTAAGTCTCTGCGGTGATGAAAGGGGTGACCATCTTTCACGTTTGTGCTGGAGATGCATACAAATATGACTTTTGGTTGTCAGTGAATTTAATCCTTGATATAATAGACATGGAAGAAGGTTGTTGATTACTGAGGATTATGAGGATTTCATTTAAGAGTTATTATGAATAATAGAAGGACATAAACGATAGCACATGAATTTCTTTCAAAAAGTATCCTAATGCAATATTGAACATCGCTAAATGCATATATAAATAATAAATTACATGATCTTTCAGCTGTAGCAGCATAACAGCCTAGCAATTTAGCTTTCAGCTAAGTGGCTAATTCCCTTGGAAAGAATTGAAATTACCAATAAAGTATCAGCACAAATGTAGATATTTTGAAATGTGATATTTTATCTGTATTCCAAAATATGTTCCGGTTTGAGCTATCTCCCTCTCTGAAGTATGATGTCTATTAAGGTGGTTACAGGCAACAAATTAATTGTTAAATTAACCCACAGAGAATGCCACTATATAAAGGAGGATAAGGGCACAGTGTGTCCTGTGCCACACTGCAGCACAGTGGTAGTGTCCCTGCCTCTGTGTTAAAAGGACTGGGTGCAATTCATAGCATTTCTGATCAGGATGGTTAGAAAATATAAAGGAAGATATCTCTAGCAATATTGAAAAATATCTTCGTGTCTATTAATCAAGGTACTAGTCTAAAGGAGATGAATGCCACTCATAAAGCTCAAGTGCACTGGCTAAGAAATGGCAGTTAGATATTGATATGCCTAAATTAGGTGCACATTTGAACAGGAATTATCTTTATAATGAATTGGCGATTGTTGGTTAAGGTGAAAAACATCTGGTTATCATTATTGATCATTCCCTTATTGTACTAAGTAAATTAGTAACTATTATTAACAGATATAATCCCATATCATGTGGGTTTTGCACGATAAGGAAAGTTTATTTTTAACTGCTAGTAAAATAGATTGCAGAGTGTTTTGTGCAATATTCAACACTTTGCTATTGATTTTCAAATAGGTTGTGGTATTTTTCAGCACTAATCACCTTAAATTGGCCAATCCAATACAAACATTGCAAAATTTCAAGCTCAAATTTCATTCAGTGTAAGTTGGGTTTCCACAATCTTGTGGATAGATTCATACAAAATATTGCATTAGAAGCTGACACAACCTCTGTCTTGAAATTTTATTTGATTACCATCAGGAGTCTGGGACTAATTTCACAACTCTGCACCTTCACTGTGATTCTACTCAGCTACGTCCTTCAGGACACTTGATCCATAACTGGTCAAATCCATCAGTGCCTGAGGAAGGAAGAGCCTTTACGTGATATATGTATGCTTTTCATGTTCCACATTTTCTTCATTTAAGGAAGCGTTCCTCTCCCTCTTGTCCAGAGCACCCTTTCTGACCATCCTCTGCAATCCAAAGACACCCCACACATCATTTCTTGCCGTTATTGCATCATAAACAAAAATAAAAAGTAATTCTATTTACAAGTGTATACATATCTGCAGACTTTGACTTGACAATATTAAGAGTCAAATTAGAATTTCCATGGATTTTACACACTTCCACAATCTGCTTTACACTTCAGGTATTTTATTAAGGAACAGCAAATAGGATTTCCTTCTTAAGGAAAAAAAAATGCCTGTGGACTCTCCAGTTTCCTGCAGTATTACGTAGAGTCATTGAGCTGGGTAGCATGGAAACAGACCCTTTGGTCCAACTCGTTATGCTGACCAGATATCTTAAATTAATCGAGTCCCATTTGCTAGCATTTGGCCCATATCCCTCTAAACCCTTCCTATTCATATACCCACCTGGTTGCCTTTTAAATGCTGTAATTGTACCAGCCTCCACCACTTCCTCTGGCAGCTCATTCCATACACACACTACTCGCTGTGTGAAAACATTGCCCCTTTGGTCCCTTTTAAATCTTTCCCCTCTCACCTTAAACATATGCCCTCCAGTTTTGGACTCCCTCATTCGGGGAAAAAGACCTTGAATTTTCACCCTATCCATGCCCGCATGATTTTATAAACCTCTGTAAGGTCATCGCTCAGGCTTCAATGCTCCAGGGAAAATAGCCCCAGCCTATTCAGCCTCTCCCTGTAGCTCAAACCCTCCAGCCCTGGCAATATCCTTGTAAATCTTTTCTAAACCCTTTCAAGTTTCACAACATCCTTCCTAAAGCAGCGAGACCAGAATTGCATGCAGTTTTCCAAAAGCGGCCTAACCAATGTCCTGTACAGCCACAACATGTCCTCTCAACTCCTATACTCAGTGCACTGACCAATAAAGGCAAGCCTATCAAATACTTTCTTCACTATCCTATCTACCTGCGACTTCACTTTCAAGGAACATGCTTGTACGTTGTGCAAGCCCAAACCCACTGATAGGATTTAATCATATTTTGTGCACCAATTACTTAGATTCTGATTTTATTTTTTAAAAAAGGACTATTACCTGCCCACCCAATATTGGATATTTTTCAGTTTACACCGAAACCTTTGCAGTACCAAGTTTTGATTAAAATCACCATGGCTGTATTTTGCAACACAACACTGTATTTCAGGATAATATTCTCACCCCTCTACTGCAGAGTCCCAGTTCCCAGCAATGAGTAAATGAGAGTAGTTTAGTTTGGGAAACCCGGTCGGCATGGATGAGTTGGACCAAAGGCTCTGTTTCTGTGCTGTATGACTCTTTGACTCAAAAAAATTAAAATAATGATTTATTTTCTTCATACATTGAGAATTAACAGATGAATTGCACCCTAAAATTTGGCAATTTTGCACATTAACATTAGTAGAATGGTGACTAACTTCTGTCTACACCATTTTTAAAAAATATCACTCATGGGAATAAGCCAATTAACACATAATAATGCGCAATCAGGAATAATGTGTATTTTGTTTCGTAGACCGTAACTCATGGGAAATGTAAAAGTATACCAAAGTTATACTTAGTTTATGCATGGCTTTAACTCCATAAGATTGAAATTGGTATTAAAACAGCAGTCGGAGTAGACAGAGTGCAAAGAGTGAGCAGAAAAGGACAGATCTTACAGAGATAGATAAAAGGGAGTTTTTCTGCAAATGAATCAAGGTCCGTTTGTTAGAGATCATAGAATAGGAAGAGAAATAGGGTTGACAGTTTGGTTTGAGTGAAAAGTAGGAAGATGTTCAGCATTTGCTAGGCACGAATGAAAGCAGGTTGAGCAACATATACATATCAGTGAGTAATTCTGTACAATATGTGGAAACGTCAAATAATTCAGGGTTCCTATGACTTGTAGACTGGTAACAAATCTCAATATCACTCTCAGTAAAATTGCGCTTGACTGTAACATCACTGGATGTTCCATGTCACCATGTAAAGCATGTGCTTCAAAGATTCTTTTAAACCTTTTACGTTGCAGACTTGCAGATGTGAAGTTCAGCATACATAGAAGTTACAACAGCAAGCAGGCTGATTGATCCAATCAATTCATATTAGCATTCACTCTAATGCAATCAAATAATGTTAACAACATTTATCACCCAGGGATGGGACTTTTGCTGTTTAACCAAAAGGTTGTGGTCCAAGACTACCCAGGGATGCTATTTCTGCTGTTAAGAGCTCTTATGGGGCAGTGGTAGTATCAAGATCCCCCTGCTCCAGAGATGTGTAATGACATCTTAAACACGTAATGGTGAGGTCCTGGGGAGTGTTGCTGAACAAAGAGACCTTACAGTGCAGGTTCATAGTTCTTTGAAAGTGGAGTTGCAGGTAGACAGGGTAGTAAAGAAGGTGTTTGGTATGCTTGCCTTTATTGGTCAGTGCATTGAGTGTAGGAGTTGCAGGTCATGTTGCAGCTGTACAGGACATTGGTTACGCCACTTTTGGAAAACTGCATGCTATTCTGGTTTCAGAGATAGTAGGAACTGCAGATGCTGGAGAATCTGAGATAACAAGGTATAGAGCTGGATGAACACAGCAGGCCA
>NC_063336.1:108176035-108199142 GCF_021869965.1 Rhincodon typus
ACCCTTCTTCAGAAAATGAAGAAGGGTCTAGGCCCAAAACGTCAGCCTTCCTGCTCTTCTGATGCTGCTTGGCCTGCTGTGTTCATCCAGCTCTACACCTTGTTATCTCTGCTATTCTGGTTTCCTTGCTTTAGGAAGGACGTTGTGAAACTTGAAAGGGTTTAGAAAAGATTTACAAGTATGTTGCCAGGGTTGGAGGGTTTGAGCTGTAGAGAGAGGCTGAATAGGCTGGGGCTATTTTCCCTGGAGCATCAGAGACTGTGGGGTGACCTTATAGAGGTTTATAAAATCATGAGGGTCATAGATAGAGTGAATAGACAAGGACTTTTCCCCAAAACTAGAGGCGATAGGTTTAAGGTGAGAGGGGAAAGATTTAAAAGGGACCTAAGGGACAACTTTTTCATACAGAGGGTGGTATGTATATGGAATGAACTGCCAGACGAAGTGGTAGAGGCTGGCGCAATTACAACATTTAAAAGGCATGTGGATGGATATATGAATAGAAAGGGTTTAGAGGAATATGTTCCAAATGCTGACAAATGGAACTAAATTTATTTGGTATATCTGGTCAGCATGGACGAGTTGGGCCGAAAGGCCTGTTTCCATGCTGTAGAGCTCTATGACACTATCTCTGAACAGGTTGATTAGAAAATAGATTTTCATCCTCACTATTTCTAGTCTGCTTTTCTAACATTACCTATTCAATTTAATTTGAGTGTTGCAATAGTTCTTGCCTCATCCATTTACCTGGGAAATGGATTCCCTAACTCCACACCTCTCCGAGAGATGTTTCTGTCCTAGATCAGGAAACAGTTTGTTGCATAAATAGCAGTGGAAATCTGGAACAATACACCTCAAAGAGCTGTTAAGGCTTGATCAATTTAAAGCTTTCAAACTAAGATAGATAGCCTTTGGTTAGCTAAGGGTATTAAGAAATGTGAACCTAGATGGATGGATGGAGTACAGTTAATGCTCAGCCATGATCTAATTGAAGAATGGAATGAGCTTGAAGGGTTCAATGTTCTAGACAGATTCTAATACCCTCGCCCAAGGTCAGTTTGGAAGCATTGGGCATTTACTAGGATGGTACTGTGCCAGGTAAAGGATCCCAAAACCTTTCTACTTCTGTCCTGACTAAGTCTGCCATTTGAGGCCTGGAAAAGCACAGCTAGTGCCAGGAGCAGGCTAGGTAGTTGCCAAGTGGGGAACCCGAAAAGCAAATAGTGTCAAATTTGCTTATGTGATCCCCCCCTCCCCGGTGTTCAAATGAGTCAGTGCCTCAGAGACTGCATTCAGGAAAGGTGTTGGAGGAGTTGAGGACATTCTCTCCCTCCCCTCTCGCAACCAGCGGCTCCCCTTGCAACCTGCACCCTGCCTTTACTCACATGCTGACTGGGTCCTTTGCTGAGCTGGACCATAGCTTGGAGCTATGATTGACCCCCCACCCCGACGCCTCTGATGGCTATGAAGATCTGCCGGCCTTTGATTGTCTGGCAACTTTTGGCTGTGTGCAGTTTCCCGTGTTGGAATCTCGATCTTGGGAAAGGGCCATAGTCAGGCACTCCAGCGTCTCACTGGTAATTCATATTGCAGGCTTGCCTCAGAGGAGGCAACACAGGGCTCTCACTGGTTCTTTAGCCCAGATTAAATTCCATTCCATGTACTGTTCCTACATCTCCATCCCATTCCATGACATTCCTAGATCTTGCACATTTTATCTTGCATCTATGTCATGCAAGTACAGTTGGAATAGTGGCTGGATGTCAGGATATAACTGATGCTAAAGACAGGGTCTTCCATTGGAAAAACTGCACAGGCTCAAGAGGCAATGCCTGAAAGAATATACTGGCCAGATCATTCCCTGCAGTTTGTTCACAAATCAACTCAGGCAGATATCGCGGTGAGTCACGTTAACCTAGCACTTTTGGTAGTTCTGCTGCTGCCAAGGTTAAAGTTCTCCAGATGGCCTTAAATCCTCCTGTCTCCCTTCTCGTGATCTTGCTAGGGTCTTGAGTGACTTAGACTCAGGACTCTGGTGGCAATGTCACTGTGTTCAGAGGGTTCCATAGAGATAAGAACACACATGACCATGGTCCACATCCGTGTAACTCATAATTGTCAGGTTGTCCCTTTAGAATCTCACTTCTTACTCTGTTTCATTTTGAGTATCAGCTGCAAGATATGGGGAGAGGCATTTCTGAAATTCTCTCCTCCACTTACTACACTTTTCTTTCCACTCACAAATTTCCAACGTCACCCTTGATCAACCAGATATAACCATTCCGCTCTGTTCTCTTTCTAGAGACGAGTACAATTACAATACTTAAAGGACATTTGGACAGGTAAAACGGATAAGAAAGGATTAGAGGGATATGGGCCAAATGCAGGCAAATGGGACTAGTACAATTTAGGAAACCTGGTCAGCATAGACGAGTTGGGCCGAAGCGTCTATTTATAGAATAGAATAGCCTTTATTGTTGCATGCGCTCAAATGAGTGCAGTGAAAAATGTGTAATGTCGCCACTCAGCGCCATTCTATGACTTTTGAAAATCCCCCGTTGCCCTAGATCGTATAACTCCACAAAACCCTCTCTGTAAACTTGTACCTTTTACAATTCCATGTTCACACTGACAACCCCACCCTTCCTCTTCAGCTGCCTCCCACCCTACATGGGACATCCCTTCACTCATTCCTTTGTCTGCCCCAGCCGATCTCAAATATGGCTTGTCACAGATCAACTCTCCCAAAGGGAAAATTTGTAGCTAATCACGCCAACTCCAACATGTTGACCATTTCGTCTGGTGCACACTCCTTGTAAGCAGATTTGAATCTGAAGGTATGGATATTTGCTTGTGTAGAACTTAGTTGGAAAGGTGCACTTAATTCTGATCAGCTTACCTTTTAATGAGCATGAATGATGTGCAGATGCATGTAAAAGGGCTCCTAATACATGTCTTTTGGAAGCTTGACCTGTCTACATATTTCTGACAATTTAATAATGCAGCTTTATCCCACTATCTGGAAGCTGATATTTAACCTCCTGCACAATTAAGTTCCCCTGCCATCAAGCTTCTCACTTCTAGAAGCAGTGCAAAACTCTGCTGTGTATATGAGTTGTATATGACTCTAATAGTCCAAGATCCAGCCACACAGCTCAAGCAATTCAAAAGTACTTGCCCTAATGTTTCCCACAAAGTGGGGCTGATGGGGTTAGTAGATGGGGAGTTTTACAAAGTAGCTAGAGCCTTAACCCATGGAGTTATACGTCGATGTTTATCTGTAGCTGGAATCTGTAATAAATAGTCATTCACGTTAGGCAAAGAAACTTAGTTTGTGGTTTCTGCCAATGTGGGTCTGTAAGATCTGTAAATTGGTAAATTTTATGCATATTTTATAATTAGCTTTGGTGACAACTCCAGAAGTTGTGTGGCTTGATTCCCAGTGCGCTGACCCCATGAGGGTTAAGAGCCCCAAGGTACAACATCAAAGTGTAGAAACATCCTGCAAGTGGAGTGGAAAGATACCATGGAGATTAACAGATTGGCTGGAGTAAGATGCCAGTGTCCATGTATGAGGCATGCATGTGACTGGTACTCTGGTGTGTGCCCTGAAACATGCATCCCTAGTGTCTAAGAAGGTGACACGGAGTACGAGTGGGGAGTTGAAGTCGCCAGGCACCTGCTCAGATTTTCATGTCAAGAATGGGCAGCACGGTGCCTAGGTAGTTATCACTGCTGCTTCACAGCGCCAGGGACCCAGGTTTGATTCCAGCCTTGGATGACTGTCTGTATGGAGTTTGTATGCTCCCCCCATATCTATGTGGGTTTCCTCCCACAGTCCAAAGATGTGCAGGCTAGGTGGATTAGTCATTGGGAAAATGCAGGCTAACAGGGATCAGGTAGGGGTATGGGGCTGGGTGGGATGCTGTTCAGAGGGTCGGTGTGGACTCGATGGGCTGAATGTCCCGTTTCCACACTGTGATGATTCTGTGTTCAAATTGTCAACGTTTAGTTTCTTGGCAGCCAGTGGCAGGATAATAAATTGCATATTAATGAGGCAAGATTCAGTGTTACCAAGGCTGTTAACAAGCAATAGACCTCTTACTAGGCATCTCATCACTGCCGAGAGAGAATCTCGTCTTGCCAGCCAAATCTAGTTAGAAGAGGCAGCTAGTTGTTCCTGACATCGAGATTTTGGTCTGAGTGAGTTTCTCACATGGTTCGTCTACATTTTCCACCCTAGCCCATGCTGTTCAGGCTTCTATTTCAGTTTCTATCCATGGTTACCTCTGCTCTAGATCACTGCATTCTGAATGATGATGACATTTTAGACATTTTAATACTGCTTCTAGGATGACAGCTTTAAGAACAGCCAGTAATCCTTTAAAATTATTTGATCTAGGAAATCCCCCTTCACGACATCAAGCACTAAGTGCCATTGTGCTGACACAACAGTTAAATGGCCTGACCTTATAATGCTTACATATAGTTCTGATGTACAGCAGTCCCAGTGGCCCTGTCCCAGAGCTGTACTATTGATAGCAAAGAAGAACAAATATTTGAAATAACTTGTGAGTCAACATATCAGAAACAGAAATATTGAGAATGTTCACAATACAATTCGACGCTGTGACAGGGTAATCAGATTACTGAAAGAACAAGCTTCCTTTTCTACTCCAACATTCTCTTTATGTTCACATGATTCACAAAGAGGAAATAGTTTTATTCATGTGGTATACCAGGAATGGTAGCATCGTGGTGAGGTTCCTCGATGAGTCATTTAGAGGTCTGGACTAATAATATGGAGATCTTCAGAGACCGGGGGAGCTGGAGAATTTAAATTCATTTAAGTAAATAATTCTGGATTAAAAAGCTAGTGTCTGGTGAGTACTTAATGACTGATTGTTATAAAAATTCATCCGGTTCACTCATGACCTTTAGGGAAGATTGGCTGTTTGTACCAGGTCCTGAATATATGTGACTCCAGACCCATAGCAATGTCCAGTTTTTAACTGCACTCTGGACCGACCTGGGAAGCCACTGAGTTGTACCAATCCAGTCACACAAAGTATATTAAAAAAGAAACTCAATCGACCCAACATCAATCAAAGCATCAGATTAGAACTTGACAAAGGCACACACACATCTCAGCAGATTCTGCAGAATTCTCCTCAATAATTTAATGTCTGAGGGCTTGTTTCAAAATTAGGAGAGCTGTTAAACAGAGCAATCAAGCAACAGGCTAACTAGACCTTACCAAGAGAATAATGCTTTTCAGTCAAAATCCCAGATTCTTCCATCACCACCAGGGGTTTAACCTGTCTCACAAACAGGGCATTTTCATGAAAGTTATGGAAGGATTTGTTAATAGAGCTTTCAAATAGCATTTACTCAGCCACAACCTGCATATCAGTGCCCACTTTGATGCGGCCAAAACCGATCAGTTGCAGACCCTTTTACAAGTATGTTCCAGATTTGGATAAAATGGTGATTTTCTTTCCAAATTCTACAGATTTCAGAATGGTTCATGGGAATTGGAAAGCAACAAATGACACCCTATTGTATACAAAAGAAGCAAGGGCGAAAACAAGGTATTATAGACCCATTAACTTTCCATCAGTAGACAGGAAATGCTTGAAATGATCTGATAAATATACAGTTGGATAAAAACAATATAATTGCATTGGGGAAGGATTTGAGATTGGAAAATTATATTTGACAAACCTTTTGGAGTTTTTGAAGATTCTACGACCAAAGTTGTTAAGGGAGGGCTAACGGACAGAGCATATTTAAATTTTCAGAAGGCTTTGATGAAATACAACTAACTTAAAGGGGTAAAAATTGTTTCAGAGATAGTAGGAACTGCAGATGCTGGAGAATCTGAGATAACAAGGTGTAGAGCCTTCCTGCTCCTCTGATGCTGCTTGGCCTGCTGTGTTCATCCAGCTTTACATCTTGTTAACTTAAAGGGGTAGACAGGATAGATGCAAGTAATATGTTTCCCTGGTTGGGGAGCCAAAAAGCAGGGGGTGCAACTTAAAAGCAAGAGGGATGCCACTTATCTCCAACATGAAGAGAAATTTGTTTACTCAGATGGTTATGAACCTTTGGAATTCTCTGCCACGTTCTTTGAGAATGTTTAAGGTAGAGATTGGTAAGTTTCTGCTAACGGCATTATGGGATGGAGCGTGGAAAAGGCACTGAAGTGTTTAATCAACTATGAATGCATTGAATAGCAGGGCAAGCTTGATGGGCTGAACGATCTACTGCTATTTCTATGTTCCTAACTGACACTTGGAGATAGGATGAGAGAGATTGCCTCTGATATCAAAAACCATTTGACTGAAAGTAGCATCAACAAGACTTAGGGTGGGAAAAATCACTCCATTTACTGGAATCAGAGCCAGCACAAAAGATGGTGGTTGGGGTCGTTGAAGGCCAATCATCTCAGCCTCAGGACATCGTTAAAAGCGTTTCTTAGGATCATGGCCTGGTCCTACAATCTTCATTTATTTCACCAATCATCTCCCCTTTATCATAAGGTTAGAAGTTTGGATGTTCATTATTGATTGCATTTGATGGGCACCCTATCCCGATTTTAAGGGCTCAGTCTCCCTTCACGATTGGCTCACCATGTCTGCAGTATGTGAAATATACCAGATGCAATTTGACAAAGCTTCTTCAACAGTGAATTCTTAGCCATCTACCACCTAAATGACAAGGCAGCTGACAATAGGACCATCAATAACTACAGGTTCCATACTAAGTCACGCATTATCCTGATATGTAATTATATTGTTGTTCTTTTATCAAACCTGGCCCATCATGCCTACACTAGCTCATCAAATAAATATCATAACCTAGTACCAATCTCCAGCTTTCTCCCCATGCTGTAATGTAATATTTTTATCTAAATAATAATCCAGTGCCCACTTAAATGCCTCAGTTGAACCTGCCTCCACCACCTTTCCAGGCAATGCATTCCCTACCCTAACAACTCACTGTCAAAAAGTTTCTCCTAGCTTCACCCTTGCTTTGTTTGCAGATCACTTTAAATCTGTGCCCTTTTGTTCTTGCTTCTTTTACGAGCGTGTTCAGTTTCTCAGGACAGCACACTGATATGAAACAACATTAACTAGTTCTGAAGAAGGGTCACTGGGCCCAAACACGTTAACTCTGATTTTGCTCCACAGATGCTGCCAGACCTGCGAGCAATTTCTGTCTTCTCTTTTGTTTCAGCTCTCTTACGTTTAAATTAAGAAGTAAACAAAGGAATTGACTCATAGTTCTGACTTAGCTGGAAGACTTGCTGACTTTCTACTCTACAGCAACGTTATATGGACTATATCTTGTGGAGCAAGGTTACATCATTATTTTCCTGTACTGTGATGTCAGCATTAATATCTTTAGAGAAGGTTATCAGCAAAGGAAAGGCTCAATCAAAACTATTTCCTGCTCTCCATGGTCTTGAAAGGAAGCACATTTCTTGTCTGATAATTCTGTCTCGAAAAATACGTATTGAATAGATTTTCTGTACAAAAGGCATTTTAGCTCTCAGGCTGTTTATGTGAACAGTTATGCAAATATTTCCATTAATCAGCCTAAATACACAAAAGTGAAACTTTTTTTTATCATCGCAGGTTATTCAGGTTCACATGAGTTTTGTGAACAACAATAACTGATGTTGACAATAGCACCTTCGATGTAATGAAACATCCCAAGGAGCTTTACATTTTTGTTCTCATTCAAAAGATGACACTGGCCTGCATAAAATGGCTTAGATTACATAGCTGACTCTAATTTTCAACTACAAACAAAAACAGATATTGCTGGAAAAGCTCAGCAGATCTGACAAAATCTGTGCGGAAAAATCAGAGTTAACGTTTCAGAAGGGTCACCGGACCTGAAGTGCTAACTTTGATCCCTCTTCATCGATGCTGCCAGACCTGCTGAGATTTTCCAGCAATTTCTGTTTTAGTTTCCAATTTATATCATTCACTGTTCTTACGGTTTGTATTTGATAAGTTTCAACGAGTTTATTTTCAAGGGGGAAGAGTAAGTTGGAGACACATAATGGTATAGGGAGGGAATTTCAGAACTTAGGGCTTAGACATCTGAACATTAGTAGCACTGGTGAGTGATGCAGAGACAGTGACAGAAATTGAGCATTTCAGTGCTGTCCCTGGGCAAGACCCCCATCCTCTGACCCAAACACATTGACACCATTCTGATGCTAAGCAGAATGAGCCCCCTCAAGCCCTGAGCATGTCCCAGACTTTGGGTGGACTTATTATACTTGGGGTACATAGAGCTAGAGGAGTGTAAGTATCTTGGAATGTTTTGCAGCGAGAGGGAATTACAGAGGTAGTGACGGGGTAAGGCCATGCAGGGATTTGAAATACAGAACACAAATTTTAAAATCAAGATATTGTTTGACCAGGAGACAAAAGTAGATCAGTGAGCATAGAGGTGATGGGAGAATGGGACTTTGAGGAATTTAAGACAAAAGCAGCATATCTTTGGATGACCTTAACTTTAGAGAGGTTGATTGTGGAATACCTTTGGGATACTGATAATAAAAATGTGAGTGAGTGTTTTTCTGCAGCAGATGAGGTGAGACAGGGGAAAATTCAGGTGATGTTATGGATACAAATTTAATGCATTGTATTTATGCATGCTGCTGAGATGATTACTAACAAAAGGAACCAAAACCAGAAATTGCTGAAGAACCTCAGCAGGTCTGGCAGAATCTGTGGAGACAAAGCAGAATTAATGTTTCGGATCCTGTGACCCTTCTTCATAACTTCAAAACAATATCATTTTATTGTTTATATGCCATACATTACAATGTCAAACTGCATACTGTGATTTTACAAATGCTATGTGCTAACCTGTTTGTGTGAAACTCCTTCACCTGCTTCTTTAAAGCAGATATCAGGCCAGCAATACATTCAACAAAGGCTTTCGCTAGCTGAAGATCAGTGCAGGGCAAACGTGGGCAAGGAAACCTCCTGCTGATTACCAGATACCATCCTCCCTCAGCTGATGAATCAGTACTCTTCCATGTTGAACTTGGAGGAAGCACTGAAGATGATAAAGGCACAAAATATACTCTGAATGGGGAATTCAATGACCAGCACCAAGAGTGGCTCAGCAGCAGTACTACTGTTCGAGGTGGTCAGGTCCTAACGGACATAGCTGCTAGACTGTGTCTGCAGCAGCTGGTGAGGGAACCAACAAGAAGGAAAAACATACTTGACCTCATTCTTGAAAATCTGCCAGCTGCAGATGCATCCGTCTATGACCGTATCTGTAAGAGTGACCATTGGTAAGAGTGACCACTGCACAGTCCTTAACGAGATGAAGTCCTGCCTTCACATTGAGAATAACCTCAGTCGTGTGTGTGTGGCACTATCACCATGCTAAATGGGACAGACTTTGAACAGACTGGGCATCCATAAGGTGCTGTGGGCTATCAACAGCAGCAGAACTGTACTCCAGCACAATCATTAACCTCATGGCCCGGCATTTCCCAGACTCAACCATTACCATCAAGCTGAGGATCAACCCTGGTTCAACAGAGAGTGCAGGAGGGCATGCCAGGAGCAGCACCAGGCATACCTTAAGATGAGGTGTCAACCTGGTGAAGCTACCAAACAGGACTAGTTGCACACCAAACAGCATAAGCAACAAGTGATAGACAGAGCTAAGTGATCTCACAGCTAACAGATCAGATCTAAGTTCTGCAATCCTGCCACAACTAGTTGCGAATGTTGGTGGGCAATTAAACAGCACACTGGAGGAGGAGGCTCCACAAATATCCCCATCCTCAGTGATGGAACAGCCCAGCACATCAGTACAAAAGATAAAGCTGAAGCATTTGCAGCAATCTTCAGCCAGAAGTGCCCAGTGGATGATTCATCTCGGCCTCCACCAGTGGTCCTCAAGATTATAGATGCCAGTCTTCAGCCAATTTGCTTCATTCCATGTGATACTGAGAAATGGTTGGAGACACTAGATACTGCAAAGTCTATGGGCCCTGACAACCTTCAAACTATGGTGCTGAAGACTTGTGCTCCAGAACTTTCTGCTTCTCCAAACAAGTTCTTCTAGTACAGTTCCGACACTGGCTTCTACCCGACAATGTGGAAAATTGTTCAGGATTGTCCTGTACATAAAAAGCAGGACAAGTCCAACCCGGTCAATTACAGCCCCATCACTCTATTCTTGATCATCAGTAAAGTGATGGAAGGTGTCATCAGCAGTGTAGTCAAGCAGCACCTGCTCAGAAATAACCTGCTCAGTGACGCCCAGTTTGAGTTCCACCAGGGCCACTCAGCTCCTGACCTCATTACAACCTTGGTTCAAACATGGACGAAGGAGTTGAACTTCAGAGGTGAGGTGAGAATGACAGCCCTTGACATCAAGTCTGCACTTGACTGAGTGTGGCATCAAGGAGCCCTAGCAAAACTGGAATCAATGAGTAACAGGGGGCAAGTTTTCTGCTGGTTGGAGTCATAACTGACACATAGGAAGATGGTCGTGGTTACTGGAGGTCAGTCATCTCAGCTCCAAGACGTTTCTGTTGGAGTTCTTCAGGGCAGTGCCCTAGGCCCAATCATCTTCAGCTGCTTCATCATTGACCTTTCCTCCATCATAGGGTCAGAAGTGGGTATGTTCGCTGACGATTGCACAATGTTCAGCACCATTCGCCACTTCGTAGAATCTGAAGCAGTCCATGTTCAAATACAACAAGATCTGGACAATATCCAGGCTTTGGTTGACAATTGGCAACTAACATTTGCACATATAAATGCTCGGTTATGACCATCACCAATAAAAGACAATCTAACCCTTGACATTCAATGGTGTTACCATCACTGAATCCCCCACTATCAACATCCTGGGGGTTACCATTGACCAGAAACTGAACTGAACTCACCACATAAACACAGTGGTCACAAGAACACGTCAGAGGCTAGGAATATTGTGGTGAGTAACCACTTCCTGACTCCCCAGATTGCATGTAGAAGCAGTCTGTTAATTAAACACTTCCAGAAAGTTGAAATCTCTCGACAAGCTACTTAAATATGGGATTGGAAATGCAGGATTTTATTTTTAATCTTTGACAAGGTTTTGTAATTACTTGTTCAATTGCATTTATTGTCCATCCTGATTTCCCTGGGGAAGGGTGCAGGTAGTGGTGTCGCCTGGTATCGATAGCAGAGGTCTGCTGGCATTGCTCCTTTGACTTTGGACTTATGCAGTCTTTCACGGCTGCTCCTGCTCATCTTCCATCGACTCAAAAACACCTCAATAAGCAAAGCATGCTCGTGCACCCATTACATTACTATACACTAAATCAGATGCCTGGCTTCTCATCTTCTGATCTGCTCCATGTTGGGTCCCTTTGCTGTCTTTATACCATTTCTACAGCAAGTAGGGTTAACATGACATGCACCTTAAAACAAACATGATCCAATTTCTCCATGTACCGAAGTCAGGCTTAACAAGGTCATTAATGTGACAATGCACTGTAACCCCCAAATTTAGGTGAATTGCAATCATGTCCCATATATAACTTCAAAAACTCAAATTTAACCCTATTCTGACTACTTCACGGATTTTGACGTTTTCTAATGAACCCGTTCAGAGATGTTATTACCCACCTCTGGAGCAGTTGGGTCATGAACCCGGGCCTCCTGGCTCAGAGGTAGGGACACTACCATCGTTTCACCATACCCCTTACTTCCTAGGTTAGTACATTTGGATAATGGGGCGGTCAACCGACCTATTTTCAGGGAGTTGGTCGACAATTTAAATGCTTTTAATAAGCCTGACAGCATCTGATTTAACCTGCTGTGTCAACTTAACAGTGGCCGGCTGAGATTGTCAGGCCTCTAGGGATGCGACAAGGATAGTGCCAGGAGAATGCAAGTGTTTTGTGGTGTGATTTTTCAGCCAGAAGGAGCCAGGGTACTTTCACCTAACCACCCAAGTCCCATACAAAAAATATCTGTGGATTGAAAAATGCCCATCCCACGAAACCCAATTATGCCCTGTTAGTGAAGTGTAGTAGTTATCACAATTTGCCTAACATGTGAAAGGCTCCTGGTTCAAAACCAAGCAGAAACAGCAGGTCTCCTGTGTTCTGTGGGCAAGGGGTGCTGTCCTCACTTGCTACTACAATTGAACAGAGCTTGTCATTTTATGGTGTTTGGAGAGGGTGAATACCCAAGGTCATTTCCCCAGGGTGGTGGAGTCCAAAACTAGAGGGCATAGGGTTAACGTGAGAGGGGAAAGATTTAAAAGGGACCTAAGGGGCAACTGTTTCATGCAGAGGGTGGTGCGTGTATGGAACGAGGAGGTTATGGAGGCTGGTACAATTATAACATTTAAAAAGCATCTGGATGGGTACATGAATAGGAAAGGTTAACAAGCAAACCAAAAGAACTGCAGACGCTGAAAATCAGGAACAAAAGCAGAAGTTGCTGGAAAAACTCAGCAGGTCTGGCAGCATCTGCAAGAAAAAAGCTTTTTCTTCACAGATGCTGCCAGACCTGCTGAGCTTTTCCAGCAATTTCTGTTTCTGTTCAAGGTTTGCAGGGATATTGGCCAAACGCTGGCAAATGGGACTAGGTCAGTTTAGGATAACTGGTCAGAGTTGGGCCAAAAGGTCTGTTTCTGTGCTGTACAACTCTCTGACTCTGACTCTAATTTGGGATTCAGACATCCCAAGATTAACCAGTACCTACTTCCACCGGGTTTAGAGATTGTACCTCTCTCTTCCTGATATCAAACCCTGGGGTCAGTGAGCAGAATAGCCCACTCACAATCCCAGTAGCAAATTCAGGTTCCCTAACTGCTGTGGAGAGCTCCCCATCGATCAGACTGACTTCTGAGTGGGAATGCTGGCAAACAGAAGGGTCGCACAAAAACACCACAGAATGTGATGGGTGTCTAACTTCCAAGTTTCACATCCAAATTCCTTCCCAAACTATCGTCAAATTACCCCGTCGATACTGAAATCACTAAGTTAATGCAGTGATATGAGTTAAACTGATTACCTAGACAATCATGCAACACGGAAAGAGACCACTTGGTACATTGTGAATTTGACTTAAACTTTAGAAGGCCCAGAGGAGAAATTTTGGATGGTTGAGTAAAAATGAGCAAATATACCCTTAATGCTAACACACAAAGTGCATGTCGATTCTAATGCACAGAGGAGTTTCACTTCTGTCCTAAGCATTTTAAACACAGTCCATGTCAGCCTGAATAACTGACAGCATTTGTTGGTTTAATGTAGGGTAGGAAAATTTTTGATTTATTCTGTTTCCTGGATGAACTTATAAGATATTGTTTAGATGACCTAATGAACCATGATAATTTACTGCAGGAAATTTAATGCGAGAGTTGTTAGTGCTTTGCTATCAGAATGGCAGAAGTGGCAAATTTGCCTGACTGTTCCCAAAATAACATCCTGCAGCAAAGTAGTAAATGTGCTGACAAAAATAACATTGTTTACAATGAAAGAAGTACTTTGCATGAGTAACAGCACACACTAATCTATATGTGTTCATAATGAACACACTTGTTGCTAATTGACTCCTTTACAGAATTACACAAGTGTTATGGCACAGAAGGAGCCCATTCAGCCCATCTTGACTGCACTAGCTCATCAAATGAGCACTTTTACCTAGTTCCAATCTCTTTCTTTCTCCCCATGCCCTTGCACATTATTTTTATCCAAATAATAATCCAATGCTCAATTACATGTCTCAATTGAACCTACATCCACCATTTTTCCAGGCAATGCATTCCATACCCGAACAACTCTCTGTGTTAAATAGTTTTTCCTCACTTCACCCTTGCTTCATTTGTAGATCCATGCCCTCTTGTTCTTGTTCCTTTTACTAGTGGATTCAGTTTCTCCCTATGTACTTTATCCAGCCCACTTATGATCTTAAAGAGCTGTATCAGACCTCCTCTTAGCCTTCTTCTCTCAAAGGAGAATAGTTCCAACTTCTTCAATGTATCTTCACAACTGAATTTCCTCAACAGTGGCAGTGATGGTGAGTCCACGTGCTGTGGTACCTGTGGGAGTTCCAGGATTTTGACCCAGTAATTGTGATGTAACAATGATCTATTGTCATCCATGTCAGGGTTGTGCAAGACTTGGAGGGAACTTGCAAGTTGGGTTGTTGCCTTTGTCTTTCTGAGTGGTGCATCTTATAAATAGTACACACTGCTATCTCTCTGTTGCTGCGAGAGGAAGTGAATGTTTAAAGTAGCCATGGTCCTACCGACCAAGGGCTGTTCCCTCAATAGAGAGATGACTGGTGGTGGTTAAACCTGAGGGTCACCTTGGCTCAGATTAGGGGAGTGATTGAGAAAGACTGTCCTTCATGGTAACCTCAGCCAGTGTTGGAATTGAACCCATGCTCTTAGTATCACTCTACATCACCAACCAGCCATCCTGCCAACTGAGCTAACCAACCCTTGTTTAAAGTAGTAGATGGGGTGCCAATCAAGCAAGCTGCTTTGTCCTGGATGGTGTCAAGCCTCTTGAGTGTTGTCAAAGCCTCTTGAGTATTATCAGAGCTGCACTTATCCAGCTGAGTGGAATGCATTCCATTACACTCCTGACTAGTAGCTTGTAGATGGCCGACAGACTCTGCGGGGGGGTCAAGAGGTGAATTACTTGCCGTAGATTTCTCA
Source organism: Rhincodon typus (assembly GCF_021869965.1). Taxonomy (NCBI): domain Eukaryota; kingdom Metazoa; phylum Chordata; class Chondrichthyes; order Orectolobiformes; family Rhincodontidae; genus Rhincodon; species Rhincodon typus. The sequence goes on from NC_063336.1 coordinate 108,190,757, forward strand.
GCCTCTGAACTGCTTTCCTTAAAATGGTATTCAACAGTTCAGCTCAGTTTCTGGTCAATGGTAGCCTGTAGTTAATAGTAGGGGATTCAATGGTGATAATTCTGAGGGAAAGTGTTTAAATTCTTCCTTGTTGGGGATGATCATTGCAGTGCAGCATAAAAGTAACAAGTTACTCACCAACTCAACCTTGAAGATTGCCCATGCGTCACTGCATATTGACTTTGATTCTTCAGTTTCTGAGGAATTTCAAATGGAACCAAACATTTTGCAATTGTCAGTGAACATCCCCATTTCTGGCCTAAGTAACGATGACTGCAGGAATCATTTAAGTAGCAATCACAAGCAATTCTCTACTTTGTCATCTTTAGACATACATTTAGAGCTTGGCCTAGCAACTAGTCCTGGATGTTATAGATACTGTGTTTAAGTTTTACTTTCTGTTTGAAAATCTGCTCAAATGAATTACATATACCAGACTGAAATACAAATTTCAACAATTTTGATCAATCCAAGTATAACTACAAACATTAATAAATTAGGAAGATTACTTTTATATCTTCCTTTGTGGTCACCAAAGCAAAACATATAGCTAGGCTAATCACAATTTTGTTCACTTTCTGCAGTTATAAATGTACATCATAGTGGTAGTGATCAAACCAACATATTAAACTTAACAGAATTTTGAATAGACAGTTCTACAGGACACGTTTTCCAGATCCTTGCCTCTGTGTGAATTTAGAAAAATCACAAAGTCTCTGGCTCGCTTACATTGCTGTGGGATATCTGCAGTGATGGAGGTTGATATGTGTCATGAGGCCTTTGGTCTCATCTCCTGATGGAACATCAATTGGGTACTTCAGTGCGGGGAACTACTGTGCTCTCATTCAATCCCAACCCCACTGTTGACAATGGTGTTTTCAGGAAAGCTGAGGCATAGACTGCTGGGTAAGGAACTTTTTCAACATACAACCTCACTCCACTGCTAACGTATGATTGGGGGCATCCAACAGACTATTTCCGAGGAAGTCCTTACTGCTGAGCTTCAGCATACCGGAACTGGACAGTTCTGTAGACCCATTTCTTTCTACCACTGTTCTGCCATTGCTTGGCACTGCTCACCCTTGCCAGGTATTGTCAAGAACAGGAAATCCTATTGGCGCTGGAGCAGGGAAAGGGTTGTCAACCATCATAAATCACAAAGCAAATCATCATGAACTTAAAATTGCTGAGATTCATTTGTATGTTTGTATATATATATATATATTATTCATAGCTGTAGTTTTGGCTTAAGTTTCATTGTCTGTCAATCCAGCAATGTCAGGAGTATACATTGACATTCCGTACAATTTGCAATGTGTAAAGCCCAATAGTACAAAAGGTTCATTGTTCAAATTATTCCAGATATTCAGTGAATAAGGTCAAGTTTCAGTTCACATGAAATGCAGGCTTGCCTGTGGAGGCTGATTTTTACAGAAAGCACAAGCAAATGTTGGGAATTAGCCCAAATTATAACATATGACAATTTCTAAATTGTGAACAAAATCTTTTGGGAGAAAGGTGGAAGCCATTTTATGTACTTAAAATAAAACAGGCCTTAAAATAATTTCCATATTTACAGCGGACCAAGTTAAAACAACTTTCTCTGGACGTTTCACTTGATATAATAGTTGTATAAAAAGAATGATCAGTGGTAAAATGGGACCTGCATACTTTCACCTCACCAGAGCCCGTCACTTCAATTTCTTTCCCTACTTTTTTCTTTTATATTTATTCCTTCCAGGCTCCCTCCCATGTCACCATATCTTCTTTCATTTCTCCCCTTATGGATACTTTTCTTTCTGAAATCCCATGCCCAACCCTTCAGTATTTTAAGTCCATACTATTGTCCTGCCACTTCATTAGGTGTCACTCTGTTCCACAGCTTCCCTTTTGCACTTCTCTTGATGGCTTTCTAAGACCTATTGAAGTATTTATCATCGTCCCCTTATGAGTAACTGCCCTATTCTAATGTTTCATCGAATTCTCTGCCTAGTTAACCCAGTTGAGGGCCAATCTTCTCTACCTCATAACTCTGTCAATCAACCCTCCCTGTACTCGTCCTCTGGACTTAGCGATTTGATAAACTGTCACAAGCCCTCTTGACATCACCTTTCAAGTTGTTAGTTCACTTATGGGAAAAGTCTATGCCACTTCGGATTTGTGGATAGTTATACTGGCCTTCGCCTTGATAGAAATTAGCAAAAGCAGTAATGACACCTTCCTTCTCAATGAAATCCCCCTTTCACTACTTACTTCATCCAAAATGCCATGATGGCTATGTAGTGCCAAGCAACAAATACACCTTGGATTGTCGCTTTACTGCTCTGGCACTTACTCCTCCTTTCAGTGTCTCCCCTTATTGCCTCTCCCTTCCTCCTTTAAAGCCCTCATTTGGCTGTCGAGAGAATGTTCACTGAGTTGATCCTGTACTTGAAGGGATTTTCTGATGAGCAGAAGTTGAACAGGTTGGGTCTGTAATCATTGGATTTTAAAAGTATGAGATGTAACCTTATTGAAACATACAAAAGTCTTTGGGGACTTGACAGGGTAGATGTGTCTGTAACCTCTTGTGGGAGAGTCTAGGACCAGAGGGCATAATCTCAGATTAAAGGGTCACTTATTTAAGATAAGGAAGAATTTCATCTCTCAGAGCATTGTGAATCTGTGCAATTCTTTTTGGCAGAAGAGCTGTCAAGGCTTAGTCATAAAGTTTCTTCAAGTTTAAGACAGAGAGACTTTTAATCAACAAAGGAATCAAGGGCTATGGGAAAAAAGAAAGCCATGATCTCATTGAATCGTGTAGCAGGATTGATGGGCTGAAAGGCCTACCTCTGCTCCTACATTTTATGGTCTTCAAGACTCGACACTGGATGCATTCATTATCTGTGCACTATCTCCTATTGAGACTGCAAGTTTCAAACTGTTGGCCTGCACTGGAGAAGAGCAGTAATTTTCAATCTGTGATAAGATGCAGGTTTTTCTAACACAACAACAACAACAACAACAGGAAGGGTCACCAGACCCGAAACGTTAACTCTGTCTTTTTCCTTCACAGATGCTGCCAGACCTGCTGAGCTTTTCCAGCAACTTCTGTTTTTGTTCCTGATTTACAGCATCCGCAGTTCTTTTGGTTTTTTTTACAGGTTTTTCTAAACTAGACTAATGCATTACCTGGAAGAATGACTATAGAATGAAATAGCATCAAGAAGGAACCTATGAGTCTGATGATAATGAAGAGAAAGACATATTGTACATACCTTTTTCAAATATCATGACATGATAGATTTGGAATGTGTAAACTTAAGACCAGCTTGTACATGCCCACGACCTGGAAACAGTAAGGACTGCAGATGCTGGAATCTAGAGCCAATAAATGGGGAGCTGGAAAAGCATAGCTGGTCAGACAGAGCAGGAAAGTCAATGTTTTGGGCTGAAACCCTTTGCCAGGACTAGGGAAGGGGAGGGGAGCCAGTGGGTGGGGCAGGGGAGTGGGTTAGTGGGATGGAGATAAGTGGATGCAGGTAGTGGGTAATTGTAGTTGGTCACTGGGCAGGGTGGAAGCGGTTAGGTGAGTGGGAAGATGGACAGGATCAGGGTGGAGAGATTTTGAAGCTGGTTGATGCAGGTCGGGGGTTATTGTGGTTGATCAGTGGGAAGGTAGGTAAGTCGGAACATGGACAGGGTGGGGGTGGAAGGATTTTGAAGCTGGTGAAATCAATATTGAGGCTATTGGGCTGTAAGCTCCCAAGGCAAAATATCACATACCACCCCACCAACCTCCAAATACAACAATACAATATAACCGACTACCTTTCCTAGACATAATGGTAGAATGTAAGAACAATGGGGATCTCCAGACTAGCATTTACAAAAAGACCACACATAGGGACCAGATACTTAATTACTCCAGCAACCACCCCAACACCCATAAATGGAGCTGCATCAGGACATTATTCAAATGAGCCACAACACGCTGCAGCAACCCGGAAATGCACAAAGCAGAACAGGAGCACTTATAAGGAGTTTTTAAAACACAAAAAGCACAATTTTCCATTACCTCTGCGACAGACCACAACAAGAAGACACAACACAGCCAGACACATTAGTGACCCTACCGTACATCCAAGACATATCAGAGATGACCACAAGACTACTCAGACCCCTAGGTATCAGAGTAGCCGACAAACCAATAACCACCCTGCGATAGCTACTGACAAACATAAAGGATCCCATACCCACAACCAATAAACTAACGTAATATACGAAATACCATGCAAGGACTGTGAGAAACATTACATAGGCCAAACTGGAAGAAAACTGACAATAAGGATACACGAACACCAACTAGCCACCCGGAGACACGACCAATTCTCACTGGTCTCAATACACACGGACAAAGAAGGACACAAATTTGATTGGGACAACGCATCCATAATAGCACAAGCCAAACAGAGACCTGCCAGGGAACTCAATCAACAAACACATTGAACTGGACCCGATATACAAACCACTGAAAAACAGAACCAGAAGCAATTCCAACCACCCCAGCAAACCGAGGTATATAAATAACAAGTGGGACAGAACACCAACCTTTCACCGGAGGTGCACTGACGATGTTACTGAGCAGGCTGACGTAACGTCTGCAATCAAGCTCAGTGAGCAAGTCTGCAACTTTATCCACAACCTGAGCTACAAATCTTCTCAAAAACTTTAAATACAACACATCATCCTCTGACATTTCTGCCATCTATAATCAAACCCCACCACCAAAAAGATATTTCTCTCCTCACCCCTGTCAACTTTCTGCAGGGACTGTTCATTCCGCGACTCCCTTGTCAGCTCCACACTCCCCACCAACCCCTCTACCACACCCGGTACCTTTTCCTGCAACCACAGGAGATGCTACACCTGCCCCTACACTACCCCTCTCACCTCTGTCCAAGGCCCCAAACAATCCTTCCAAATTCGGCAGAGATTCACCTACACTTCATCTAACCTCATTGACTGTATCTGTTGCTTCCAATGTGGTGTCCTCTATATCGGGGAGACCAAATGCAGACTCGGGAATCAGTTTGTGGAGCCCCTGCGCTCTGCTCGCACCAAGCAACCCGATCTTCTGGTTGCCATCCACTTTAACTCCCCCTCATACTTCCCTGGAGATATGTCCATCCTTGGCCTCCTCCACTGGAGGAACAGCACCTGATATTTCGCCTCAGGAGCTCACAGCCCAATGGCCTCAATATTGACTTCACCAGCTTCAAAATCCCTCCATCCCCAAACCTATCCATCTTCCAACTCACCTAACCACTCCGTCCTTCCCACTGACCAACCACAATAACCCCCTACCTGCATGCACCTATCTCCATCCTACCTTCCCTCCTACGAGTCCCATCCCAACTCCCTGGATTTATTTCTGGGCTTCCCACCCCCTCCCAAGTCCTGACGAAGGGTTTCGGCCCAAAACGTTGACTTTCCTGCTTCTCCGACACTGTCTGACCTGCTTTGCTCTTCCAGCTCCTCATTTATTGACAACATGCCCATGACCATCAGGTTTCAGAGTGAAGGAGACAAAAACAGAACAATTGAGATTTTCTTAACATAGAATGGATAAGTTTCTATCAGGGCTTATTGAGGATTTTTGTTACTCATCTGCAAATGGTATAGCAGATGAATAGGAAACTTCAATTCAGCCCACATGTACTGTGGTGTTCAATTGTTCTGTGTTTAATTATGTGAGTCTGTTTACTATTGATTCTCATTTGCTTGATTAGTTAAGCCCAGGCATGGACTCAGAGTAAAGTAAACACAAAACTGCAGAAGCTGCTGTAAACAAAGATCATGCAGCTATGGAGCAGATATTTAAAGAAGAGACTGACAACTAAAGTTCCTGCACATGTAGAACTTGGTGTGTCATCTCTGCAATACTCCAACCTATAACATATATAACATTAATAATCCACTTCTACCAAATGTAATCAGTTTTTACAGAGAAATTGAATATTGCATGGTTCACTTGTGTTTCTATCAATTCAAGATAGCTAACTCAATCGAAACTTACCATTTCCTGAAAGTTAAGCACAGAGTTTTGTTAATTCGTTTTAGTGTAGAATTAAGCTGTTTACAGCACGTGGAAAGGTACTTTATATGTACACTACAGAAGTACCAGATTTGCACTGCAGATGATTCTCCACAGTGAGAATACTCAGAATAACAAAAAAACCTTCAAGTCTGTGCACAAGCTGTGACCAGAGCTGTGTGGGACAGAGTCGAGGGCTCCTGAAGATGCAGGTCAACTGCTTGGATGGGTCTGGGAGGGCCCTCCAGCAAAGTCTGGACAGAGTCTGCCACATCATCCTGTTGCACTGCTCTCTGCATGATTGGAGCAGGCAATGAGATGATGTGATAGATGCTGAGGAGCCGAGGGAATGGGAGCAGTCGTCTGAGCAGGAGGATGAGGGTATTGTGGAGGAGGAAGCTGTCTTTTTGCATGATAGAGCTCTGTTGCTACTGGGTGCTTCAAGTCAGACAGGATTTGATTAATACCTGCTTCCAGTATATGAGAGCTGAGTGCAGGAGACAACTGTAGACTGTAAAATAGTCGTTGGTCAAAGTACCAGTATTTGATTGGCATTAAGGCAGTGAACCTCCATTAGCTTTGTTCGTATTTGCTTTTTCTATAAATTGCTATAAATAAAAGCACGTTTGGAGTTGTGTGATACCATGCATGTACTTGACACAAGTCATACTTAGCCAGTTAAAAATAAGATTCAGTCCAATGTCTATCTTACTAAAGTAACTTGTATCTAATTGCTATCAGGCAGTAAGCTACATTTTGTTCAAGACAAGAGTGTCTTCTTGTTAAGACTTAGTTGGTGGCAGCAAACTGTCCCAACCACAAGCTGCTGGTGGTTGGTATCCCAAAACAAAATGCAACATTTATCATCTTTCATTATAGCGAGCTTCCTCTTTAATTAATCCTACATGGTTTGCTTCTTTGTTCTGTATCTGTTTCAATCTGTATTGTTCTGGTACAAATGTAATATTGATGCCATTTTTGTTCGAAATATTTTGCGTGTTCTTTGCAGAATTTTAAAACATTTGTTACATGCATTTGGATTGACAATAAAAATGGTTTGTGTTTTGAATGTTCTTGGTGCTAAAATCAACTCTTACAAGTGTCAGGAACGGTTTCTGGCACAATAGGAGACCGTTATAGAGTCATGGTTCGGGATTCTACAAAGGTAGTAAGTAGAACCACCTCTGGAAATGAGGGCACGGCCAGAGTCTGTGTGAACAGATGAAAGGATTCCGAGACTAATATTTTTGGTCAATTAAGAGGCCGTTTTATGATAAATTTTTAATTAGCATTAATGGCGTCCCTCACAGAACGGTCAACTATGAGAAGGCCAGAGTTTTGGTAGCACCATCAATAGAGGTAACTACTGCTGAGGTTTTCGGAAGAAGAGGAGAGTGTCTCCGTGTTGAGGCACCTTTGAACTGCCGGTAAGAATTTTTCTTGATGTGCCATGAATAGGCAGAGAGAGCCCAGTGATTGGAAAGGTGAATCCTGCGGAGGAATTGCAACCTATTGCATTGCAAAATGGGAAATTAAGTTGACACATTTGACCTGTAAGACTGTTTCTTGATTCTGCTGACAAAGTATTGACATTGTACATCGCATTTTGTCTCAAAGTGGACAGCAGTTTAAAGTATGCCCTCCTAAAGGTACATTTACACCACATCACAACCAAGCTAAGGTTGCAAGCGTTAGCAATGCTCCTGAGTGCCCAGAAAGGAAAACACTTGCTAGACTCCGGAGGAAGCTTGCATGTTTTGTATTCTGGTCTCCCAATGTGGCATTGACCCTTCCTGACACTGGTTGTGAGCAGGGTGGAAAGTGATTGATAACTGGCTACACAATTGAATTAGGAACAAAAACAAAATTGCTGGAAAAGCTCAGCAGGTCTGGCAGCATCTGTGAAGGAAAAACAGAGTTAACGTTTCAGGTCCGGTGACCCTTCCTCAGAACTGAGGTTACTGAAAGGTTACTTTCAACCCACTGATCAAATAGCAATAATGAACTGCATCCTATTGATCTCATGATAATAATACTTCCAGCATGTTTCACTGTTATTTATTTATATAAGTGTACAATCCACTTAATAGTGTTAGGAATACAAAAGAAAAATTTTCGATTTGCAAAAGAAATTTGACATTTCTCTGTTACAATAGCAAACAATCACATTAGCAAAATAATTGTATCAGAGATAGTAGGAACTGCAGATGCTGGAGAATCCGAGACAACAAGGTGCAGGGCTGGATGAACACAGCAGGCCAAGCAGCATCA
>NC_063336.1:108204142-108204294 GCF_021869965.1 Rhincodon typus
CACACAAACGGATATGCACACACTCACACAGGGGCACACACACACACACACAGACATTCTAACATGCACACACACGCACATTAACACATACACACACACTCATGGACACACACACACACTCTCCCACACACACACATACACTCTCTCACGCA
>NC_063336.1:108204394-108231492 GCF_021869965.1 Rhincodon typus
CACGCACACACACACACACACACACACACACACACATACACTGAGTAGGAGATACTAAGTGCGGTAGGAAGCATAAGAATGTGTCCCCTCATAACCCCCATTCCTACTTTACCACAGAAAGGCAACATTACACATGGGATAATAGTGTGCACATTTTATAATCTGTGTTGAGGTAAGCAGCTCCTGCGTTTGTGCAGGGTATGAGACTATTGAATGTGTTTACAACTTGTGGTGAAGCACCTGACATTACTGCTGATCCCCAGTTATTATCAGGATTAATTTGTGATGTTGAATGATATGGTCAGGATTGCTGGTGGTCAGGAGTTTGATTCGATTTATTATTGTCACCTGTCCCTAAGTACAGTGAAAAGCTTGGTTTTGCGTGCAGTACAGGCAGATCATAATGTACAAAGATCATAGGGTGATAGAACAGAGCAAGGAATACCATGATATGGTTGCAAAGAAGGTGCACAAAAAGCAATACCGACATTAGATTTAAATTTGAGAGGCGCATTCAGAGCCTAATGACAGTGGGGAAGAAGCTGTTCTTGAACCTGTCGACAGAGTTAGTCACGCATGAGGCTGACATTCCCAGAACCTGTGATAACAGATGTATTTAAGCTGTACTGTGTGTGTCTGATTAATGCAATTGCCCCTTGAAGGACCTGACATTGCTCACAGGTAGAGTCCACTCTCTCACAGATAGGAGAAACACTTGCTGCACTCACTCTGGTTGTGGTTGCAGCCATTTTTTCATTTCCACTGTGCATTTGCAATTTGGCTGAGCATGGAAGGTGACATATGAGAAATATGAGCCGAAGGCAAGTATCTGGAGTTAGGCCACAGGTCAGCCCTGATCTCATTGAGTGGTGCAGCAGGATCCAGGGCCGAATTACCTACTCCTGTTCCTAAACTCCTCAGACACAGGCAGCCCTTCACAGAGTGAGTCACAGACTCAGCCTCTCAATCTTTGTCACTGCCCTCATTCACTTCATCTTTCTGACCACTTTGCCCTTTCTGTTCATCCCATCAAGACTCCACATGTTCTCACACAATCCTTGTATGCAATTTCTCACCTCCCCACTCTGTGCCCTGAGCCCCAGGCCTTTAGCTTAGTTATACCAGGTTAGATAGACCTTAGGATTAGGGCAAAAGCTCGGCACAACATCGTGGGCCAAAGGGCCTGTACTGTGCTGTACTGTTCTATGTTCTATGTTCTATGTTGTTCACCATCACCCACTCCCCCGCCCCACACCCTCCCCACACCACAGCCTCCATCAAATCCAGTGTGATGATGAACATCATGATGATGACCCCCAGCCACTCCAGCATGTGCATTTCCATGCTCCATTGTCACCCATCCTTATAGGCTGAGTTGCCCTTCTTCATAAAGTATTATTGCCTTTGAGCACATAAAACTCAGGGAGTACTGCAATATTGGAGGGTTGTCTTTATGACAGATTAAACCAAGGCTCCATCTGTCTCCTGAAGTTGGGGGGTGGGGGTAAAATATCACTTGGCACTATTTCAAAGAAAATCAATGTGAGTTCTCCTCAGTGACCTGACCAATATTTATCCTTGAAGAAGATTAACTGGTCTTCAACACAAATTGTCCTCAGTGAAAAGCACAGTCCCCAGATGTTTAGATTGTGGGGTTTAAAACAGCAGTGTGGAATCCATTAGCTCAGTCTCCAAGGAAAACAATTCACCAACCCCTGGTTGGAATGTTCCAGCTAAATTTTGTTGCCACTGCCCAGATCTCCAAGATCCCTGCATTGAAGCTATTCGGCAGTGCACTGATGTGTGTATGTGTGTGTGTGTGTGCGCGTGCGCGTGCGAGTGTGTGAGTGTATGTGTGTGAGTGTGTATCAGTGTGTTTGTGTGTGTGTGAGTGTGTATGTGTGTGTGTGAGTGTGCGTGTTTGTGTGTGTGTGTTTGTATGTGTGTGTGTATGTGTGTTTGTGTGAGTGTGAGTGTGTGTGGGTTTGTGTTTGTGTGTGTGTGTGTGTGGGTGTGTGAGTGTGTGTGTATGTGTGTGTGTGTGGTGTGTGAGTGTGTGTGTGTTTGTGTTTGTGTTTGTGTGTGTGTGTGTGTGGGTGTGTGAGTGTGTGTGTATGTGTGTGTGTGTGTGGGTGTGTGAGTGTGTGTGTGTTTGTGTTTGTGTGTGTGTGTTGTCTGCGTGTGTTTGTGTGCTATTAAAGTTGCTTGGTTGTCCAACTGGAATGGTACCAATTTTTTTTTTAAGCTGCATTCTTGAGTCATGAACTTTGCTGATAAGACCAACACCTATTTCCAATCACTTGGAAAGTGGTGATGTGCCAGCTTCTTTAAGAAGTCTGAGTTAGTTACTAGGCCATTTCAGAGGGCAGCTAAGAGTCAACCATATCGGTGAATGTTTAGAGTCATGTGTAGGTCAGACTGGGTAAGGACAGCAACATTCCTCCACTAAGTGCACTAGTGAACTAGTTAGGATTATTTTGTTTCACTGACAGTTTCAAAGCCGCCATCAGTGGGGCAACCATTTTATGTAAGTTAATTTAATGAACAGCTACCTTTAAATTCTGCTGCTGCTGAGTTGAAATTGTGAGCCCCTGTCTGTAGATTTTCATTGCCAACCTCTGAACTACTTATCCTCTAATAAAACCACTATGTTGCCATGTCTACTGCTACAGTCAATCAAACAGACAAGTGCTGTCACAGTGCTAGGCTGAGGGGATGGTTATAATATTGAACGGGTGAGGGACGAGCGTGACATGAAGGGGACACGATCCAGTATCTTTACAAAAAACTATGAGATATGACTATGAATGAAGTCTTCAAATCCTGAAGGGGATGTACAGAGTAGGTAGGAAGAATCCTACCTCTTAAGATCCCTCTCTTAAAAGGATTGAGAACACAAAGTAACAGATATAAGATCATTTGCAAAAGCAGCAAATTTGATATTCAACTGGGACAACACCAAGATCCTGGGACAGGCTAGGCAGAGAAAGGCGCGAGAATTCCCAGAAGCATGGCACTCCACGAAGCATGCTATTTATAAACACATTGAACTCGACCCTATATATACTCCACTACGAAGGAAAACCGGAAGTGAGACAATCCATCTCAACGGACCCCAGAGTTTAAAAACCAGGCGGGAAAACACATCAACGCTTCATCGGAGGCTGCACTGAGGATGTTACCAAGCATGGTAATGAAACGTTTGCGAAACAACAAACCAGCTCGGCGAGCCAACCAACCTCAATAACTTCAACACCCACAACCCGAGCTACAAATCTACTCCAAAAACCTTAGAGGAAAATATTTTTCACACAATGAGTAGTTAGGGTCTGAAACGCACAGCCTGGAAATGAGGTGAGGGGCAAATAGAAACAAATTATAGAGAATGGTGCTCAATCATAATGGTGATTTGGAAAGCCTGTACAGAAACACTAGGCTGGATAGTTTCCTTTTGCACTATAACAATTCAATCCCTCTGTGATTCTTACACCTTTCAAGCGAGTCAATACACCCCAGCTAACTAGAGGAAGAAGTTTGAAATTCATGTCGGGCCTCACTGAGGCTGGAGGAGCGGGTAGTCCCAATATAGCAAATTTCCTTGATCACTGAAACAGAGTGGAAGAACTCCGCATGGCTGATGTGTCCCAATTATTGTGTCAGTTCTTGCCTCTACTTTCCGTACGAATCCATTCATCATCCGTCAGAACTCACATGGCCCTTTCTTCAAATAAGGCTGCCCCTCCTGGCAGGATTTCCATTGCTGATAACTGAATGGGGAGATTCTAGCTTCCATTGTATTTTGTTCCTGTGCCGGAGAAGTTTAAAGGCTTCATCTGAGCCCAGACTTTTTATTCAGAACCCTTCTAACCCTTGTATTGTCTTCTAACAGTACTGGAAATCCAATAAGAAGCCGTCAATTTCTTTGGCAATATCTAAAAGAATTCTGCTTAGATCCCAGGCAGGCAGTATGCATGGAAACATTACTTCTGAAGCTCTGGCATATTGTTAGCTCACCGGTCAGGAATGTATGAGTCAACATATCAAATTAGAGTCTTGATTATATAGGATAAGCCAACACTTCTGAGGAAGCATTTCACTGTTAGAGTGCTACCTTATAGATGAAAGTGAGTTAAACTGAAGCTCATTCCGGCTTCTCAGGTAAAAGTAAAAAATCCCTTGATGTAGAAGTGCTGGAAGGTTTCTGAGGAAGGGTGTACTGGCTATGGCGGGCGTGCAACAAAGGTTCACCAGACTGATTCTTGGGTTGACAGGACTCACATATGAAACAGACTGGATCAGGTAGGACTGTATTCACTGGAGTTTAGAAAAAATGAGGGGGATCCTCATAGAAACCTATAAAATTCCAACAGGACTAGACAGGGTAAATGTAGTAAGGATGTTTTCAATGACCAGGGAGTCCAGAACCAGGGGTCACAGTCTAAGGATACGGGCACACCATTTAGGATTGAGATAAGGAGAAATTCCTTCACCCACAGAGCCATGGGCGTGTGGAATTCTCTGTCACAGAAAGTAGTTGAGGCCAAAACATTGAATATTTTCAAGAAGGAGTTAGGTAATAGTTGTTAGTGCTAAAGGGATCAAAGGATGTGGAGAGAAAGCAGGAACAGGATAATGAGTTGGATGATTATAATGAATGGTAGAGCAGACTTGAAAAGTCAAATAGTTCCTACTTTCTGTGTTTGTTTGTCCTGGTCAGCATTAACCTTTCAAAAAAATCATCTGTTCATTTATTTTATTGCTGTCTTTTGAAAATTACTTTGTGCAAACTGGTTGCCACATTTTCCTACAGACATTGATACACGTTTCTGAAAAAAAAACAATTCATGGGCTCTGAATTGTTTTCAGATTATCCCAAAGCTGACAGCGCAAAGTGATGAAAATAAATATATTACTTCCCTTGCCTCTACTTCAAAATAGTGAGGGAATAAATTCTTCGGTGAAGAAGGGACCTATAAACAAATTTTCTCTGAACATTTGTAATAAGCTGTTCTCAGCTTTGGGAGAAACAGTCACCAGAAAGCAATGCGCATAGGCAAACCTGAATCTAAGCAAACATCCTAAGTATTGTGATTTTTTTTTTCAGTGATGATGCTTAGTTGGACTCAAAATGATACCAGGACCTCCAGGCTTGATGTGCAAATTTAATATTTAACACACTGGACAGCACTAATTACCAGTCTGGACTTAAGAAACCTGATTCTGGAAAAAATGGACACAAAAGGTCCAACCCCACCAACAACTGTCAGCATTTAGTAGCTCTGATTTTCTGAATAACTTGCATGTGACAGCCTGAAGGGTATGCCTCCCAATCTGACACCCTCTACACCCCAGGCAGATAAAAGCCTGGCAATTCACATGGTTTTTCTCAAGGAATATTATTTTGGTTTGATGAAGCTGCAATTACAAGGTCTAGTGGTCCATCTAAATGACTTCATTCATCTCTCGATCATGTTTATTTGACCAAAGGTTGTGATCTGAAGCTAGTGAAAATGAAGCAGTCACTTGTACATTACAGCAAGCTGTCAATATGTCTCCATTGCTTCAATAGAAGGAGAGCCACACGTAAATTACAGATGACATTCAAAATGGAAACTGACAGCTTCTTAATTTACCTCAAAGTCAAGAAAATCCAGATGCAAAAACTTAACCCTCAAACTGCTGTTCAGCATTTATGGTTCCAATCATTTTCTTGCTCGGTTCAAAGGGTCAAAAGTTGAAGACATAAAACTTCTCCATAAAGCATAACCTGTTTCTTCCCAGTGATGTCTGTCAATTTATCCCATGCATATTCCTCAGCGCCCCCCGACCCCAAATGCTAAGGAAGTGTTTCATCATCATCATAATCTCTATTGATTCCACTGATCCATCTGACAGTGAACTGAAGGCCATTCATTCTGCATTGAAACAGTTGCTAAATTTAGATACTGTCAGAGCATTTTCTAATTCAAATAGAAAAATATATGACCAGGAAAGCTGAACAGTAATTTCACAGTAACATTTACGATTTTATCTACTTGTAAATAAAAATACATTTTTCAGTTTCCTATATTTAAGGCACAATTCAGTCAAACATCTGAACATATACTCAAATGTTACTGCCATTTGATTGTGCCTTCAAACCTAATGCCTTGAGCTGATATTCTTTTAGAATCTAGTGCATGTAGGGTCACGATAGCACAAATGGTGGCAATTTAGCCCAATGTCCATATGCGGGTCTCAGTCAATGTTCAGAATTCCAAACGTGCTTCTACCAACGTAATTATTGATAATAAATTTCTTCCCAATGAGCTGTTTTGATTTGACAAACCAAATCCCTTCAAACATTGTGCCTTTGAAATTTTAAAAGGCCTCTATGCATTTTCCACAGTGTGTAAGTAGGGTTAGAAGATCTCACGTTATGTTACCCACTTAGAGTTGGAGGTAGTCTTCAGGTTACAATGGTCAAGTTGTTTAATTTGGCGTATCATTAAAGTTTTTGAGAAGACTTGTAGCTCGGGTTGTGGGTGAGGTTGTCGACTTGCTCGCCGAGCCAGTGTGTTTGAATGCAGACGTTTTGTCACCCTGCTAGGTAACATTATAAGTGCGCCTGCGGTGAAGCGTTGACGTTCTGTCCCGCTTGTTATTTATATGCCTCCGTTTGCTGGGGTGGTTGGTATTAATTCTGGTTCTGTTTTTCAGTGGTTTGTATATCGGGTCCAGTTCGATGTGTTTGTTGATGGAGTTCTGGTTGGAATGCCAGGCTTCCAGGAATTCCCTGGCATGTCTCTGTTTGGCTTATGCTATTATAGATGTGTTGTCCCAGTCGAGTTTGTGTCCTCCTTTGCCTGTGTATATTGAGACCAGTGAGAATTTGCGTGTCTCTTGGTGGCCAGTTGGTGTTCATGTATCCTTATTGACAGTTTACTTCCAGTTTGGCCTCAGTTGTGTTTTTTACAGTCCTTGCATGGTATTTTGTATATTATATTAGTTTTACTGTGACTATGGGATCCTTTACATTCATCAGTGGCTGTCACAGGATGGCTATTGGTTTGTGGGCTACCCTGATACCTAGGAGTCTGAGTGGCCTTGTGGTCATCTCCGATATATCTCGGATGTACAGAAGGGTGACTAGTGTGTCTGGCCGTGTTGTGGCTTCTTGTTATGGTCTGTCGTGGAGGTAACGGCAGATTAACATATCATTATTCCTTGCCCCTGGCACACTGTTGCCTGGCATGACTCATCTTTCCTTTGGATTTTGAATGTCAAATGTTTACATAAATAGTGATCATCTAAAATGTCCTGCAGAAAGTAT
Source organism: Rhincodon typus (assembly GCF_021869965.1). Lineage (NCBI taxonomy): Eukaryota > Metazoa > Chordata > Chondrichthyes > Orectolobiformes > Rhincodontidae > Rhincodon > Rhincodon typus. The sequence continues at coordinate 108,211,707 of NC_063336.1, forward strand.
GGCTTGCAAACAGGAAGTTTCTTTAACATTGGTAAGAGTTCAAAGAGAGCATGAAGTTGGTAACAGTTAGAAATTATTCAGTTTGGGATAGTTTTGTAGATGACAGGAAAGGCAAAAAAGCTATAAATGCACAGATTGGTGTGATGGAATATGAGGAGATATAGTGTAAACATATAGCGTATGATATAACATAAGATGTTATTCAATGTTTCATGAGCAATGTCACAGATGACCTGTTACTAAAAATTAAGTTGAGCACATATTTAATTGTAATAGTCTCTCTTCAATATAACCCTTTGAAAAACCCAAATTTTGTGTCTTTATGCTGAGTTGTCCTCACTGTGTCACTAAGTGTTAGAAAGTAACATAAATTTACCAGTGACGTTACTTTCAAGTCAGTTTTACTTGTGCTTGAATAACTTCATATCCTTTTAAAAAGAGGAGAATAGCAACAAACTATGGTTCATATCAGATTTCTCCCCATAAATATCAAAGTTGGTATTATGAGCAAGGAACAGAAACTAGGTATGTTTTGCCTTTCTGTTATATTTTTGTGTCTTTTCCTCAGAATTTTTCTTCTGAAATACCTTCCTTTATGATCAGGTTGTATGCTTTTTAATGAGTCAACTTGAAAGCTCTGCCTGCTGGTTTGGATCACATTACTTGCTGAACATCCTCAACACTTCACTCCATTAGGTAATTGCACCCCACTCTTGACCCTGGCAATTGACCTTCAACAGAACTAATTCGCAGAAAATGTCTCCCTCAAAAGACTAACAGTCGGTAGTATTGAATAACAATGGCTTCCTTTTATATGGATGCTCACATCTCTCCAAGCTTCCAAACCCTCTTATCCTTCATATGACCCTTGTTCTTATGCAGAAGCACAGATGGACATGCATCTTATATGATAACCTTCCAAGGCGTGCTGCAAAGTACAGCACAAAGTTACTTTCTTAAAACAGAAATGCTGTTCTCACATTTCAATCTTTTCATGTGAGATTTGATCAGCGTGGGTTAACACTACAAATGTAATCTCCCATAAAGGAACAATAGACCATGACTTCCAGTCTGCACGATATACATGTATTAAAGCAAATGGATTATAGTTCAGAGTTGGATTAAGCCAAGATGTTAAAGCTATTACAATACAAAGGGCTATAAGATGATCTCTATAAAATCTCCAGCCTAAAATAGCAAACAAAGAGTTGGTTGGGTAAATTAGAATGACAGAGTTTGGAAAACAGAAAATTACCACTGATTTAGTAAAACTAAAATTTATTGCTACCAAAGTTTATTAAGCAGCCTGCGATACAAACTGTACAAAAAGACATTCCTCACGAGTGTTGGTTTGCTGAAGCAAATAGCATTAGGGATGACCTAAAAGCGAGGGAAATGTAATAGAAATGACCAATATAAATCCAAAGTCCAAGACATGACGTCTAGATTTATACATTTAATTTCTCATCTGCAGCCTGGGGTTCACTGAATAGCCAGTTTATTTTCAACCAAGTGATAGCACTTCTGCCTCTGAGTCAGAAAATTGTGGACTGAAACTCCATCGAAGATTAATAGATTGTTGGAGACTTTTAGCAGCTGGGTATTAAAGTGGTGGCGCAGATTGTTACAATGACATGAGGTGGAGTCAAATGACTCCCTTCTTTCCCTGCTCTCCGTTTTACTGAAGCAGGTTATTTTCTTTTATAAAGGATATATTTGCCAATTTAGTGAGTACTTAATTGTTTACACACTGTGATCATAAAAGAACAAGTAAGGCAGATTTTCTTCAATTTTAGGAAGAAGCCTATATGCTTTAATTAATTTAAGTACGATAATAAAGCACTTTCTTTTAACACACACAAATGTTAAGGTTACAGCATGCACAAATAGCTGGGAAAGTTATTTTGCTCAAGTCAGAGTCTCTGAAAAAAAGGAATCAAAAAAAGAATCAATAAAAAAACCCCATTTCTGAAGAAGGGTCTCGACCTGAAACGTCAACTTTCCTGCTCCTCTGATGCTGCCTGGCCTGCTGTGTTCCTCCAGCTCCACAACTGTGTTATCAGCAATCTGTAGTTTGGCGCACATGTTGCTCCACTTTTTAAGAAGTGAAAAAGAGGAAAATCAGAGAATTACAGATGGGTTAGCTTACCATCTGTAGTGCAGGAATTGTTGGAGCCTATAATCAAGATGGGGTAACTGGACACTTCAAAAATATTTAGTTAATCAGAGAGAGCCTGCTGGTATTCATGACGTATGGGCCAGACCTGAGAAACCTCATTGAATTTTTTGAAAACGTGGACAAATAAATGACTTCAGATCGTGTTTATGTGGATGTCCAGAAGACATTGGATTAAGTCCCATAAGTCCCATATATGAGATTGTTAATTAAGGTTGAAGCGTGGACTTGAGGGCAACTTACTAACATGGCTGGGAAATTGGTTGAATGGAAAGTGACAGAAAGTGAAGATTATGGGTAGATACCCAAATTGGCAGGATGTGACCAGTGGTGTCCTGCAGGGAACTGTGTTAGGGCTGCAATTATTCACAATATTTATGAATGACTTTGATAATTGCATCAAAAATCTTAGATTCAAATTTTCTGATGGCGTAAAGTTAGATGTCTTTATAGACAGTGTAAAATTACAAAGGGATATTGATAAACTAAATGAATGAGCAAAACTGTGGCAGATGGACTTCGGTCTAAGCAAGTTCAAAAAAGGAAAAATCAAGGTACTTTCTAGATAGTATGAAGTTAAATATGGTGGATGTTCAAAAAGACTTGGGGGCTCAGGTGCATAGATTTTTAAAATGTCACAAAGTGGTGTAGAAAATAACCAAGAAAGCTAATGGAATGCTGGCCTTTATATCTCCAGGACTGGAGTACAAGTTTGCAGAAGTTATATTGCAGTTATACAAAACTCTGGTTAGACCCAACTTGGCGAACTGTGAGCAGATCTGGCAGCACACCTTAGGAAACAGTCTTGGATCACAGGGTGTATCCAAACGGTTCTTTTTGGATTTGGTCAAATGTAGTTCAGAGAAGACTCGACGACATAAATTTGCTTAAATATGATCATTTTTTGAGTAATAATAAAAGATGGAAAAAGAAAGGAACGTTTATTAAGAAAATAAAAAGAATGAAAAAGAAAGAAAAACACAATAAGCCTCATGCCCTTCTGCCCATCGGGGACCCTGCAATCGACAGCTAGTCTGGGAGGCTTAGGTTGTTCCTGGTACCGTTCGGGATCCCGGTCTGAGAGGAAGTCCAGCGTTTTGGAACAAAACTCTGTCTTTCATACAGTGTAGCGAACAGCAAGGCACAGAAAAACAATTACAGAAAAACATGTAGATATTGCCATCTTTGACATGCACAGGAATGTTCGCAGGTCTCATTTACAGTCATGCAGCCGTCGAATATCAGCAACAAGTTTAGCCCTTCAGCCCATCCCATACAGAAATATATAGTGCCCTTGGAGGGAGTATAACATAGGTTTACAAGACCGATACCTGGACTTCAGGGGTTAAGTCATGAGGCAAGATTATACATGGCAGATGGTGGAATTTGAATTCAATAAAAGTCTGGAATTAAGAGTCTAAAGAATGACCATGAATCCATTGTTGATTGTTCGAAAAACCCATCTGGTTCACTAATGTCCTTTAGGAAAGGGAACTGACATCCTTACCTGGTCTGGCCGACATGTGACTCCAGACCCACAGTGATGTGGTTGACTTTTAACTGCCCTCTGGGCAATTAGGGACCAGCAAGAAATGCTGGCGTGGCCAACGAGGGTCTCATCCATGAATGAATAAAATAAAAATTAACAGGAAAAAGACAATGTAGCTACAGAGAAACTGTTTCCATGGTTTGGGAATTCTGGAACAAGGGGGCATAGTCTGAGAATTGGGGTTGGACTGTTCATGATAGATGTTAGGGAGCACCTCTACAAACAACGGGTGTTTGGAACACTCTTGCGTAAATGGTAGTGGATGCATGATCAGAGATTAATTTTTGCCATTTTTGAGAGGGGTTGTTTTGTGGTTAAAGTGTTACTGGTAGGTTTTCAAGACGGTGGTGGAGTGACAGGGCTGCATGCAGGCTGTTTCTTGGGGCTCACCCGCTCCCGTCTGTTTTCCTTCTTTGTTTTACTTTCACTTCTGCTCCTTTCTTTCGCTTTATTTCCCTTTTCTTTCGGTCTTTTTCTCTTCGATTATGTGGCAGATTGGTCAGCAGCACCAGGGTGGCAGCCAAAGCGGGTTGAACGCACAGCGGTGGACATGGTTTCTCCTGGCGATCGGAGGCAGGTGGCAGCAGCGGCAGTGAGGACATTCTCCCGGCAACAGGAGGCTGGAGGCAGCGAATGCCCTCTCCCACCATTTGGGGCCAGTACCAGTGAGGTCATTCCCCCCCTGACGTTCAGGACCGGTGATGGCAGCAGGAAAGCTCCTCCAGCGACCGGGGACAGCGGCACCAGCAGCAGCGGGGTCTTCAAGATGGCGGGCTCCAGCAACGCAACGTCTGCAGCCGAAGCAGGGCTTGTGGCCTGATGGCAGCCTGGTCTGTCAACACAGGCAAAAGACACTGGTGGCGGGGCAAGAGTGCGTTCAGCGGCATCAGCGAAGTGGGCCCAACAGCGAAGAGATGGTGCCTACAGTGGGGCAACTCCTGCATTGGTGGGCCAGGTGCAGGTGGTGGCGATACAGTGAAGGTCAGCCTTGAGGCAAGATGCTGGCATGGACTGGCTCGGAAAGACCGATATTCTGAACTTGTTACTTCATTATTTTCCTAATGTATTCCTATGACCTATAATGCGAGACTATTTACTTCTTCATTTTTCTTTTTTTCTCATTTCCTAAGAATTTGATCTTAAGTATCCATACCTATGTACCCCTGTACCTAAGATGACACTGTAATGTGGCGACTGTAAACTTTTCACTGTACTCATTTGAGCAAATGTGACAATAAAGCTAATTCAATTCAATAATTTTAAATCTCAGGTAATTTTTTTATTAAGCAAGGGTATTGAGGGATATGGGCCAGCAGCAGGTATTTGGAGTTAAGCTACAGATTAGCCATGATCTCATGGAATGGTATAACAGGCTTGAGGGGCTGAATGTCCTACCCCTGTTCTTATGTTCCTATGTTCTTATGACTCAGGCTGAGTTCTATGCTTTTATTATTTTACAACATCGGTTCCAGTGTTTCCGATTTAAGGATATGAATGGATTAGGTAGCTGTTTTCCTGGTGACAGTCGTGCTGGGTTGATTTCCTTTAAGAAGCATCTGTCTGTAATCAAGGCAACCCTGGATGGTCATGGTTAGCAAACACAGTTTGAGTATTTGAAAGTGGGTTGGAGAGAAAGGGAGATAGAAAGGACCTCACTAAAGTCTACTCTCGCAGGTTCTCAGTTGCTGTCCTCTTACTAACCGTAAAAACCATGCCATCACACGGTAATTCAAATGTGTCATCACTAGTATATTATTCCCTGCAACTTTTATTAGTGTGTGTCTGGAATTTCCCTATCACAGCAAAGTCTTATTGTGTAAATCATTGGGTTTAAGGCATTCCCATTATAGTTAGATGAGATCTTGTTTAGGACTCCCCTCTCAGCTACCATCCTATTGTCAAAGCGATTAAGCGTACTGTTCTTAACAGTTGAATACCTCACAATACTTTGATAATGGGGACTGGATATGTGATTGACTCATATTCCCCAAGTCATTGTCTTTGCAAACATGCTGTCTCCAATCCAATGGACAGGAATCTATAATGTACAGTAATACAAATTTGAGTAGCCGTCTTTAGCTGAAAGCTAAAATTAAGCTTTGTGTTTTTTTATGTCTAAAAAGTATTTGTTTCTAAATGTTCAATCACAGTTTCCAGCCATGATATGAAGCCCAATTTCATGATAGCCTGTTTGAGGGATCTCAACATTTTTATTTTCTATTAATTTTGTGAGGTAAAAAGAGACTTGAATTTACATAGTTTCAGAGATAGTAGGAACTGCAGATGCTGGAGAATCTGAGATAACAAGGTGTAGAGCTGGATGAACACAGCAGGCCAAGCAGCATCAGAGGAGCAGGAAGGCTGATGTTTCGGGCCTAGACCCTTCTTCAGAAAATGTGCTTTTCATAACCTTAATATATCTCAAAACAGTTTGTGGTCAATACTGTACTTTTAAAGTATGCTCACTGAAGTAATGTATAACGTGTAGTCACTTATAATGCAGCCAATTTACATATCTGTAGGTTCCCAGAAATAACCCCCTCCCCCCACCCTATCTTCTGCTTATGAACCGACATTTTCCCAGCTACCGTCAGTTCAGAGGAAGGGTCACTCGACTCGAAATGCCAACTCTGATTTCTCTCCATAGACGCTGCCAGACCTGCTGAGCTTTTCCGGCAATTTCTGTTTCCATTTCTGATTTACAGCATATGCGGTTCTTTCAGCTTTTATTAAACAATGGAAATTCCTGGCACAGAAAAGCTCATTATGCCTGTACGGGTGCTGCTCTATCTTTTCATTGGAACAATTCAAAATTACTTCTATAATTTTCTCATTGAATTTTTTCCTTAGAAATGGCAATAGGTCTCAAAAATCGATTTGCCTTGTTGATAACTGTAACTGTTACTCCAGCAGAAATACAGTGGAATAGCTGGGACATAGGCTACAGGCCATGCATGTAAGGGTCGGGACCCGAAACATCAGCTTTCCTGCTCCTCTGATGCTGCTTGGCCTGCTGTGTTCATCCAGCTCTACACCTTGTTATCTCAGATTTTCCAGCATCGGCAGTTCCTATTATCTCTGGCTTTCTTTAGAAGTTTCTGGGGTATTTGTTTTGGTGGAATTTGTGTCTACACTGTAAATAGAACCCTATCCATGCTCAGAAGGGTAGAACAATTGCCACAATGGTAGTTCCAAATCTTTGGAGTCAAAATGGCAGACTGTTCTCCTTAAGTGTTCAAGTTGACCAATGTGAGGCATAATCTTCAAGGGCATGGAACGAGACGAGTTCTTCATAGAAACCCATGGAATTGAAAATAAGCTTTGCTTTCCCATGTTTTTGGGAATTGACATTTCACTGTTTATGCATATAGATCATAGTTTAACTTCACCAGTCCTGTAGCCATTACCCTGGTAAGAAACTATTTTCAGAGGAAACAGGATTTGGAGCTGGACCTACAGTATTATTGAGTGAGTTTGCCTCAGTGTAACAAGCCTGATATCTTCTCAGATCAGGTTGCCAATTGAACTTTATGCTCTTGATGTTCTGTGGTAACAGAGTACGTTCATATGAGTGATGAGGTCCTAACCTCAGACTACAAATGTGTTAAAAGGGTTTGAAAGACCATTCACATTGATCATATTGATCATAATCAACTTTTGACACAACAGAATGAAGTATTATTGTTACTTTATTTGATAAATGATTGTTGATCATTACAATTAAATCCTTTTTAATTAATAACTCTGTGCGGCCCTATTTGTTTGCACATCATCACAGGAGAATAACTGAGGAGACAGACTAAAATTGGGGCCTTGGGCTGTAAACAAAGCATGACCCTTTGGTCATGCATGTTATTCCAATTCTGGACAGATCTCTGATGCAGATTAATAGCCTGTAACCTTACTATGCAATACTTAATACTCACTAATTTTTCAAAAACAATTTGGAGGGGTTACTCTGAAATAAATGAATCCAGATATTCCAGTGCAAATTAAAAGACAATATACCTTTACATTTCCTTTCAGACAGTCTTCTTATTATGAATAGAAAAAATGGGGCTGATTCTATTGGTTCAACCCAACCATCAATAACCATCAACAAGCTTTAACCTGTCTGCTCTGGAGCATCTAAACTTGGTCACTGCTGCCCAGCTCCAAGACACAGGAGTTGCAGAGGTTAGCACCTTTAAAGACAGGATCATTAGGGGCAACAGCATGTCTCTCAGCCTGATTGATGTAAGTATAGGCTCAATAATCAAGGCTTTTTTTGGCAGACAAACGCCTAACTGGATTTGAGGATCCTGGATAATACTAAACACTTCCACAGAGGGGCCTCCTTGCAATTTTATGCCTAACCTTGGAACGTTTCTCTTCTGTATCCAACATTGACCCAATATTTTTTTTTTGGCTGTAGAAATAGTCCTTCTTGGTTCATTAGAAAACCTATCCTAGTTAGGTTCCAACTCATCCAAGAAAACCCAAGAGTAACTCAGTTGGGCCTAGCAGACCAGGCCTCCATTCCTCAGCCCTGACCTTTACACTGTGGCATCTGTATGGCCTAGGGCTAAGAGTTGGGAACTGCAGACCCAGTTCATGGAGTGAAGTCTATCCTAGCATTTAAAAATATTTTTGAGATGGATATTGAAACGAAATTTGAAGCCTATTATTTAAGGAATGTTTCTGCAGATTTACTGGCATCCTGAACCATTGTTTCTTTTAATAGAGGAAGCAAAATCTGTTCCACCCTTGAGTGAAACTGTCAGCCAGTTGAAAAACAAAGTACAATATTATATATAGAGAAAAGTTATTTTTATTACCATTGTTGTTTTCCACTTGGCATGTTTGCCTTTATTAGTGCTGTTTCCTGGGATGAGTAATTTACATTCGATGATGGCATTTTATTTCAATGGAAACAAGCTGAATTTGTCATTCTTAGCTGTGAGGGTGATTGACATTGTGCTATGATATATTTCCACTTGCAGCAATTGTCCATTGCTATCTTGCTCGAGTGATGCTTGTTCATGTATATCTTCACAGTGAGTGCTGGCAGGCCAGTAAAACATTGGTGTCACTATTGCAGGATCAGAGTTAATCCTTGTCTGATATTCACTGTACATGTCCAGATGGGGTGCTGAGGGTGGTAAGCGAGAACAGAAATCTGGTCTTATTTTCACCTTCCAGGCGCAGTAACTCTAAGTACTGAATAGCACAATGCTCTCCTCAAAAAAAGTGTAGATCTAGCTCAAATCAAAGGTCAAATCACTGGATCATAAACGTAGTGATCGAAGAAACCCCTGTCAGTTTGATTTTTTGTAATAAATCCCATTTTTCATTTAATTTCATTGGAAGAATAATACATATTTGATGTATAGTGCAGAACAGGACAGTTTGTTTCCATCACATAATAAAAGAATTGAATTTTATGTTATTAATAGTATTGCCCTGTATCCATGTCTTGTGACAGGAAGAATTTTTTAAGCAAAACAAGATGGTCTGTGTGATTCAGACAGAAGATGTCTCTGATGTATTTGAATGGCAGTTTAATCATTATATTTTGATTGGCAATTAGCTTAATGAATGCTTTCAACCATTGAAATGTTCAGATGTTGTCATAAATTATAAGAACTATTTAAATGTTAAAGAGCATACTAAGCTCTTTTTTACTAAAAAAGAGTGCCTTTCCACTTACCTGCAATTCAGGGCAGATTATTTTATAATGACAATTTTATTAGGATGCCATGAGAAGGGGAGATTCTGGATTTCATTTAACATGATCCATTGAGACCATTGTCTAACATTTAGAATAAAATATGGCCTTTGCTATGACCTTCACTAATCACTTTATATAGATCCTCAATGGTTGTTTTTGGTGTGAAATGTGTATGTGACTAAGTATTTCAGTTTCAGAAACAGACATAACTTGGCCTGTACAATCTACCTTGATACTCATAAAGAGTCATAGAGTTGTACAGTCCAACTTGTCCACACCAACCAGATATCCCAATTTAATCTAGCCTCATTTAACCAGCATTTGGCCATATAAATACTTCCTACTTATATACCCATCCAGATGCCTTTTAATTGTTGTAGTTGTTACAGTCTCCACCACTTCCTCTGGTAACTCATTTCATACAAGCACCATCCTCTGCATGAAAACGTTGCCCCTAACGCCCCTTTTACATCTTCCCCCTCTCACTTTAAACCTATGCCCTCTAGTTTTGGACTCCCCTACCCTGAGAAAAGGACATTGACTATTCACTCTATTCATGCCCATCATGATTTTATAAACCTCTATAAGGTCACCCCTCAGCCTCCAACACTCCCGGAATATAGCCCCAGCCTACTCAGCCTCTCCCTAAAGCTCAAGCTTGCCAACTGCACCAACATGGGGTGACATCATGGCTCAGTGGTTAGCACTGCTGCCTCACAGCACCAGGGGCCCGGGTTTGATTCCACCCCTGGGTAACTGTCTGTGTGGAGTTTGCATGTTTTCCCTGTGTCTGCGTGGGTTTCCTCTGGGTGCTCCGGTTTCCTCCCACAGTCCAAAGATGTGCAGGCTAGGTGGATTGGACATGCTAAATTGCCCATAATATTCAGGGATGTGTAGGTTGTAGGGATGGGTCAGGGTGGGATGCTCTGAGGGTCAGTGTGGACTTGTTGGGCCAAAGGGCCTGCTTCCACACTGTAGGGATTCTATATAATATCCTCGTAAATCTTTTCTGCACACTTTCAAGTTTAACAATTTCTTCATGTGCTTTTTATAGCTTCATTTATGAACCTATGGCTATTGAATATTATGGATAAGCACAATATAATGGCATTCAAGCCATTATATTGCATTTTATACATAATATTCAATAGCCATTACAATTTAACAATAATTCCTTTCCATTTTTGTCTTTATAGTTCTACTTTCCACAATCACGATTTTGTCTTGTGCATAATGAAAATCTTTAAGTAAAAAGAAAATCATAAATGGAAATGGTGTGAATATAGTTAATGTTTACCTGAGAAGAAGCAGTTCTATTTTAGAGTCAGCCTAAAGCATGTATGTTTGTCACTCCCTTTGCCAACAGAATATAGAGGGACAGTCTATAAAATAAAACAAAAGGAGAATATTCATGTATCAAGGTCTGACTTTGTCCAAGGAGGCAGTTGTGTAACAGAATTGTCTTATTGTCACTTAACAAAAAGAAATTGCAGGCTAATGCTCAGGAGACCTGGGTTTGAATCCCCATGGCAGATGATAAAATTTGAATTCAGTAATAAATCTGGAATTAAAAGCTAGTCTAATAGCAACCACAAAACCATTGTCAATTATCCTAAAAACTCATCTGGTTCATTAGTTTCATTAGGAAGGAAAGTCTGCCATCCTTACTGAGACAGAGTTATAGAATGTACTCTGGGTGAAGGTTTATGTGTTGATCAACAAAAGTGGCTCTGGAGTACCATTACTCAGTGAGCTGGCTGAATCCTAAATTATAGCTTTCAGATTAGGCTTGAAGATGATGGTGGGAGACCTCATCCTCAGCATTCAACCTGTGGCAAATGCATATCTCCTTGACAATATCAGGAAGAATGACCACTGCCAAGTTCCTATGGAGACAAAGCCTCACCCTCATGTCGAGGATACCTTCCATCACGTTGTTTGGCTTTATGCTGAAGGTAACAGATTTCAAACAGATCTAGCACCTCAGGACTGGGCATCCATGAAGTGCTGTGGGCCATTTTAGAAAGAGCAGGATTTGTATTCAACCACATTGTGTAACCTCACAGTCTGGCATATTACCTACTTTAGCTATAGTAACAAGCCAGAGGATCAACCCTGGTCCAATAAAGGGTGCATCTAGGAACAGAATCAGGCATCTAAAAATGAGGTGTCAACCTGGTGAAGCAACGATGTAGGAATACTCGCATACCAAGGAGCATAAGCAGCAAGTGAAAGACAGAGTTAAAAGCTTTCCTCCAGGGGATCAGAACTAAGTTTCCATATTCAAGTCATGAATAGTTTTTTTTAATTCGTTTTGTGGGATGTGGGTGTCACCAGCTGGGCCAACATTTATTGCTCGTCCCTAGGTGCCCTTGAGAAGATGGTGGTGAGCTGTAGACCACCAGCTGTAGGTTGACCCATAATGCCATTAGGGAGGGAATTCCATGATTTTGGCTCAGCGACAGTGAAGGAACGGCGATATATTTCCAAGTCAGGATGGTGAACGGCTTGGAGGGGAACTTGAAGATGGTGGTGTTTCCATGTGTGTGCTGCCCTTTTCCTTCCAGATGGAAGTGGTCGTGGGTTTGGAAGGTGTCATCTGAGGATCTTTGGTGAATTTCTACAGTGCATCTTGTAGATAGTACACCCTGTTGCTACTGAGTGTCGGTGGTGGAGGGAGTGAACACTTGTGGATGTGGTGCCAATCAAACAGGCTGCTTTGACCTACATGGTGTCAAGCTTTCTGAGTGTTGTTCGAGTTGCACCCATCCAGGCAAGTGGGGAGTATTCCATCACACTCATGACTTGTGTCTTGTAGATGATGGACATGTTTTGGGGAGTAAGGAGGTGAGACACTTGCTGCAGTATTCCTAGCTTCTGGCCTGCTCTTGTAGCCACTGTGTTTATGTGGTGAATCCTGTTGAGTTTCTGGTCAATGATAACCCCCAGGATGTTGATCGTTTGGAATTAGGTGATTGTAACATCATTGAACATTAAGGGGCAGCAGTTAGATTGTCTCTTATTGGTGACGGCCGTAACCTGTCTTTTGTGTGGCATGAATGTTACTTGCTGCTTCTCAGCCCAAGCCTGCATATTGTCCAGACTTCGTTGCATTTGAACATGGAGTGTTTCAGGTTTGAGGAGTCATAAATGGTGTTGAAAGTCATGCAAACTTCGGTGAAGATACCCACTTCTGACCTTATGATGGAGGGAAGGTCATTGATGAAGCAACTGAAGATGGCTGGGCCTAGGACGCTACCCTGAGGAACTCCTGCAGAGATGTCCTGGAGCTGGGATGACTGACCTCCAACAACCACAGCCATCTTCCTATGTGTGAGGCATGACTCTAGCCAATGAAAAGTTTGCCCCCAAAATCCATTGATTTCAGTTGGCTAGGGCTCCTTGATGCCACCTTCAGTCAAATGCAGCCTTCATAATATCATGGAATCATTGAATCCCTACAGTGTGGAAGCAGGCCATTTGGTCCATCGAGTCCATTCTGACCCTTTGAAGAGCATCCCATCCAGACCGAACACCCACCCTATCCCTATAATCCTGCATTTCCCATGGTTAACCCATCTAGCCTGCACATCCCCGCAAACTATAGGTGATTTAGCATGGCCAATCCACCTAACCTGCACATCTTGATGTCAAGTCCTGTCAAGCAGGTGTCGCCTCTGGAATTCAATTCTTTTGCCCATGTTTGAACCAAGGCTATAAATAGGTCAGGGGCTGAGTGGTCCTGGTGGAACCCAAACTTTGCAACACTGAGCTGGTTATTGCTGAGTAGGTGCTGCTTGATAGCACTGTTGATGACACTTTCCATCACTTTACTGACGATTGACAGTAGACTGATGGGGCAGTAGTTGGCCGGGTTGGATTTGTCCTGCTTTTTATGTACAGGATATACTTGGGCAATTTTCCACATTGTCGGGTAAATGCCAGTGTTGTAAATGTGCTGGAACAGCTTGGCTAGGGGAATGACAAGTTCTGGAGCACAGGTCTTCAGTACTATTGCTGAATGTTGTCAGGGCCCATAGCCTTTGCAGTATTCAGATTTCTACAAATGCTTCAGCCTTATCTTTTGTGCTGATGTGTTGTGCTCTTCCATCATTGAGGATGGGGATATTTGTGGACCCACCTCCTTCAGTGAGTTGTGTAATTGTCCACAACCATTCACAACTGGATGTGGCAGGACTGCAGAGCTTAGATCTGATCTTTTGGTTATGGGATCGCTTAGCTCTACCGATCACTTGCTGCTTATGCTGTTTGACACACAGGTAGTCCTGTGGGGTGGCTTCACCTGGTTGACACCGCATTTTCAGGTATGCCTGGTGCTGCTCCTGGCATGCCCTCCTGCACTCTCCATTGAACCAGGTTGATCCTCTGGCTTGATGGTAATGGTTGAGTCGGGGATATGCTGGGCCATGAGGTTACAGATTGTGCTGGAGTACAATTCTGCTGTTGATGGCCTACAGCACCTCATGAATGCCGAGTCTTGGGTTGTTAGATCTGTTCGAAATCTGTCCCATTCAACACGGTAATAGTGCCACACAACACAATTAGCTAATTCTCAATGTGAAGGCGGGACTTCGTCTCCACAGGGACTGTGAGATGGTCACTCTTACCGATATGCATCTACAGCTGGCAGATTAATAAGGATGAGGTCAAGTATGTTTTTCCTCTTGTTGGTTCCTTCACCACCTGCCGCAGACCCAGTCTAGCAGTTATGTCCTGTAGGACCCGCACAGCTCAATCAGTAGTACTGCTGCCGAGCCACTCTTGGTGGTAGATATTGAAATCCCCCACCAAGAGTACATTTTGTGCCCTTGCCATCCTTAGTGATTCCTCCAAGTTCAACATGGAAAAGTACCGATTCATCACCTGAGGGAGGACGGTACATGGTAATCATCAGGAGGTTTCATTGCCCATGTTTAACCTGAAACCATGAGAATTCATGGGTTCTGGAGTCATTGTTCAGGACTCCTAGAGCAACTCCCTCCTGACTATATACCACTGTGTTGCCACCTCTGCTGGGTCTGTCCTGCTGGTGGGGCAAGACATATCCAGAGATGGTGATGTTGATGCTTGGGACATTGTCTGTAAGTTATGATTCTGTGAGTATGACTATGTCAGGCTGTTGCTTGACTAGTCTGTGAGACAGGACTCCCAATTTTGGCACTAACCCCCAGCTGTTAGTTAGGAGGACTTTGCAGGGTTGTCTGGGCTGTTTCTGCTAGTGTCTTTTCTAGTGCCTAGATCGATGCCAGGTGATCCATCCGGTTTCGTTTCTTTGAGACTTTGTAGCGAATGGTACAACTGAATGGCTTGCTACACCAATTCAGAGGTCAACTGAGAGTCAACCTTTGGGGAAGTCATATGTACGCCAGACCAGGTGAGGATGGCAGATTTCCTTCCCTGAAGCACATTAGTGAACCAGATGGTTTTTTCCGACAATCAACAATTGTTTCATGGTCATCAGCAGATCCTTAATTCCGGACCTTTTTTGATTGGATTCAAATTCCAGCATCCGCCATGATGTGATTTGAACCTGGGTCACCAGAACTTTAGCTGAGTTTCTGGATTAATAGCTGAGCAATAATATCACTCGGCCAATGCTTCCCTTGGTGGACAATAAAACCCATCAGAGGAGGGTCCATATATATCCTACTGTTAATGATGTGAACATGTAGCACATCAATGCAAAAGACAAGGCTGAAGCATTTATAAGCATCTTCAGCCAGAATTGTCCATTTAATGTTACATCACAGCCACCTCCGAAGCAGCACAGA
Organism: Rhincodon typus; assembly: GCF_021869965.1. Lineage (NCBI taxonomy): Eukaryota > Metazoa > Chordata > Chondrichthyes > Orectolobiformes > Rhincodontidae > Rhincodon > Rhincodon typus. The sequence goes on from NC_063336.1 coordinate 108,226,934, forward strand.
TGCCAGCCTTCAACCAATTTGATTCACTTCTCGTGATATCAAGAAATGGCTGATGTCATGGAACACCCTGACAACATTGTGGAAATCTTGCTAAAGACATGAATTTGCTGTGCCCCTAGTTGTATTGCACCAGTACAGCTACCACACCAGCATCTACCTGATAATGTGGAAAATTTCCCAGGAATGTCTTGCCTGCATAAAGCAAGACAAATCCACTGGGCTAAATAAGTCTGCTCAACCATCAACAAAACGATGTAAGGCGTCATCAACTGTATAATCAAGCGGTCTTAAGTGTGTAATGCCTTTCTGGATTTATGCAACAATACAACAGCAACCAAATCATTGATATTGGTTATGAGAGATGGGGCACAAGCAGTATCACCTACAAGATGCAATATGATAAGGCTTCTTAGATAACACCTTCCAAACCCACAATCTCTCCCACGCAGGTTAACAGATACATGAAAACACTGCCATTTGCAAAAATGCCCTCCAAGCCGCACGCTATCCTAACTTGGAAATATATCTCTATTCCTTCATTGTGTCTGGGTCAGAATCAGGGGACTCCTTTCCAAACAGCCCCATGGGTGTACTTATGCGCCTAGAATTGCAGCAGTTCACCACCAGCTTCTCAAGGCTAATTAAGGATGGGCAATAAATGCTGGCCTAACCAGCTTCCATGAATGAATTTAAACATAAGAATAGAATCCCTACAGTGTAGAAACAGGCCCTTTGGCCCAACAAGTCCACACTGACCCTCAGAGCATCCCAACCTGAACCATCCCCTATAACTCACCTAATCTACACATCCCTGAACACTACAGGGAACTTAACAGGCCAATCCACCTACCCTGCACATCTTTGGACTGTGGGAGGAAACCGGAGCACCCAAAGGAAACCCACACAGACACGGGGAGAATGTGCAAGCTCCACACAGACAGTTGCCCGAGGGTGGAATTCAGTCTGGGTCCCTGGTGCTGTGAGGTAGCCGTGCTAACCACTGTGCCACTACGGGGTGGGAGATGAATATCCTCATATTCTCACGAACAGTGTTAAAACAGTGTGACGTACTTTTCAACTCCAAGTAGGGAACATGAGTTATATCGAAAAACAATATTTTTCATCTTCGCAGGGCTATTTGAAACAGCGAGTGACTAATTGCTTTTTTTTTAAGAGAGCAAAGCACAAGTTCAAATGCTTGCAAGAATATTTTCCTGAACCTCTGATGGTGTTGCCATATAACATTCACTGCATTCTTGTCCTGCCACAAAAAAGGCTTGATGGGACCTTACTCGCATGCCTTATCTCCCTCCCTAACCAGCCTGCTCTGCCTCCTCAAATAGAGATGTCGAGATTAGCTTATGTGAAGTGTACAGGCAGTTCCAGAGATAAAAGCAACTGGGCTGGAGCAGGCTGCTGGTAAATTTTTATAGTCCTTTATTTTAGGCTTGTAAAATGATCTTTATGTGTTTTAAAACTTTTTTAAAGTTGCAGGCTGGGCCTTGGGAATCTCTCATGTTTCTTGCTGTTCCTCTTAAGATGATTAAGAGATGAACGATCATGATCAGGACCACGGCAGTAATACCGAGTTGAAGGGCCATATTAGGTAATAGCTGGCCTGTACCCACTAACACCAATACCTCCCTATTTGTAGATTCAGGCAGAGTTACTACACAACAGAGCTACCCAGCAATGCTCCAGAAAGACTGTTTTCTCATGAAGGTTGTGAAGGCTTCAGAGTCAGTGGGTGCAAAAAAAGATCCACAATGAATCCATAAAGCACTCCAGTTACATGTGTATATGGTAGAAGCCGGGGTTCTTAACCACAGAGAAGGAATAGAGCGGATTTGATAGCCATGTTTAAACTCATGAAGGATCTGGACGATGTAGATAGGGAGACACACACGCCATTGGCAAAAGTGTGGAGAGGTAGAGATCAGTGATTTAAGGTGATTTTCAAAAGGCAACATGCAGAAAGAAAAACCTTTTAATTCTAAAGAAGAATCATAATGGCTTCAGAATGTTTACTCTGTTTGTCTCTCCAGACAAAAGCTGCCAGACCTACTGAGTTTTGCCAGCATTTTCTGAAGAAGGGTCTAGGCCCGAAACGTCAGCCTTCCTGCTCCTCTGATGCTGCTTGGCCTGCTGTGTTCATCCAGCTCTACACCTTGTTATCTGAGTTTTGCCAGCATTCTCTTTATTGTTTCAGATTTCCAGCATCTGCGGTATTTTGCTTTGATGTGGAAAAAGAAAACACTTTTTATGCAGGAAATGTTTAGAATCTGGAATGCATTCCCTGACAGTGTGATCGAGGTAAGTTCAATCATGGCAGTCAATGCTGAATTGGATAAACATCTGAGGAATAGCAATTCCTTTAATTATAATATTACCTGCCTCTGCAGATCAGGTTACTCAGTGATCCTCCCTTGCCACCACAATGAAAATGGAGCAAATTAATTCATTGGTGGTTTGCGATTTGGTTTTTTTCTCATTTATGAATTAACCCCATCTTCATCCAGCACAAATGCCTCCCATCCTTCAAGGAGGGGTACAAACTTCTCCTCTTGGTTTCTCCGAATCTGCTCCTTTGCAACTCCTCACCACCCAATGCCCTTCCACCTCATCCTCCATTGACATGCATGCCTTCAGTCACATCGAGCTCATTCATCTGTACTCTCTCCACAATCACCTTTCTTACTTTAAAATTCTCCTTCATCGCACTATAGAACAAAGTAAGATGCAAATTCAGAAAATCGGTGCAGACACAATGAGTTGAATGGCATCTGTCTGCACTCCAACAGCTCTGTGATCCTGTGAGCTCTGACCAGGCTTTTGCCACAACTTCTGATCTCTCCTTCTGTGGTGGTAATATTCACTTTTATGATGTTTCTGTCTGGGGCATTTTCACAAAGGTACAAACCCACAAAAGAGGAACTGAGAGAACCTCCTTGAGCCTGCTTTGCTATTCGATATGATCATGGCTGATCACCCCCACTGCCTTCTGAGGCAGGAAATATCAAAGTGCACAACCCTCTGTGAGAAAAAAATCTCCCCATCTCTATTCTAAAAGGGGACTCCCGAATTTCAAAACCAGTACCTCCTATTTCTGGACTCATCCATGAGGGGAAACATCCTTTCCACATCACCGTATCGAGACCTTTCAGGATATTATACATTTCATTCAAGTCATCCAACAATCTGCTAAACTCCAGCGGAAACAAGCCCATCTGTCCAAACTTTCCTTCCAAGATAACTCATTTATTCCAGGTACAAAGCCAGTGAACCGCCTCTTTGACATCCTTCCTTAGATAAGGAAGGTGCAGACAGTGTTTGAGATGTACTCTCACTAATGCCGTTAACTGAAGCATAACATCCTTACTTTAATGCTCAATTCTTCTTGTAATATAGCATAGTATCCCATCAGCCTTATTGAGTACAGGCTGTACCTGTATATGAACATTTTGTGATCATGCACAAGAACACTTAAATCTGTCTACACTTTAGAATTCTGCAGTCATTCTCAACAGAAATAATACACTGCTTTATCATTCTTTTTGCTAAAGTGGAAAACTTCATATTTCCCCACTTTATCTTCCATCTGTTAAAGTTTTTGCTGATTCATTCAACCTATATTCTATTGTCTGCAACTTCCTGGTGCCTTCTTCACAAAGCAGAAAACATTCCTACCCATCTTGATGTTGCCTGCAACCAAAGGCAACCAGGCATTTGTTCCCTCATCTAAGTCAAAGACGAATATTGTGAAAAGTTGACACTCCAGTAAAAATTCCTGCATAACTCCATTCACTGTGTCTGGCCACTCAAAGATCTATTTATGCATATTCCAGGAGGCAATCTGTTATCCCCACGCCATGAGCTTTCATTTTCCATAATAATATTTGATATGTGACATGATTAAATATCTCCTGGAAATCCAAGCATATTATGTTTATAGGCTCCCCTGTGGATGCTAACCTTTGAAAGAGCTCTAAAAAACTGTTTGAACATGACTTCCTTTTCACAAAGCCATGCTGACTCTTTTTGATTAGCTTGAGTTTTTTCTAAGTCCTCAGCTATAATCTCTTTAATGATCAGTTCTAATATCTTCGTCATGATAGACGTCAAGCTAACTGGTCTATGCTTTCCTGTTTTCCATCTCTGTGTCTCTTCTGGAATAGATGGATTATATCTGCAACATTCCAATACAATGGAATGTTTTCTGAATCTAGGGAATTTTGGAAAACTAAGTCCAACACATCTACTACCTCATTAGTGATATTTTAAGATCCTACTAGAAATCCATCTAGACCACACACTTGTCAGCCACAACTCCATCAGTTTGCTTAGTATTACTCCCTCCATCATTGTAATTTCATTAAGTTCCTCTCTCTCTTCCACCTTTTGATTTACAGTGTGTATTTGAATGAGTTTTGTATCATCCATCGTAAAGAGAGAAGCACAATCAATATTTGAGATAACAAGGTGTAGAGCTGGATGAACACAGCAGGCCAGGCAGCATCAGAGGAGCAGGAAAGCTGACTTTTCGGGTCTGGACCCTTCTT
>NC_063336.1:108271492-108276795 GCF_021869965.1 Rhincodon typus
TACACCTTGTTATCTCAGATTCTCCAGCATCTGCAGTTCCTACTATCTTTGAAAAGTTAGTGCTGCTTTCTTCCACAGATGCTGCAAGACCTTTTGAGTTTTGTCGTCAATTTCTGTTTTGATTCCTTCCCTAGTGGTTTTAGGTAAATGTAAGAGAGATCATGGCTTTGTTCCGGGAAGTGCAGGAGCGATTTCCTAATGTCCTGGCCAATTTTTACCCCTCAGTTATTCTCACTCAAAACAATTGTCTAGTTGTTTAGCTCTTTTTTATAAATTTTACCTTGTCGTACAATTGCTGAATTTGTCTATAATAGAATAATAATTACACTTCAAAAATGTTGAATTAGCTTTAAAGCGCTATGAGATGTCACAATGCTATAAAATAGACTAGAATATGTCACTTTTTTAATGCTTTTGGATTGAATGTCTTATTTGTTCTCGAAAAAATGTTCTTTGAGCTAAGTCTTACAATGCTCATTTTCCTCTGTTGTGCTAAAAGATTATTTCCTTTCAACTACTCAATATGCTCTTAAGCCCACTCCATCCAGCCTGAAATCCTACTTCTACACTTAGGGTCACTGTAAGAATACATTTCTCACTTAACAGAATTTAGAGAGACTAGATTTGATAGACATTTCTGGCTCATTTCAAACCTGCATGTACTCCATTGTTCCCAGTCTCCTTTTCTTCTGTTCTCTGTCTCTATTTAATTAGTTCTACCGTGATCATTGTATCTTTCAATTTTTCCCTTGTTCCGCCTTAAACTGAAAATATTCTGTTCCATACATCTATTGCTTTCCAAACATCGTAATTCATTTTAGAGTTTGTATTTTGATGCATTTTTTTTAACAAATGCCATCAACTTGTAAGTACTAACTCATTGTCCTATACAGCAATGTTAAACACTGGCTTGAGAAAAGAAAGATCCGATCAGTTTTCTTTCATTTTTTCAGTTAATCGAATATTAGTTTCCGATGCACTCAGTGCAGTATGGTTCTTAGGAGAAAGCATTGCATAGATAGATGTCTGACCCTTTAACCTTCAACTAGAAAATCCTTTCACATAAAATGGTGATAGAAATTCCAGATGACCAATGTGAAAAGCATTCTCATCCAGAGTCGTCATTATGAAGCTTTTACAAGTCAATAAAAAGTTAGCCAATGTCCTAAATTGCCATCAGTGTGAACTGCTTTCTTTAAAGGCTGTTCGGCTAAAGTGATCACATCTGTTGTTGATAAAAAAGAAATCACATCAGTTGCAACCTGTTGGTGGGAAAGTATAAAATGTTCTTTCATCATGACACTCTTTGTCTGAAGTACCTGGGGGCCATACACTGACTCAAGTGATATGATTGACCCTGAGTTGGTATAAATTTCTCTGTCAGTTAATTAGTATTAGTCATGGCCATCACTATGACATGTATTGGCTTTTCGAACTAATATTTTTTGCTTTCCATCTGCAAACTTGCTCAATGTTACAGCTCATTTGCTACCTCAGTTTGCGGGAGTATTGAGAGACAACAAGTCAGTTCAGGATAATATTTGACAATGATCATTAATTTTCACAGAAATAAAAAAGCAAAGGATCACAGGTGTTGGAGATCAGAGTGAAAACAAAGTGCCGGAGAAACTCAGCAGGTTTGGCAGTACCTACTGAAAGAGTTAAGTTCAGAAATGAAGGGCCATATTGGACTTGATGTTCTCCCTGTCTTGCATCATCAGCGAAGAGAGAGAGAGAGAGTGTCAAGTCCAATATGACTCTTTATTTCTGAACATAACTCTGTCAATAGACACTACCAGACCTACTGGAGTAAAATTCTCCAGCACTTTTGGTTTTTATTTTTGCAGGAAAGGCTTGTTCTGGTTCAAAACTTGTTAATAGCACAGCTTATCAAAAATCATTGTTGACAGAGCATAGCACAAAATTGTAGCTTATTGTAACAACAATATAATTACATATTGTGTAAAGAAGGATAATTTACCTTTAAATGGAACAGAAATCTTACAAAATGGCTCCCAGAAATGACATGACTACGCTTATAGATTTTTAACTGGAATTGTGATGAGATTGCAGTAATCTCAGGAAGGAGCCACAAGAGATCTTTTGAAATTCAATGAACATTTTTATGGGTGTGCAAAAACACCTTAATAATGGTTTTCCAGAAACTGTGAATAGCATTGCCAAGCTCACTACAACCTGACAATCAGATCTGTTCAAGCTAATGGCTGAGAAAGTTAAACATGATTTTACCCCAAACTTTTTAAAAAAATGTCTGGTCTGTGGTGAATGCTTAAGCAATCCATTAGTTAACGCACAAAGATGATTTGCCAATTTGGGATGGCAACCAATTTATGTTTTGATCGTTATAAGATATGCTGGGGGCAATCATTTTATGCAAAATTCCCTGACCCTCACTCCTCCACCCAGGAAGAGCTCTGAGATACTGTCACCAAGAGTGTTCACAAGAAAAAGGAGCCCAAAGTTCAAAGGATACAAAACTGTTGGCTGTTGTATAGGAAGAGTCCCAGCAATTGGCAAGTGCCATCACTGCAAAACTAGTAATGAGCAATAAACCACCTCACTCTCTCCCAAATCCTGATGACTCGCTTAGTGCAGCTGTATAGCAAATACCAACTATTCAACTACAAAAGCCATCCTATTGGCTGAACTGACTTCAATTTTTCAACTCCTTGACTTCAGGCACTAACAGGTTTATAGCAACCTTAGGGACTGATCTTACATTCATCTGTAAGAGTACATCTGCCTACAGTGAGTGTGAGAATCAGGCAAGCATCAGACAATAGAGCCATTATAGTGGTGTTATACCTAGTCAATGAAGTGAGTTTGGGACAGTAGCATGACAGGACTTGCTAGGTCTGATGGAGAGAAACTCTGTATTTACCAGGTTGAAAATGCAACTCAGGCCAATTTCTGATAGGATTGAGTCCTTAGAATCTAATCTTTAATTGTATCTGTTGACATGTAGATTGGCAGATATTTGTTTTTACGCTAGACTGGATATCAATCCATGATAGTGCCTGTCAGAGGGTGGAGGGGGAGAATTTGGGAACTCTCTTTCAGTCTACATGGGCTAATATATGATATGACAATTAAGTCTTTAGCATTGTGAATGACTTTTCTTTAAAAGGCTATTGCTAATATCTGCACTGGCCAGCTGCAATAGCAGGTCCCATCTGGTAACTTCCAAGGACCAGAGACAGCAATTGAAATGGTGCCAAAAAGCAACGCATGAATTAAATGTTAATGGTTTTTGCTGCCTTTTTTTATTTATTTATGTTCTTTGGCTACATTTCAGCAGCTAGTTGACTTGGTATCTGTGGTCAGTGAGCAATATTATCAACACGCTTCCCCATTGCACTCTTTCTCTACCTCAGCCAATGTGGCAAATAATGGTTGAAGTAACGATGTGCTTTTACAGGTAAATGGCATGGTGCTACCATGGCAAGAATATTGATTAAAACCTAACCAAAAGGTAAGTCGGCAATCTGAAATCTGGCACCAAATCCAACTGACTGAGAGCTCTAATTACACTGACTACTTCAGTTGCATACATACAAGCACAAAGAACATACAATAATAAGGCTGTCATGACAGATCCTGCTCTGATTAAAATGCCTAGGGTGGTTCCTTCCATTCTGATGATATAATCAGGGCAAGTGCATCCTGAACTGCAGCAGTGAACTTGATTCGCTTACAATGGGAAAATTACCAATCCAGGAATCGGCATTGGGCGATACTGCAATTTGTTTTCAACATAGTTTGTGCCCAGGTTTTTACAACTTATTTCACAGGAAAGGCTAGTTAGATTTTTTTTCCCCGTTCTCCCTGGCTGCAGCTCATTCCTTGTAAATTAGTGTGCTGGTTGTTTGACTTCATTAGCATGCAAACAGCCCACTCCAAGCATGTGTAATGCCACAACAGGGTGCAATTCAATCTGGTTCTTAGTTCAGTTGTGGCTGAGTTATCACCCACAGAATTTACTGTAATGTCCTGAGAATGGAGTAAAGAGATCCATGCTGTGCGGTACGTTAATGTTAACAATGCCAGTAACTGGGCTGAATGGATGAAAGCCTAGCTTTAATGTCGGAGTCCCATTACTAGCGAGTATGTCCAAAAAACTGTCCTCAGAATTGCTGTAACTTAGCAGCAAAAATACTCCAAAAAAACAATAAGTATATTTATTTCTACAAGTTGATGAGATAGGTACAGAGATATTTCCGTTTGTGGAGTAGACCAAAATGAGGAACTAACAATATAAAATAGTCACTAATGAATTCATTTTGGAATTCTGGAAAAAATTTCTTTAACCACGTAGTGGTTAGAATGTCAAACCTGTCACAGGAAGTAGTTGAGGTGGATAGATGCTTTTTGGGGGAACCTAATAACCACTAGGAACAAAACGATAAAAGAATAAAGGGATGCGTTTATAGTGCTAAGTGATGAGGTGTGGAAGGCGATTCATGTGAAGCATTAATTCTGGCATGAACTAATTAGACTGAATGTTCTTTTTCTGCGCATAGACTCAAGGCAGTTCAGTATTCTTAGCCAAGTTAGCTAAACAAATCAGATTAAAGCTAAACAAAAAATACTTGATTTGTGTTATAAAAATATCACCAAAATTCCTCAGTCACTTCTCACAGTTTAAAGATTTCTGTTTGTGGATACCTTGGGAGCAGATATTATGAGGAAGATTTTGGAGATTCTTCACAGAATACATTAACTGATCTATACTGCTAGATTAGTGTCTAATAGCACTCAATTGAATGTTAGACTGGAATCAGAAGTTCAAAATTAAAATAATCCATTCTGAAGAAGGGCCACTGGACTCGAAACATTAACTTTGCTTTCTTTCCAGGATGCTGCCAGACCTGCTGAATTTCTCCAGCAATTTCTGTTTTTGTTTTAGTTTAAAAATAAAATTAGGTGTGATTTTATTTAGATCACCGTGTCATTTGCTAATGTTTCAGTATAGTGAAAAGTCACATAGCCAATCATATAATAAAAATATTCAGGACTTTTAATTGTCTTTCTTTTATGCAAGAATTTTTCAGGTACCAAAAGTATAGATTATAAAATGTTCACAAATGTGACAGTGTCTTTTTACCGAGCAGATTAGTTATAACTTTACCATTTTTTCGGAATAAAATCCCAAGCTTCAAACCTCAGGGCATCTCTCTCCCACTGCAACTCCTTCCTGGACTGACCTATCTCCTCCCTACCTCCCCACTTACACTCACCTTTACTGGCTCCATCCCCGCCTCTTTGACCTGTCTGTTTCCTCT
>NC_063336.1:108276805-108289053 GCF_021869965.1 Rhincodon typus
TCCTCTCCACCTATCTTCTCCTCTATCCATCTTCTATCCGCCTCCCCTTCTCTCCCTATTTATTTCAGAACTCCCTTCCCCTCCCCCATTTCTGATGAAGGGTCTAGGCCCAAAACGTCAGCCTTCCTGCTTCTATGATGCTGCTTTGTTCATCCAGCTCTGCACCTTGTTGTCTCAATTTATGTTATGTTGTCTTTACAATTTTCCTTTAAAGCCTTCAAGAGCAATGAGATGGGTTTTTTTATACAATACTTATTCTAAGCCTCCTAGTGTGCTAATGTTGACCCCTCGGTTATCATCATGCCAATATTATTCTGTTGGCCACTCAATACCTTCATGATCGATTCACCCATTGTTGACTGAAGTGTATTTAAAAAGCCTTATCATAATTTGTGGCAAGGTTTCAAGGCGACCTCTAAACATTTCTTCCTTCCTACGCCCTTTCTATTTGGTTGCTCAGAGGGCTCTCTACCATGTGTTCTGATGTAAAATTTAAAAACAAAAGCTGGAAATCTGCAACAAGAATAGAGAATGCTAGAAACACAACCCGAAACGTCAGCCTTCCTGCTCCTATGATGCTGCTTGGCCTGCTGTGTTCATCCAGCTCTGCACCTTGTTATCTCATGATCTTGCATCTATTCTGATGAAGAGCTCAAGCCTGCAAAATCACAATTTCCTTTTTATAAATGCTGCCTGATTGATCTATTGGGTATTTCCAACATTTTCTGTTCTGGCAGGACCATTATTTCCAGATATTGCAGGATTCTGCAGTGTTGACTCTATTTGGATCTGCAAGCAGAGTGTGCGTTTACCCAACAGTGACTATGGAGTATTGTCATCACCAGCACTGATTCATCTGACAGCTACACGCAGAGCTCTGTCATTTGCTGCAAGGATACCTGCAGAATTCTCAATTCCTTATTATTTATGCTTTGGATGTGATCAATGCTGGCAAGGCTACCTTTACTATTTGTCCTGAGTTACCCCGAGAAGGAGATGAAGGGTTTTCTCCTTGAACAATGCTTTCTTTATTCTGTTGGTGATCCTACTACAATGCTGTTAGGTAGGGGATTTAAAGATATTGAATGGAATTTTAACAAAATGCACCCACTTGCAACAGTGAAATCAATTGTACTTTGGGGACCATAGCTCATTGATGGGAGTCTTTAACTGAGCCAGGGGAGTAGCAGCCTGTTTCTGAATTTCCCATCCACCTCAGAGTGTGGGTGTGTTGACGTCCAACACTCTGTCCTCTATTTAGAGGGTCTTGCAGTGTGGGAGGAAAAAGTGGCAGCCAAAATTATCAAAGACCCCCTCCCACCCCGATTATAATCCTTTCCAATCTCTTCTATTGGGCAAGAGATACAAAAGCTTAAATACACATACCAATAGGTTCAAGAACAGCTTCTTTCCAACTATTATTAAACTTCTGAATGGACCTGTCAAATTTCAAATTTAATGTTGATCTTGTGCATCCTTGAGTGAGCAGAATCCCTGACACTCTTGTTTATACCTGTCAGCCAGGACTCCCTGATTGGACCAGATTAACAGCCCCAATCAGGGAACTCATATTCTAGGAGATTGACCTGGCTGACATTGTTCCAATCGGTCCAGATGGAATGGGAATATCTTAGCAGAGAAACAGCGAGGAATTGGATGTGAAAGCATGAGAGTAAGTGCATCTTTGTGCATCTTCTCTGCAGCCATAACATTGTATTCCTCCCTCTGATCTGTTACCCTTATGCACTTTGTATGGTATGATCTGCTTGTACTGCATGCAAAACAAAACTTTTCACTGTACCAAGGTCCATGTGACAGTAATAACAAATCAATCAATCAAAATCTGATGCTGAAACAATGTAAAAGCGAGAGAATAGAAGTAAGATGTGGCAAGTTTTATTCCTACTGCTCCCATTCTTTCCCAGATGCCATGCTGGAAACAGTAAGAGCCAGAAGAGAAATTCTGTTCCACATCGATGGGAGAGGACTAGTCAGCCAAATAGAGCAAGAAGTGTCAGAAGCTATGAGTGGCAGAAGTGTGGTGTGATACAGAGTCAGACAAAACTAATAGTAAAAGTGAGTGTTGTGTTGTAGCCATTACTTTCTAATATCCCTAGTGTTCTCCTGCACAGCACTCCTCTGTTTGAAACAGCTTGTAGTTACATACATTCCCTTCCCTTCAGACATCTCCTCAAATCCCCATCTCAGTACACATCACTTGCACTTACTCTCATTCTTTCACACCCAATTCCTCGCTGTTTCTCTGCTAAGATATTCCCATTCCACCTGGAGCGATTGGAACAATGTCAGCCAGGTTGATCTCCTAGAATATGAGTTCCCTGATTGGGGCTGTTAATCTGGTCCAATCAGGGAGCCCTGGCTGACAGGTATAAACAAGAGTGTCAAGGATTCTGCTCACTCAAGGAGCCAGCTCTGAACTAGCTGGGGTCAGTGTCATGTACTATGCATGTGTAAATACAGGTAATTCTCCTATAACATGGTAGTTGCATTCTTGCATGACCTCACATGATAGAAAATCGTCATAGAAAATCGCGTTATAGGAAAGTTGCTACAGAAAATCGCTATACTGTACAGTAGAAGGTAGTTGTTATTCAAACAACGTCCACTAATTATCAGAGATAGTAGGAACTGCAGATACTGGAGAATCTTAAATAACAAGGTGTAGAGCTGGATGAACACAGCAGGCCAAGCAGCATCAGAGGAACAGGAAAGATAACGTTTCGGGCCTAGACCCTTCTTCAGAAAATAGAGAAGTTGGAAAGCTGTCACCAGCAGATCCCCAGAAAGAATGCAGATGTGGTGAAAGTCAGGACTGAGGGGAGCTTGATGGTCTCTGGTTATATAAAGAGGAAATGAAGAGTTATCGAGCAAAAATGGAAGTGTGGAATTTGAAACAGAAACAGAACATCCATGATCTTACTGAATTGCAGAGCAGGCTCCTATTTTGTATGTATGTGTGTGTTCACAAGGTTTTCTTGGAGGGAAGTCTGTGTTAATCTGCCATGTGAGGCGCTGAAGGTCCACCATATTGAGAAAACTCATCCTGTAGAGACTGTGCTAGGAGCAGTTGCTCTTTTGAGCTATAATTCAGTCATCTAGACGGCATAGAATATTGGAAAGTGTGAGATTATTTGTTTTGTTAGTAACAATAGAGAGCAGAATTTTTTTTTTAAAAGGCACAAAACATCTAATTGGTGGTACCCATACTTGGGTGCACTTATTAAAGTGGTATGGAAGGTTAGTATGGAAGTAGAGAAAACAATATGGAGCCAAATTGCTGGCCTTTATTGCAAGAGGATTAAAGTGTAAGAATAAAGAAGTCTTGCAATAATCTCATGTGACTATGCTGAGACTGTGTCTGGATTACTGTGTGTGGTTTTGGTCTTCATATTGAATGAAGGATATAAGTGCATTGGAGGCAGCATTGCGATGGTTCACGAGATTTGTCCTTCTGATTAGGAGGTGGTCCTATAATGAGAAGGTTAATTAATTGGGGTTTTAGAAGACTGAGAGGTGATCTAATTGAAATGTATATGATTTCGAAGAGTTTGATATGATTACACTGACACAGTATTTCTGACCTTTTCAAGCACTTGATCACTTTATGAATTTAAGTGCAACCCAGAAGAAAGTAGTTTATTTTTAGTGTTAAATAAACCAAAAATCAGGTATATATAATTCTTCACTTAAACTTCTACTCACCAAGTCTTAGTGTGGCACCTGGGACTGCACATTATCTACCAGTGTCTTAAAGACTGGGTTGTAGTGTGAGAGCAGCTCACTGACTATGTCTATGCTCCCGTTCTGAGGTTCGATGATGCTCTTGACTGACTGTAATCTCGCCACCTGACTGACTACAAACCCCCTGGATTTGACTGAGGATCTCACCTCTTAGACTTTAAGACACAACCATTTGGTTCAAGGCATTGCCAAGAAAACTGCTGACACATGCTTTAGGTGTGGCATTGACGTAGCATGTTGCACGTTCATCCCTTTGACTGATCATTGCTGGGAAATATGCCAAATTGCCCAGCTTTTTGTCTGCCCTACAAGTCAAGTGAAGACAGAAGTTCTATGAGCCAGCATCTTCTGAATGAGGCAACAAAGCATCAAAAAGAAAGGCAAGGCAAGGAGGATGCTATGAGCATCGAAGTAGGTGCAAAATGAATAAGCACAACAAGAGCAAACTAAGGACCCAGCAGTGCACCCTGGTCTCATAATAGAGATGTGTGCCTTTCACTGCTCACAAAGTGGTCTGGCAGAAGTATTGCAATGTAAGGTGCCAGTGCATGTCAGAGTGCAGTATTGCAGTGGAGGACTATATGATAAGTAGGTTAGAGAGGTGATGTGATGAGGTTGATGGATGATTTGGCTTGGGATGCATTTTGCAAGTCTACAGTTCATAGAAGTAGCAGCACAATTAAAAATGCAACTGCCTTCAGACAGAGGCAACGAGAGAATTTATTTTAATGCAGTGAAGTCTACAATAGATACTAAGACTTTTATTTTATATTATGTCTGTATGCCTCCTGAGGTCTGTAGTGGTGGATATTGAGAGAGATGGCACGGAAGGTGTAGGGGCAAAGGGTGATATAAATGGCTGAGCTTAGGTTATCATGATTTGGCACAATGTGCATTGGGGCTGTACAGGGCCTCGGCAATGTAGGAATTTTGAGTTGGCAGAGGTTGGCACTAAGTTGACACAGGGCTGTTGAAGGCCATCAGGTCAAACTGGGGTCTTTGCATGAGTTCACGCTATCCACCTCCGTGGACACTCACGGTCTCCATATCAACTTCATAGGGGCATGTGTTGGCATGGTGGGTATGAGGGACCATGTAGGTGGGTGGGACTATGAAGACTATGCTGGTGGCAGCATGTAGGTGATGAGAGGGCTTGAGAGGAGAGAGCTATTGGAGCCTCACTGTTTTGGTTGTAAATGGGACAAAGTCCCAGAGCACCAAAGCAGGTTTAAATAGCTCACTTTGACGAGGCTGTGACTGCCTCTGCACTGTGTTTCAGATGACCCCACACCCAAATGAACATCTGAACATTCGGGGAAGATTCTCCCAAATTCGGTTTGGCAAGTTGAGAATTATTGTTGGGATCTGTGTGTCCTAGAGAAAATGAAAGAAATTAATCTTTGCAGGTGATCTTTGATGCTATTCTGATTTAGTTCCTTTTCCATTTCAAACAGTTCTGTAAACCTGAATACAAAAGAAAAGGTACAAAAGGCTGCAAATTATATCTAATTTCTGATGGGGGCATTTCTTATGCACTGTCTTTAAAGATAAATTAAATTCATCAGAATGGAAGTGTGCCTTTACAGTTAAAATATCCCTTTAGGCAACAGGCAAAGGCTTGTTGGCCTTAAATGTTTAATTATATTAACTTTGCTTGGGGCAGGGATATTTAGAGGACACAGGAAATTCATTCTTTGCATGAATCTTCTGGCCCAATGAAGCTCCTGCACAATCTGCCTATGAAAATAAATCAGAAAATCTTGTTGATGAGTGAAGCTCCAAGGTCCTTTTCTCCCTGTTCTGAGGAAAAGTCATATCAGACTTGAAATATTAACTCTGTCTTTCTGTGCACAGATGCTACCAGAACTGCTGAGTTTCTCCAGCATTCTCGGTGTTTAAGGCAAACTCCTTAACTTGCAATTTTATGACAGTTTTCCTGGAACCTGCCAACAAAGGTGATTTTTTTTCAACTAGAATTTCTACCCAACTGGATATTCCAAGTGATAAAAGTGGTTCCTTTCTAAATTTCCCCCAGACTATACTTCAAAGCCTAAAATTCTTTCTTATTGAGTGGAAAGGTTTATCTTCCTATTTCTCTGCTATTTAACAACTGAAACTTGATGGGACATACACTATTAGAGCTTTGGGTGTAATTATTTTGCTATTTGTTCTCAGGAAATGGGCACTGTGAGAAAGTCCAATATTCATTGCCTGTCTCTAGTTTGCCTTGATGGAGGCCAACTATTCCTGGCCCTATGAGACGGTGACATTTTTTTTAAAACAACTTACTAGCCTGTTGGTAGACACTTTTCAGACCACAAAGAACACTATAAAAACTAAGTGAAGCAGACCTGACATCTAATCTTCTGAATATCAGCCAAGACTGGAAGGTGTCCTTAAATATGTTTTAAGGCTCTTATTAAAATATTTAAAAGGGCCAAATACTTGTTTACAACAACTACCCTGGTTACTTGAAAATTGTTTGAGGAATTTGTATCAATGGGTGAATTTAAGCACCCTTATGGGACAGAACACAGCAATGCCACTGCTTTCAACCCTTACCTTCTGCCACAATATCAATCACGGTGAGGGTTAGTTTCTTGCTGACTGAAACAAATCCTATCTGCATGTCCCTATCCAATCAACATTTTTCTGGTGGAAAATGCAAGTGACTCTCTGATTGTTTATCTTTGTTTCCATGAACATTCTAACTTTGACTATGCATAATTCAATAAATGTTGTGCTTTATTATCATGAATATTTAATTCATATACATTAGTACATAAGGTTTAGTTTTAAGTTTTAAAGCTTTAATTGTAAAAATTATGAATGTCTGTTTCGGAAACTGATAAGGAAACCTAAAATTAGTGCAATTCAAACAAGCTTGGAGTTTATTATAATTAAATTTGGGGCCATGTTGATTTCAGCAGTTAGCAGTTGCAAAGGTAAGATCATAAAAATGAAGATGGACTTACCTAGCTAAAGAACTGCAGATATATTCCACTAAAGGATAAGTACTCTATATGGTTTCCCAGGATTGCGATTAAAGCAGAGTTATTGCGCATTTCTAACGGAACAGGCCGTGCATTTAGCATTGCCATTGTGTTGGGGGGAGCACAGTGAGATTCTTTGTTTTGCGAATTTGTTAAGGCAGAACCAACTAGCAAAACTGGTTAGGCTTGGAAAGCATCTAAAAGACTTTGTCAGTTTTGGGTTATATGGAGCTTGTAACTCCTTGGACGTTAGGATATAAAGACAGACCTATTCCTGAAGTAGAATAAATGCTGGAACTAATGTCACTGATGCAACCTGCATTTAGAGGCAGGCATTCAGTACAAAGTTGGAAACAACTGGAAGATTTGTTTAACTGGAAGCTAAATGAAGAAATTTGCTGTAATCCTCTCAATGAAAGGCAGTAAAATAAATAAAACTCAATAAAACCTTTTTTTTCAGTTGAAGTTCTGGAAGTAATCAAACTTAGATGCAGTTTGAATCTATAGGCTATTGGAAATCAAGAGCGTTTTTTTCATATTGTAAACCACTGCAAGGAATGGCAGTGTGATGTGTGTTGGATCTTTGGAATCCAGCATGGTGAGGTCTGTGAAGATTTTGAAGGATCCTGTAGCCAAGAGCTAATAGAAGGGCCTCCTTGAAATTTTATACCTTGGAGAATTGCAGGAACACTGAAGAGAAATCAGAGTAAATTCCAGAGATCCTGTGGTTTGGAAAAGTGAATGAACATTCAAGATCCTTGTAACAGTATAAGAACTCTTGGGAAGAAGTAAAAAGTAGAATTGAGTTTATAGCGTGAGTCTTTATAAGCTATTGTAATAACTTAAAAGGGAGCATTTAATTTAGTTTTGCCTCATACACAAGGTTGTTTTTGTTTGAAAACATGAAAACTTCTTGTGGCGTATTTCTGTCATTGCTGACTGTACAGATTTCTTTGTTAAATGTTAATGATCTCTTCTGAGATCTTAATATTTTCTGTGAAATGTCAGATACATTCCTCATTGCAGCACAGTAAAATGTTTTCAAATGAGAAATAAGTTCACGGTAATGTCACTGTCATTCAAAAGATGTGTTGTCACATCTATTGTGAGGACCACATTTTATTTTTGCATAGAGGTCTTGAAAATAGGAGAAGATATTGCTTTAAATCACGGGACTGGGGAAGGGGGAAAGGCAGTTTAAAAGCATAGTTACTGAGACTCATTATGCATTGTATCTATAAGATACCTTTATTTAAACAGCTAAGGACGCTGCTCAGCTTTTTGGATGTATTTGTAGGAGCGGTTTGGTCCAATGACAGATTTTTGATTGGATTTTCAATTAGGACCAGTGGTATTGGTCTAGTGTACGCAGCATCATAACAATTTCATGATTAGTTCTCAAGCAAGTGCTACAGAATTGTGGCACAGCGAACCCATTTTCAACAACTTATGGTCCCCATCATTTGCTTTTCTTCCTTCCTGGTTTAATATCATCCATCCTGTTGTCTGCCTAATTGTCTTTCTCTTTCTGGGCTCCATCTTTGTCTCTGTTTACTCCTTCTCCCACCTACCCCCTGTTATCAGTATATATGCCAACTTTTCACAGCTACCATCAGTTCTGAAGAGGGGTCACTGAACTCGAAACGCTAACTCTGTTTTCACTCCACAGAAGATGCCAGAGCTGCTGAGTTTCTTCAGCTACTTCTGTTTTTGGCTACAGATTTGTGTTTGGATACTATACCAAAGACATCTAGCCTATAAAGGAGAAAAGGTATCCGTCTCTCTTTCTCTCCCTCAGCGAGTGGAGAAATAAACAACATTCTGAGCAACTAGATTCTCTATCTCTTGCACTCTCTGCTGATTCTCGAAGGGGTAAAGGCAAAACCCATCTTCAGAGATACTGAATGGACAAATCCTCAATTGACAAATGAAAGTTTGAGAATTGATGTGTTCACAATTCATGTCCTCATCAGAGTTGGAAGGTACCAAAAGGAAACTGGAAAAAAAATCCCATCGATACCATTTGGAGTGCAGCCAGAAATGCGCTTCACTGACTTTAATTTTTTTTCCCCCAAAATATTTGTCTTATAATGTCTGTTTGCGTGTGTATGAGAATTTTTTTTTACAAAAAGGGTAGAGCTTGATCTGAAATAACAAGGTGTACAGCTGGATGAACACAGCAGGCCAAGCAGCATCAGAGGAGCAGGAAGGCTGATGTTTCGGGCCTAGACCCTTCTCCAGCATCTGCAGTTCCTACTACCCCAGAGCTTGATCTGAACCCTGCTGATGACCCTGAACTGAACACAGCTGATGGCCCAGGCCCAGAACTCCCCTGGCTAAGTCTGACCTTATTGGTTGGCTGTTTCTATGGAGAGAAAGGATATATGTGGATTGAGGCTTTCAAATTCAGTATGAGAGCATAAAACGGGTAGTTGCAGGTTAACCAGCTGTTATATATCCCGCTCAGATGTCTTTTCCATTGAAGTTATTTATTCCTCAGGATTGCTGGCAGCTTGAGTTACAGAGATATAAATTAGCAATTCATTTCTTTTCTGCCATTGATTAAAAACAATCTGTTTACAATAAACAATAACTGTTTTCTTAAGGACAGAAACCTGGTGAGTGTATTTTAACCTGGGTTCAGCAGTCAGGAATGTTGAATCATTTGATTAAGTCTTTTCACATTTGTGATGACACCAGGAAGAGTGGGACTTTCAGCACACTGTCAGTTGTGACAGTATAAATCTCTTTCTTAAAGAAAAGCTATTCAATATTAATTTCATATAGCCTGAGTTTCAAAACTTTGAAGAAAACTAGCTAGAAACTCTGTCAGGTTGTCTTATACATGTTTTATTCTTTTTATCCAATTTTCCTTTCTGCTTTAAATCTAGGCAAATCTTTAAATTCTGTGGGAGCTGGAGAAAGGAAATCCTGCCCATTCTTTGGCTGTTAGGGGTTTATTTTGCCCTTTTTGCGAAAAAGAGATTAATAACGAAACTGAATCAGAATTAGCTTTGTTTTTGCACACCTCAAGTATGTAACATGTCTGTAGCTCTCCAACATGTAGTTAACATGGCCCAATGAAAAGTTATTGAAACATTTGGCTCATTGAATCCTTACTGGCTCTCTGTGGAGTAACCACTCAGTGCCATTTTCATGATCTATCCCTATGGTTCTGAAGTTTATTTTCATCCTGTATCATTTCCTTTTGAACTCCTTGATCATCGCCAGTTCTACTGTCCTGGGTAGCTAGTGGGTTCCAAGTTACCATTACCTGCTGCACACACAGAAAAAACCTATTCCTTTTCATGTACACAATATTAGGATTTTTTAGATAACTTAATGTGAGAAAAAGGTGAGGCAAACATTGTGCCAAGGCTCCAGATACCAAAGATCCACACATGGCAGCAAACTGTAGGAGATTATTGATCTGAACCCTGCTGATGACCCTGAACTGAATACAACTGATGGCCCAGGCCCAGAACTCTCCTGGCTAAGTCTGACCTTATTGGTTGACTCTTTCTATGGAGAGGTAGGATACATATGGATTGAGGCTTTCAAATTCAGCACGAGAGCATAAAATGGGTAGTTGCAGGTTAAGCAACTGTTATATATCCCATTCAGATGTCTTTTCCATTAAAGTCACTTACTGCTCAGTATCGTCGGCAGCTCTGTATTAGATAGGCGAGAACAGGGAAATTGTTTGGATAATGGTATAAAATCGTGATAGTCATGGATGAGGGAGGTTATTTGAGTCAATTCAATGTCCAGAGATCAAAAGGCAGCCTTAATCTTGCCACATTGTGCCATTTAGCTGCTTTTTATTTGGATCCAATATTTTTCCACCTCCATTGCCGTGAAGGCCCTTGATCAAATCTTTTGGAAATCTCTGTGAAGTGTTTAAAAATCCCTGGGCCTCATCTTTGGTCGGAAAGCTATCTGCTTTGGCTCCCACATTCTACCACCAATCTCCCTTTCCCCCCTGCCACCCCTACCTCCACCACAACTTCCAACCCTAGGTTAAAGTTGACTCCCAGGCTTTTACAACAGAAGCTTGGCATTGTTCATTCACTAACTCTTCATTAATCTTGCCTTCTCAACTTTGGTGGTATCCTGCAGCAATGACCTTAACCTTTCATCCCAGTTTCTAAGCGAAACCAATTGGTATAAATAACATAGGGTTTGAATGAAGAAAAGAATGCTGTAGAAATGCACCAAATGTGTAAGAAGAGCCACTTTTTTTTTGATAATTAAAATCGAAATAACATATGCACAAGTTAGAGAGGACAACATAAATTAAAATTTGATTGATGAAACCCATTGCATTTGAAAGGACTTTGAGCAAAGATAAGCTGAGGAGGCGATAATGGAACGAAAAGGAATTCATCACATATTTCTTCTGCTTTCATGTACCTATCTATATGGTGGTATAGCTCACCCTTATGGTATGTGAATGCGATAAAAGCTAAATTGTTTTAAATAAAATGTAACACATTCCCTGACAGATTTTTTTTTAAAATGGACTCATTCTGAAATTCAGCAGTAAAGGTTGAGATTATGTCCAGATGCCTGTAGCAGTGTGTGGTCTGTGGTTCAGCATTTCAGTGATCTGTTACACAGTTTGGTGCTGGTGTTGCCGTTAATAGAAAAGTGGGGGTCAGGGAAATGCTTCAAAAACAAAGTGTACGAAGACAAGTCTTGGTTTTCCATTCCTTGTAAAGATGAAATCTGCTGCGTTCTCACAATCATGCTATTTCACTTTGTAATTTGTTTCAATATGACTTTATCAATTCTGCAAGGAAATTGCTTTCCTCTTATTGTACCTCAATGTATGAATGCCATTGGAAGTATATATTGTGGAATAAAATATTACTTCAAGGGCATTGATCTCAAGAGTGAAGAACACATTGACATGATGACTTGTATTTTTTTAACAAGGTAGGCTGGTGTCCCATTTCTGATGTGCTTACTTGCTTTACGAATAAGGTGTTTACAGGCAGTTGTTGATTCATTATTGAGTGTTCGCATTAACTTGCTGGAAATAAAATATGCCCACAATCACATTTCGTCCACCTTGATAACTTCTACTACAAAATGTTTCATCATTTTGACAATCCTCGAACTGGAATTAACTTACATTTATATAGCATCGTTCATGACCTCATGATTTTCCAAAAGGCTTTGCAGACAATGAAATATATTTGAAATGTAGTCATTGTGGTAATATAAGAAATGCAGCAACCAGTTTGCACCTATCCCAATTCTGTTTTCAACTGAAAATCCAACATTTTATTGGAATATACATAGACCACAGTTTTTCCGCCGCCTCCGCCTCCACGCTTACTTCTTTAACCGTGAACCTAACCCTCCCTCTACTGACCCCTTCTCCCGCTTCCAACACACCCCCTCCTCCTGGACACCACCCCAAGGCCTCCTACCCTCCCTTGACCTCTTCATCTCCAACTGCCGTCGAGACATCAATCGCCTCAACCT
>NC_063336.1:108294053-108318020 GCF_021869965.1 Rhincodon typus
ATTGAAAGAGAAGTTGTTGAGTGTGAGGACGAGTTCGGCTAAGCGGAAGTTAAATTGTTTAACACTGTTACAACTGAATAAAAGACAGTCTCCACACGAATAATGTAGAGAGGTTTGGTGAGGGTGGCACATGATGTGCATGGGGGTGTGGTTGGGAACATGGAAGAAGTAATTAGTCTCATTTACACCTAAATTAAACAGCAAAGGCATACTACTGCCTCACAAAAGTGTCAAAGCACAAAACAGGAAAAAAAAACTTACTTGGAATTTCTGAGATTCCTCAATTCTATTTGGGGTAATTTTAAAGTGGAACAGCTAATTGGTTCTAAAACAACTTGAGAACTTCTTTCAAAAGCAATTGAATCAGTATCCAGATAGGAATGTGACAGAAAAGGCCTGAGAAGATTATTAGGAATAATGGTTTGTCTATTTCTACAGCTGGAGTTTGAGGAAGACTGACAGTAAACAGGAGTCGGAGAAAAATGTAGGATTGTCTTATGGAAACAGACGGCACCTGGGCAGTGAAGATGAGTAGACATTTTGGATTTATAAGCTTTTTTTATTAGAATATTATACAGAAAATTCTTTTAGAAGTTTAAGTATATGAGAAAGAGTTTCAGCTAGAAGATCCTGTGAGTGATGTTATTTTATTAATGTTCAATATGCCTATGTCAAATTCTTCTCATTGTTATTTTCGCTGGCACAAACAGTGACATTACCACCAGCAACAGCATACAGATGATAATAGAATCACTTCACATTGTTGAGGAAAAACCTGTTTGATGCTCACTATTTTGTATTTGGATTATGAGGAGTGGCATTTTTCTGTTGGTCATGTGTATATTGGAAAAATACATGCATAAAATTGCAAAAACTAAAGCCTATTCTTAATTATTTCTTAGTCGCTTGTTTCTTCTCCTTGAATTTTATAGATCTGAGATTTAAGTAATCTGTTTTAAGCACTGTTGTTTCCTGAATCAGACTGAGTAGACATGTTAGTATCAGTTGCATTTCATGTTACATGGAAATCAATAGGAGTATGGAACTAAGCCTTGTATATGGCCCTTGAGAGGTTCCATTTTATACACTAATGTGCCCTAAAATACTAAAGAACTGAACATCTCTGGTCCAGAACAGATGTTGTATTCACTAGATTTGAATTTCTGCAGTACTTCCCAACCCACTGCGTACTTCACCACTCTGTCTACCTGTGACTTCACTTTCAAGGCTAAGCCTCTCATTCAGCAACTCTTCCCAGGACCCTATTACTAAGTGTACGACTTCTGCCCGAGTTTGCCTTACCAAAATGCAACCCCTCGTACTTATCTAAATTAAATTCCATCTGCCACTCCTCGGCCCAGTGGCCTATCTGATCAAGGTCCCGTTGTAATAGAGATAATCTTCTTCACTGTTCACTGCACCACTTACTTTAGTATTATCTGCAAACTTACTAATGGTTCCTCCTTTTTTTGTTTCCAAATCATTTATATAAATGATGAAAAGCAGTGGACTCAGGACCAATCCTTGTGGCACACCACTGGTCACAGGCCTCCAGTTCAAAAAGCAACCCTCTACCACCACCCTCTGTCTCCTACCTTTTAGCCAATTTTGTATCCAATTGGCTAGATTCCCCTAGATCCCACGTGATCTGGCCTTACTAACCAGTCTACCATGAAGAACTTTGTCGAAAGCTTTGCTGAAGTCCATTTAGCCAATATCCCCTGCTCTGCCTTCATCAATCTTCTTTGTCACCTACTCAAAAAGCTCAACCAAGAAATAAGACATGATTTCCCACACACAAAGCCATGTTGACTATCCCTAATCAGTTCTTACCTTTCCAAATGTATGTCGATCCTATCCCTCAGGATCCCATTCAACAACTTACCCACCACTGATGTCAGGCTCACTAGTCTCTTGTTCCCTAGCTTTTCCTTAGGGCCTTTCTTCAATAAAGGCACCACATTAGCCAACCTCCAGTTTCTGGTCCCCTACCCATGGCTGTCGATGATACAAATATCTCAGCAAGGAGCCCAGCAATCTCTTCCCTAACTTTCCACTAAGTTCTGGAAAATATCTGATCAGTCCCAGGGATTTATCTATCCTTGTGCATTTTAAAACCTCCAGCATGTCCTATTTTGTAATATGAACTCTTTCAAGACATCACTATTTATTTCCCCAAGTTCCCTAGCTTCCAAATCCTCCATAGCAAATACTGATGCAAAATATTCCTTTAGTATCTCACCCATTTCTTGCAGTTCCACACATAGACAGCCACGTTGATCTTTAGGAGGCCCTATTCTGTCCTTAGTTACTCTTTTGCCTTTAATGAACTTATAGATTCTCTTTGGATTCTCTTTAACTCTATTTGCCAAAGCTATCTCATGTCACCATTTTGCCCTCCTGATTTCCCTCTTAAGTATACTCCTATTGCACTTACACTGCTTCAGGGATTCGCTTGATCCCAGATGTCTGTACTTGAAATATGCCTCCTTCTTTTTCTTGACCAGAGCCTCAATTTCGCTCCTCATCCAGCATTCACTACATCTACTATCCTTGCCCATCACACTAACAGGAAATTATTGTCTCTGAATTCTCATTATCTCATTTTAAATGGCCTTCCACTTCCCAACCGTCATTTTATCTGTGAATAGCCTCCCTCAATCAACTTTTGAAAATTTCTGTCAAAGTTGGCCTAACTTCAAATTAGAACTTTAACTTTTTGATCAATTCTATCCTTTTCCATAATTATATTAAACCTATAAATTATATTAAAATTATGATGCCTTGTCCAAAAGTGCTCCCCCATGGACACCTCAGTCACTTGCTCTGCCTTACTTCCCAACACAAGGTCAGGTATTGGTCTTCTCCAGTAAGTACATCCACATATTGAATAAAAAAAAGTTTTCTTGTACACACTTAACAAATTCCTCCCATCTGAGCCCTTAACACTATTACAGTCCAAGCCCATGTTCGCAAACTTTGCTGATTTTTGTCATCTGAATGTTTTTCGATATGTTTACAATAGAAGTGTAAAATATTTCTGCCAGCCCTGTGTGGTTGCAGATTTCCATCCTTTTGACAGTAGGAAACAATTCTCTCAGGCCAACACAGGTCATTTCAATGGATTCATTGATCTTTTTGCGTTCCACCATAACTCTAGGAAGCCCAATTAAATCATCTCTGGTTTTCACTTGACCAGTTGTTCAACAACTGTTTGCTCAACATCTTTCATTTCCTTGACCTATGATTTCACAGTTGACTGCTCCTTGACCAGTTGTTGCCCAACTGGCATCTCTTTGAACAGACCTGGCATAACTGATTATCTTTAGACCTGTTTGTTGTTATTTTTAATTAGTTAAACTCCTCCCACCATTTGAATAACATTGAAGTCATGACATACACTTGTGTTCAAGATTGAGAAGTTTTGTCTGTGAAATAAACATAGATTTTCAAATCTCTTGAACTCTTTGTGTTGTAGAGTTGTCTAAAGCATACTACTAATCTTGAGATTTATGCCTTCCTGACCATGCACTTTCCATAGATTGTAATCTCTGTTTCTTCATCCATAGTGTATGATCTAATAGTAATGACAATAGTAATTGATAGTAATGGTAGAATAGGGAGTATGCCAAGCCATGAGGTTGCCAACTGTGTTGGAAAATACTTCTGGTGGGTTGGTGGGCTTTGAACTCACGTTCCCAGAACATTAGCCTATTGATTACTAGACCAGTGACATTACCACTGAATTATTGCCTTTCTCCATCCTAGTTTTAAGATGCCATGAGATTAGTTGGAGCTGAATGCAATCATAAGCATTAACCTTTTCAAAATCATTCCCTTAAACAGCACGGTCTGTATGCATTGAATACCTACCTGAAAATGGAACATAAATAACCAACATTCACCCTCAAATTTCCTGACATTTTCTTGCAGTATTATTCAAAAAAATTCTCATATTCTTCTAAAACAGATGATAAAATGCTCACAATAAATTGTTAGTTTCTGCTGTTTGACTGAATTTTTCCTTCTTGCATCTTTGCCAGAATTCCCAACAGCGTCTCCGTACCAATTCATGGATGAACCTCCTCAGCATCAATATCTACTGTATTCATCTCAAAGTCTTATGAGAAAAGGTCACTTGCCTTCATTGCGTATGATTAGGAATGCTGGGAGTTTAATGATTACATTCAGAGTAACAATTTTCATCATTAATTAATGATGTTCTTTATTCGCTTTAGACTGACAGCTTTATTG
Source organism: Rhincodon typus (assembly GCF_021869965.1). Taxonomy (NCBI): domain Eukaryota; kingdom Metazoa; phylum Chordata; class Chondrichthyes; order Orectolobiformes; family Rhincodontidae; genus Rhincodon; species Rhincodon typus. Next base: position 108,298,308 of record NC_063336.1, read on the forward strand.
TTGTCAGAAACTTGCGGATTAATTTTGGATGTGCAACGTAAAGTACATTTCCTGAATATTTGGTGGTTGCTGCCAAACTGATCTTCCAGGAAACAGCTTCCATGCACTGCAGTTTTGAAGTTCTACATTGCTATTGTCATAATTAGTTATAATTGAATAGCAGAGGAAGCATACTACTTGTCTGTTGTGAAAGCTAAACTGATTCATAGTGGAGCTTCAAGTAGTGAAATTTGATGTTGATTTCGATGCTTCCCCACTGCAAAGGTTAACCTCATGACAGAATGGAAAAATGAAAAGTTCTTGTGTAAACCCCTTTACAAACCTATGCTGTGTCCACAGGATTGTCAGATGTGTTTAGTAACTATATGGATCAAACATTCTTAATGATGCAATTAATACAAAGCATTCCTGAGATTCCTTCTATTATGTTGAGAATAAATCTAGTAGTTCCCTGCTCTAACTTTGTAGGAGGTATCATTAAACAGTTATGAAGATGTTGTTTCTGCTTGTTGACCTGTGTTATATCTAACAAAAATGTTTATTTGGTGACAGTGATTTTGTCAAGCTGACATCTTCATCCCGATAACCTGTTACATTCTGAGGCTTCAGAAAGTAGCATGATCCTTTTATTAATTGATGCCATGCCTCTCATGCTCCCATGCCTTTCTTTTCTATGAGGAGCATTGATCTGTACGGTCCAGTGCCTTTCTCTTCTCCCTCATTCCTTCCAATAGGGTTTCCAGGGCTGCAGCTGCAAGTCTGACTCTCTTCTACTGAAGAGGCTGCATAATTTACCAAAACGGAGAGATGGTGGCAAAGTGGCGCGGAGAGATGGTGGCAAAGTGGCAGTGCCAGTATACTAGTAATCCAGAGGTGCAGCTTAATGCAATGGGGAAAAATGGGTTCTAATGGCAGACAGTGGAATTTAAATTCAATTAATAAGTATCTCAATTTTTAAAATGTTATTGATTCAGGGGCTAGGGTCTTTACTGGCTGGATCAACAACCTGAATTGCCCTTGAGAAGGAGGGTGTGAGCTGCATTCTTGAACTGCTGCAGTCAATTTGATATAGATACATTCGCAATGTTGTTAGGGAGGGAATTTTAGGATTTTGACCCAGTGACAGTGAAGGAACAGCAATATATTTCCAAGTCAAAATAGTGAGTGGCTTGGAGAGGAACTTGCAGGTGGTGTTCCCATGTATCTGCTACTTTTATTCTAGATAGTAGCAGTTATGGATTTAGAAGGTGATGTCTTAGAAACTTTGGTGAGTTTCTGCAGAGCATCTTGGAGATAACACACAGTGTTGCCACTGAGCATTGGTGGCGGTGGGAGTGAATGTTTGTGGGTGCAGTGCCAATCAATAGGGCCATTTTGTCTCAGATGGTCGATAGTAACCCACAGGATGTTGATATTCAGGGAGCCAGTGATAGTAATGCCATTAAATGTCAAGGGGCTTGGGTTAGATTCTCTTTTATTGGAGATGGCATCTGTATGGTCCGAATGTTACTTGTCATTCGTCAAACCAAACCTGGATAGTGTCCAGGTCTTGTTGCATTTGGACATGGACTGCTTCAGTATCTGAGGAGTTATGAATGGTGCTGAACATTGTGTATTCATCGGTGAACATCTCCACTTCTGACCTCATGATGGGAGGAAGGTCACTGATCAAGCAAATGATGATGCTTAGGCCTAGGATATTACCCTGTAGATGTTCTGCAGGTACGTCCTAGAGCTGAGATGACTGATCTCCAGCAACCACAACTATCTTGTTTTATGCCAGGTATTACTCCAATACTGAAGAGTTTGCCCTCTGATTTCCATTGATTCCAGTTTTGCTAGGACCCCTTTTTTTCCTTTATTCATTCATGGGATGAGGTAGTCGCTGGCCTGGCAGCATTTATTGCCCATCCCCAATTGCCCAGAGGGCAGTTGAGAGTCAACCACATTGCTGTGGGTCTGGAGTCACATGTAGGCCAGACCAGGTAAGGGTGGCAGTTTCCTTCCCTAAAGGACATTAGTGAACCAGATACGTTTTTCCCGACAATCGACAATGGATTCATGGTCATCTTTAGATCCTTAATTCCAGATATTTTATTGAATTCAAATTCCACCATCTGCTGTGGTGGGATTTGAACCTGGATCTGCAGAATATTATCGGGGTCTCTGAATGAACAGTCCGGCGATAATACCATTCGGCCATTGCCTCCTCCACTTTGTCAAATGCAGCCATGATGTCAAGGGCTGTCATTTTCACTTCACCTCTGGAATTTAGCTCTATTGTCCATGTTAGGGCCAAAGCTGTGATAAGGGCAGGAGCTGAGTGAAATGAGAACTGAGCACCAGTGAGTAGATTATCGTTAAGTAAGTCTTACTTGATAGTGAAGATTGTGGGTAGTATGATCATGTTGTAATTGCCCGGGATGGATTTGTTCTGCTTTTTGTGGAGCTCTACTTTACAGGACACTTCCACTTTGTCCATAATGATAAGCCCAACCTTCCAGTTGCTTATCAGTTCAAAACGCCATCTTCCTCCCATGCTAACACTTCTGCTCTAGGCCTTCTGCAATGTTCCAGTGAAGCCCATTTCAAGCTGCATCTCATTTTCCTTATGTAATTTACAGCCTTGAAAACTAACATAGAGATCAACAACATCAGAACATGTACGTAATTTTCCATTTTGATTATATACCTTTACCACAAATCTGTGCCTTGTTTGCATGGGTTTGCTCTCAGCAGAGCTGACCTGTTTTCTGCTTTTAACACTACCAAGAACACCTACATTTCATCTGTATCCCTCCTCTACTTTCATTAGCACTCAATTTGCCTTTTACTCCTGGCATCCTGATCTAATTGCTCCTACTTTCCTTTTGTCATCACCAAAAATAATGTCACTTGCCTCTTCAGTTTGAAGAAAATTATATTGGACTTGAAAAGTTATCTCTGTTCCTCTCTCCACAGATGCTGTCAGAAGTTTCTCTAGAATTTTCTGTTTTTATTGCTGAAATATCACATTTGATGAGAGGTCAAGGGAGCTCCAAAAGGATGGATTTAAAAGGAAGAATGCATCAAAAATTCAACAGTGTTCCTCTGGGAATTTTCTCAGATTGTGAACATGATGTGAGAAAAGACAGCTGGCTGGGGAGAGACCTATTTTGTGATTTCCCCTTTCATGAATAAACAAATACAGGAATTGAAAGCCAGTCTACCATGATCTGTGCAAGCTATTGAAATGAGGAGTATTTGTGAGCTTTGGTGCAAGTGTGCGCTAACCTGGATTCAAGCACTAGTGTACTATGAAAGTTACAATCAAAGAATCAACCACAAACCTGCAGGTAAAGATTATCTTGCCCTGAGTGTTAGAAGTCGGTTTTTCATTAAGCCAATCAAAAAGCATCAGGACAAAATGGTCTTTCCCTCTGAGTGGTGCCAGCTAACCACCATTAAAAAGAAACAGGACAAAAGGATTTCAATTAACTTGTGAAGACAAGAATCCTGAAATTGACTGTTCAACTATCAATGTTTGACTATCTACAACTCATAAAAAAAAACCCAGGAAGACTAATTTGTATATCTTTTAACTTTCATCTTTCTTTTTGGACTTACTTTTCACTTTCAACATGTGCATATGTGTTTTGGATTATTATTTCTTCTTGGGTTCAGTAACTCATAAATGCACTCTGTTTTGGTTAAGAAAGCCTGGAAATATCAGCTTTTTTGTAAAGCATCCACAATGGAAGAGATACTTTTTCAACTAACCTTGTGGTAATCAACCAATAGGATGGGAGAGTAAAGAAGGGCAGGCAGTCAGTTTCCTATATCTGTGTGCTTAATGATTTGTTGTAAATTGTCTGGAAATGTTACAGGTTGAGAAACTCACTTGGAAACTAGCTATAATGCCGTTGCTTATTGGTGTTAATAGAGAGGTGTTTGTGGCTGAGGTTTTGAGTACAGTTCTCCTGCTGTTCCTCAGTGCCTTACAGATGCCCAGTCTTGAGTTTCTAGATACCTAGCCTGGTGGTAATACCACAGAACATGACAGAGTGTATAACATTGTAAACTAATCTCATGCCATGAAGTATCATTGATTGCCACAAATAAAATCTAAGCAGGTCTGGCAGCATCTGTGAATAAAAGAAATCAGAGTTAACGTTTCGTTTTATTCACAGATGCTGCCAGACCTGCTGAGCTTTTCCAGCAACTTCTGTTTTTGTTTCTGATTTACAGCATCCACAGTTCTTTAGGTTTTTTACAAATAATATCTAAAACTCTATACTAATACCTTATATGGAAGGAAATCTGTCACCCTTGCTTAGTCTGACCTATATGTGACTCCAGTCACACAGCAATGTGGTTGACTCTTAACTGCCTTCAGCAAGGGCCAAGTAAGACACTCAATCCAAGGTTGATTATATTTGGGCAACAAATGTTGGACTTGGCAATGGTACACACGTCCAGTGGAGAAATAATGAATGATGTTTGCACTCTCCTAGGTTCCATTTGGTCACACTAGATGTTTAAATGCTTCAGTGTTGCAAGTCACATGTCTACTTCTTAAGAATTAAGTTGACTCCTCATTGAGTAGCCCATGATTTGGGTTTTCAAATGTGCCTACAACTCTCAAATGTCCAGTAATTTTTTGCACCAGTCAGCAATATTACTCATTCTGTCCACATTAGTTTAAAGTAACATGGGGAACAGGGGAAAATAAATCCCGAAATTTTAAACTGTAAGTAGCAGCATTCCGTAAAGAAAGCTAGCACTCAGGTACAGCAGGTAATCAGGAAGGCTAATGGAATGGTGGCCCTTATTTCGTAGGGGTTGGAGTATAAGAGTGGGGAATTCGTATCACAACAAGGTGCTAGTGAGGCCTCATCTGGAGTACTGTGAGCAGTTTGGGTCCCCTTGCTTAAGTGAAGATATTATTTTAGTGGGGAGGCGATGGCCTAGTGGTATTATTGCCAGACTGTTAATCTGGAGACCCAGATAACATTCTGGTGGACCCCAGATTCAAATCCCACCACGGCAGATAGTGGAATTTTAATTCACTGAATATCTGGAATTAAGAGTCTAATAATGACCATGAATCCATTGCCGATTGTCAGAAAAACCCATCTGGTTCACTAATGTCCTTCAGGAAAGGAAACTGCCATCCTCACCTGTCCTGGCCTACATGTGACTCCAGTCCCACAGCAATGTCGTTGACTGTTAACTGCCTTCTGGGCAATCAGGGATGGGCAATAAATACTGCTTAGCCAGGGACACCCTCATCCTGTGAATGAATAAAGAAAAAAAATTATTTCATTGGAGGCTGTTCAGAGAAGGATGTTTCCTGCTATGGAGGAATTGGCTTGTGAGCCAAGGCTAAACAGTTTGGGACTCTACTCGCTGCAGTTTAGATGAATCTTGTTGAAACATCTAGGGTTCTTAAAGGGTAAATGCTGAGAGGTTTTCCCTCATGGGAGAGTCTAGGACCAGACAGTATAGTCTCAGAATAGAGGGGCACCAAATTAAGACTGAGATGAGGAGGTATTTCTTTGCTCAGACGCTTGTGAGTCTTTGGAACTGTGGGAGCAGAGTCCTTGTATATATTTAAGACTGGGATAGATAGATTCTTGATCAGTCAGGGAATCAAGGGTTATGGGAAAAACACAGAAAGTGGATGTGAGGAATGTTGGATCATCCATGATCCTATTGAATGGTGGAGCAGGCTTGACGGAGCTGAAAAACCTACTCCTGTCCCTATTTCTTATGGTCTTATGGTTAAAACTTCACTATAAATAAACCTACAACACAATTACATAAAGTTGAAAAAGAAGTGTTTGAGTACATCATGCATTGTCAGTACACTTTTTTAGTATTTAAATTCTAAACTAAATCAACCTCCATTTCTGTATATTCACCAATGATACAAATTTGCAAAAGTCAGTAAACTAATGAAAGCCTTGTTTATTATTGGTTTAAGGTAAACTGCTTGACAATGTGCAGTTGATCAGAAGCTACACAAATTACGGGAAGTGATTTCTCATTCTGTCTTTAAAATAGTGCTAGAGATTCTTTTCTGTTGAGCAAAGAGGCAGGCACAGTCAAGGTCACACACTCAGAATAATAAAAGGGTTGTAAAACAGAGCCTTTACTTACTTGTCTCTAATACTAATGTAATCAAATATTGATTGGATGACCTGCAGTGTTCCAAAGCTTTCTGCAGGCTTAAGTTTATAAACTTAGATGATGAAGAGTGGCATTATAAATAAAGAACTCTAAAGATAACTGAAAAGGTATCAAACTATTTCTTTTGGGCTTAATAATCTATGAGGTGAATATTTTTACTTCAAGGTTAACACTTTCATTCAAACAGAAAGAAAGGGAGTAGTCAGTGGAATGTAAATCTCTACCTTTTCCGTATCTCTTTGTGTTGGTCATTAACCCCTTCCCTAACATTGGGAAAAACACACTTTTATTCTCCTTCTCCTGCTCCACAAACTCTAGCCCGTACCTTCACCACACATGAAATACTGTTCAGATGGATATGATCAGCTGGGAGGGGAGAAAGGTTCTTCTTTGTTTGTTGTGTGAAATTGTAAATCAATTCCTTCCGCTGGTGCTTCTGATTTCTCTGCAAGTAGCGAACACAGAAAATCTCCTCCACTGGATGCAACTCTACAAGGTGCTGGTGAGACCAAATCTGGCAGTTCACACTTTCAAATGGCTGTGCTAATATTGTATTTGGCTAGAAATAGAAGCATTAAAAACAGGAAGCTATCAAACCTCCAGCTTTTGGAATGGATAAAACCAGTCAAAGGTTAAATCGGTAAAAAATATTGGGGGGCATGGGGGAGGGAAAATAGAGAAAGTGCCATATTGAGCACAGGGTTTTATAACGCATTCAGTCCCATTGAGGAAGGCAGCAATCAAACTTCAGGCTACCTGCTTATCTAAATGATTTCAGCATGCTCCTCAGCAAGGCTCAGCTGCACACAACGCTGATGCCTTCAGCAATGCTGAAAATGGAGTGGATGCTGGTACGTTCCTGCCCTGTGCCCCTTCTCAAATCCCACTTTACCCTCACCCTGCTGTCTGGCATGAAGTGCAAGCTTCTGATGTTTCTCGTCGGGAAGTGATTTCATGGGGGGTGGGGTGCACCAGAAGTGTGGCACGCGGGGTCACTCAACTGGGGACATTTGTGAAATCGCGACTTCCTGATGCTGGGCTTAATTGCAGTGATAGAGAGTGTGATGTATTTGCAGCAACATTGAGCATTACCATTATGCCAGCCTACTTGTAATATATTTGAATACAAACAAATGCTCTCTAACGTGAGATAGTATTCAATAAAGTCTTACATTTAATACAAAGTCAGTGGTGCACAAGAATCTTGGAGCAGCTGAGAATTTTAGGATGCCTGTTTAAAAGTGGAATACACCAGTCAGCTCTGCGTGGTTATTTGAAAGGTCAGTCGTTTCTTTTGTTTAACTCAATGGCACAAGAGACAGGAATAGGAGAGTGGATTTGTACATGGAGTCTCTGGACATGGCAAGGTTAAACCAGTGGTGAGGTGAGTTATGGTTTGGGATTGAGGTCACAAAGGAGTGAACTAGGAAAGGTCCAGTATCGTGTGTTTGGGAGTTAGGGAGGTGGGAACAGTCAGCTATGGTAAGAAAGTGAAGGGCTGAAGGAGAAAAAGCAGAAGTGGCACACAGTTCCAGTTAATACGGTCGGGAATGGCACACTGTTGACAAAATCCTAGCCTGCTTTTCATTGCAGCCCATTTCCCCAACCCAGCCCTGATCTACAGATAGATAGACCTTAGGTTTAGGGTAAAAGTTCGGCACAACATCGTGGGCCAAAGGGCCTGTACTGTTCGATGTTCTACATTTCTAGTTCTGGATAACCAAGGGCTGGCATCTCACCAGTCAGGGCAGAGTCAGCACGAAGGGCGAGGGCTACATCTCTAATGAACGACAATTGGCAATTCATTTGGCATTCAGAGCCACCAGCTTAGACACTGGCACTGCATGCACTGTAGAGAAGGTGATGAATTCCTATTTCCTCCATTATAGGACTTTTGTCACTTCCTCGATGTAGAAAGTAAACTGAGAAATGTTGCTACTGTCACCTGCTGTTGTGCCGTGAAAAGTTCACTGGCAGAGAAATCGAGGGCAATGCTGGCATTGGCAGCCGGTGGGAACATTATCCTGATCCTATTCTGCGGCTGCAGGTCAGGCTGTGGGATCTAACACACTGCTTCTGGCTGATATAGAGGTGGAAGTGCTTGGTGACTAGAATCATCTATTGAGAGCCCTCCTTTTCCTCTTCCTCCTTCTGCACAAAGCTGCCCCTCTCTGCTGCCCGACCTCCATGTCAGAGTCCTGCTGAAGCCTAACGACACTGTAACTATAGCCAACATGACTGAAGTAGCCTTCCTTCTGACAGGCCTTCCAAATCCAGGACCACTTCCTTGAAAATCCAAAGGTTCGCAAAATTCATCCAATAATACAGAGCAATGATACACCTCAACCACAAGTCAGATGGTTAGTCCCTTAAGTAACACTAAATTTATATAAGAACTGACCTTGCTTCTGACAACTAAGGCTCATTTCTGATACTTAGGAAATATAGTCCAGTTAAAACTCTAAATAAGATCTATAAAAGATGAAAACCGAAAGAACGGCGGATGCTGTAAATCAGGAACAAAAACAGAAGTTGCAGGAGAAGCTCAGCAGGTCTGTCAGGAAGTGTGCACTCAAAGATGGTGCTCCAAATCACTATTGCAGGCTGCTTGTTGTAATGACAAAATCCTAGCCTGCTTTTCATTGCAGCCCATTTCCCCAACCCAGCCCTGATCTACAGATAGATAGACCTTAGGTTTAGGGTAAAAGTTCGGCACAACATTGTGGGCCGAAGGGCCTGTACTGTGCTGTACTGTTCTATGTTCTACATTTCTAGTTCTGGATAACCAAGGGCTGGCATCTCACCAGTCAGGGCAGAGTCAGCACGAAGGGTGAGGGCTACATCTCTAATGAACGACAATTGGCACTTCATTTGGCATTCAGAGCCACCAGCTTAGACTCCTAGTGCAGACAAAGCAGGCCTGCTCTCGCAGACTCTTAAGGCTCATTACACTCTGTAAGTGATTAAGAACCATTACTGCTAACATTTCAGCAGTCTTAAACTTTATTGGTGTTTGCAGCAATGGCTATAGGAAGGATATTATCGAGCTGGAGGAGGTTCAGAACAGATTTACCAGGATGTAGAAGGGTATGGAAGGCTTGAGTTTAAAAGAAAGGCTAGATAGGATGGGACATTTTTCACTGGAGCTTAGGAAGGTGAGAGGCAACCTGATTGAAGTTTATAAAATAATGCGAGGTATAGATAGAGTTAATGGTAGCTATCTTTTCCCTAGGATCTGGAAATTTCAAGACTGAGGGTACATTTTTAAGGTGAGAGGAGGGAGATTTAAAAAAGACATGAGGGGAAATTTTTTTTATACAGAGGGTGTTTCGCAAGTGGAATGAACGTCCTGAGGAAGTGGTGGATGCGAGTACAATCACAATGTTCAGAAGACATTTGGATAGATACATGAATAGGAAAGGTTTGGAGGGACATGGGCCAGGAGCAGGCAGTTGGGACTAGTTTAGTTGGGAATATGGACAAGACCTGCAGATGCCGAAATCCAAGGTAGACAAACATGAGGCTGGAAGAACACAGCAAGCTAGGCGGCATCTGGAGGAAAGGAGAAGTCAACATTTTGGGTATTACCCTTCTTCAGGACTAGATGTGGGTGTAGGGGGAGCTGCAGGTAAAGAGAGGGTTGGGAGGGGTGTAGCGGAATGGTGGTGATAGGTGGGCACCACTGAACTGGATCCATCATTTCCTCAGGAAGTTCATTCCAGTGGAGTGAACCAAATTGGCTGAAGACTGGTATCTGTAACGTTGGAGAGCACTGGAGGAGGCCGAGATGGATCATCCATTCGGCATTTCTGGCTGAAGACTGCTGCTAAAGCTTCAGCCTTATCTTTTGCACTGATGTACTGGGCTCTTCCATCATTGAAGATGGGGATATTTGTGGAGCCTCCTCCTCTTCCAGTGAATTGTTTAATTGTCCACCATTATTTACAACCGGATGTGGCAGGACTGCAGAGCTTAGATCTGATCTGTTGGTTGTGGGAGCATTTAGCTCTGTCTATCACTTGCTGCTTTCACTGTTTGGCGTGCAAGGATTCCAATAGCCATTTTAAAGAGGTGAGTTGATGAGAGGTCTAGAAAATAGAGGATTTGGGAGTAAGAGAGAGAGTAGGGGATTCTTGATAGAGAGATGATGATGATTGGGGGATGAGGAAAAGACAGAAATAAGGGATTAGAAGATGGGTAGAGAGAAGGAGACAAAGGAATAAGGGTCTTGTAGAAAAGGGGAGACTGGGGAATCAAGCTTCAGTAAAAGAGGGAGACTTGGAAATAGGTATACATCAGGAATATATCAGCAACACAGGAAATAATATTGTATTATTGGCTTAAGCATTACAGAGCATTTCACAATGTTAAACATTTTATATAAATTCTAACTGGTGTTTTCCTTTCTTCTGTCATAAATACAGAACAAAACTAAATTCACATACAGAAAACAATTCAGATTATTTTGAAGCACAATGAGCCTACAATTAGGTAGTATATTCCTCCCTGAGCATGGCCTGCTGATGTCACTTTGGGAGAATTTGTCCTCCACCCACCCTAAGGCTTTCCCATTGAATTGAGGTAATGTCTAACAGTATGGGTACGGTTGTCAACAGGATATCTTCATGTGCCATGGAGCTCACTTCGAGGAATAGTGAAAAAAATCACTCCTCTATTCACCTTCTATCATCACCTCCCCCTCTCTTTATTTATTTCAGAGCCTGCTTCCCCTCCCCCATTTCTGAAGAAGAGTCCAGACCCAAAACGTCAGCCTTCCTGATCCTCTGATGCTGCCTGGCCTACTGCGTTCATCCAGCTCTACACCTTGTTATCTCCTGTATGGTTCCTGCTCCTGCTGAGACAGACATAACCAGCTGCCTCTAGATAAAACAGAAGCAGATTCTTTTCTTTTAAGTTTTTAAAAATTCCAGGCAGAAAGCATGTGGTGAATTATGGCCTGTTTGGTAATAGCCACTTGGCAATTTGCATTTTAAATGTCCTGCTCCACATCTGCAAAATGTTGATGGTGGTGAATCCATTGTGGAAGATTTTCTGGTTGCTTACACATCATGTAAGGGATGGCTTTTTGGTTAGGACTGCTGCCTCACAGAGCCAGGGATGTGGATTTGATTCCAGCCTCAGGTGACTGTCTGTGCTGAGTTTGCACGTTCACCCTGCAACCGTGTGGTTTTCCTCCGGGTGCTCCAGTTTCCTCCCATAGTCCAAAGATGTGCAGCTTAGGCAGACTGGCCATGGGAAATTGTCCATAGTGCCCAGGGATGTGGAGGCTTAGGTGGATTAGCCATGGGGAATGAGAGGTTATGGAGATAGGGTAAGGGACTGGGTTTGGCTGGGATGCTCTTAGAACATAAGAACATAAGAACTAGGAGCAGGAGTAGGCCGTCTGGCCCTTCGAGCCTGCTCCGCCATTCAATAAGATCATGGCTGATCCTTTCGTGGACTCAGATCCACTTACCCGCGTTCTCACCGTATCCCTTAATTCCTTCATTGTTCAAAAAAAATCTACCATTTTTTAAAAAACATTTACTGAAGTAGCGTCACTACTTCACTGGGCAAGGAATTCCATAGATTAACAACCTTCTGGGTGAAGAAATTCCTTCTCAGTTCAGTCCTAAATCTGCTCCCTCTAATCCTGAGGCTATGCCCTCTTGTCCTAGCTTCACGTGCCAGTGGAAACATCCTCTCTACTTCTATCATATCTATTCCCTTCATAATTTTATATGTTTCTATAAGATCCCCCCTCAATCTTCTGAATTCCAATGAATATAATCCCAATCTACTCAGTCTCCCCTCATAAGCCAACCCCCTCAACTCCGGAATCAACCTAGTGAACCTCCTTTGCACCCCCTCCAGTGCCAGTACGTCCTTTCTCAAGTAAGGAGACCAAAACTGCACACAGTACTCCAGGTGTGGCCTCACAGCACCTTGTACAGCTGCAACATAACCGCTCTGCTTTTTATTTCAATCCCTTTAGCAATGAAGGACAAAATTTCATTTGCCTTCCTAATTACTTGTTGTACCTGCAGACCTACCTTCTGTGATTCATGCACAAGGACACCCAGGTCCCTCTGCATAGCAGCATGCTGCAACTTTTTACCATTCAAGTAATAATCCTTTTTACTATTACTCCTACAAAAATGTATGACTTCACATTTATTTACATTGTATTCCATCTGCCAGACCTTTGCCCACTCACTCAATGTATCTACGTTCCTCTGCAAAGTTTCACAGTCCTCTGCACACTTTGCTTTGCCACTCATCTTAGTGTCATCTGCAAACTTTGACACCCTACACGTGGTCCCCAACTCCAAATCATCTGTATAAATTGTAAATAATTGCGGTCCCAACACCGATCCCTGAGGCACACCACTAGTCACTGACTGCCAGCTAGAATAGCACTCATTTATCCCCACTCTTTGCTTCCTGTTAGTCAACCAATCCTCTATCCATGCTAATACTTTACCCTTAATGCCATGCATCCTTATCTTATGCAGTAGCCTCTTGTGTGGCACCTCGTCGAAGGCCTTTTGGAAGTCTCGGTACACCACATCCACTGGGTCCCCATTGTCCACCTCGCTCGTAATGTCTTCATAGAATTCCAAAAGATTTGTCAAGCATGACCTGCCCTTCATGAACGCATTCTGCGTCTGCCCAACGGGACAATTTCTATCAAGATGCCTTGCTATTTCTTCCTTGATAATAGACTCAAGCATCTTCCCCACTACAGAGGTTAAGCTGACCGGTCTATAATTCCCCATCTTTTGTCTACTTCCCTTTTTAAACAGTGGCGTCACATTTGCTGTTTTCCAATCTGCCGGGACTGCCCCAGAGTCCAGCGAATTTTGGAAAATTACCGCCAGTGCACCTGCTATTTCTCCCGCCATCTCTTTTAGTACACTGGGATGCATTCCATCAGGGCCAGGAGACTTATCAATCCTTAGCTCCATTAGCTTGCCCAACACTACCTCTTCCGTAATTATGATTGTTTCCAGGTCCTCACCTACCTTCGTCTCTTTGTCTATTACTGGCATGTTATTAGTGTCCTCCACTGTGAAGACTGGTATAAAATACCTGTTCAATGCCTCGGCCACTTCATCATATCCCATAACTAAATTCCCCTTCTCATGCTCTAAAGGGCCAATGTTTACTGTAGCCACTCTTTTTCGTTTTATATATTTATAGAAACTTTTCCTATCTGTCTTTATATTCTGTGCTAGTTTTTTCTCATGTTCTATCTTACTTTTCTTTATAGCTCTTTTTGTGGCTTTCTGTTGACCTTTAAAGTTTTCCCAATCTTCTAGTTTCATGCTGTTTTTGGCCACTTTGTATGCCTTCTCTTTCAATTTGATAGCCTCCCTTATTTCTTTAGACACCCATGGCAGATTACCCCTTTTCTTACAGTCCTTCCTTTTCATTGGAATATACTTTTGCTGAGCACTTTGAAAGATTGCTTTGAAAGTCCTCCACTGCTCTTCAACTGTCCCACCATAAAATCTTTGTTTCCAGTTTACTTTAGCCAAGTCCTCCCTCATTCTATTGTAGTTCCCCTTGTTCAAGCACAGGACCCTGGTATTGGATTTTATCTTCACACTCTCCATCTGTATTCTAAATTCAACCATACTGTGATCACTCCTTCCAAGAGGATCCCTAACTATGAGGTCATTAATTATTCCTGTCTCATTACACAGGACCAGATCCAGGATAGCTTGTACCCGCATTGGTTCCATTACATACTGTTCAAGAAAACTATCACGGATACACTCAATGAACTCCTCCTCAAGGCTACCCTGACCGAGCTGGTTCGACCAATCTACATGTAGATTAAAATCCCCCATGATAATTGCCGTACCATTTTTACAGGCATTAGTTATTTCTTTGTTTATTGCCCGCCCCAATGTGATGTTATTATTTGGTGGCCTATAGACTACGTCTATCAGTGACATTTTCCTCTTAGAATTTCTAATTTCTACCCAAATGGATTCAACCTCATTCTCCATAGAACCTATATCATCTCTCAGCACCGCCCTGATGGCGTCCTTGAATATCAGAGCTACACCACCTCCCTTACCTTCCTGTCTGTCCTTCCGAATAGTCTGGTACCCTTGGATATTTAACTCCCATTCGTGACCATCCTGTAACCATGTCTCCGTAATGGCTACCAAATCATATTCATTCGTGATGATTTGTGCCGTTAACTCATCAAGCTTGTTACGAATGCTACGAGCATTCAGGTAAAGTGCCTTTATGGTAGCTTTCTTTCCCTCATGATTTCCAACATCTCTAATAATATCTCCTGAGTTATCCTTTTGCTTCTTTCATAGTCTGCCTTGAACTTAAACCCTCCTGCACACATGCTAACCTGCTGCTTACCTTCTTATTTACCATCATACTCCCTGTCGTTTTCCCTTTCCCTTCCCCCCAACTCACTAGTTTAAAGTCCTAGTGACCACCCTATTTATCCTTTTCGCTAGAACACTGGTTCCAGATCGGTTCGGGTGGAGACCGTCCCATCGGTACAGATCCCTCTGGTTCCAAAACTGATGCCAATGCCCCATGAAATGGAACCCCTTTTTCCCACACCACTCCCTTAGCCAAGTGTTTACTTCCCTAATTTTCTTATCCCTAAGCCAATTTGCACGTGGCTCAGGCAGTAATCCGGAGATTATGACCCTCGAGGACCTGTTCCTTAATTTCGTTCCTAGTGCTTGATAATCCCCAGACAGGTCCTCCATCCTAGCCTTGCCTATGTTGTTAGTCCCAACGTGGACCACAACAACTGGATCCTCCCCCTCCCGCTCCAATATCTTTTCAAGCCGGTCAGAGATGTCCTGCACCCTGGCACCGGGCAGACAACACACCATGCGGGACTCCCGATCCGGCTTGCAAAGGATACTATCTATCCCCCTAACGATAGAATCCCCTATAACTACCACTTGTCTTTTTGCTCCCCCCTCTTGAATGGCCTTCTGCACCATGGTACCATGGCGAGCTGGCTCATCCTCCCCGCAGCCCTTTTCCTCATCCACACAGGGAGCAAGTATCTCGTACCTGTTGGATAAGGTCAAAAGCTGAGGCTCCTCCACTCCTGAACTCAGGATCCCCCTACCTGCCTCACTTGCTGTCACACCCTGTTGTCCCTGATCACCAGCTGAATTTGAATTACTTAATCTACCAGGTGTGGCTGCCTCCTGAAACAAAGCGTCCAGGTAACTCTCCCCCTCCCGGATGTGCCGCTGCCCAAATATATTCCCGGCAGCCCCCTGGTCCTCGCAGTCGCCTGTCCCTCTGCAGCTGAAAAATGAGGGCTTGTGTAGATCTGACGGGTAAATGGCCTCTTTCTGCATTGTAGAGATTCTAAGATCATCGGAATATATTTGGATTAGAATAAGATGGGGTATAAGTTCTAGCTGAGTGGTGTAGAGTGGATTAGGATACCAAAGTGTGTGACAGAATCAGCCACTCATTTTATGCCGCACCTGACTCCTTTTGCATTGAGCTTACTCGATTAAAAAATTCAGATCAGACGTAAAGGCAGAGAAGAGAATTTGCTTTTGACCATTTTGCAGTAAAGTCCAAGACCGATTTATAATGTTTATATCATCTAATTTGAAACATTTATTATCATACGTATTCAATGCAAAAAGTGTGTACCTTCACCTTACATACGTGGCGCCATTCACATTAACCTAGAATAAGAAATGAAATATAACTTAAGAAAGTTCAACTTTGCTTTCCACTGTCACAGCCTTGCTCAGGGGTTTCTAGCCCTCGCCATTCTTCCTCCAGGATCCCGCTCTCAGCTGCCCCACCGGCCCCGCTCTCCCTTCCACTGCATCACACCGGCCCTGCTCTCACTGCCACTGCCTCACCGGCCCCACTCTCACTGTCACTGCCTCACTGGCCCCGCTCCCACTGTCACTGCCTCACCGGCCCCGCTCTCCCTTCCACTGCCTCACCGGCCCCGCTCTCCCTTCCACTGCCTCACTGGCCCTGCTCTCACTGTCACTGCCTCACCGGCCCCGCTTTCACCGTCACTGCCTCACCGGCCCTGCTCTCACTTCCACTGCCTCGCTGGCCCCGCTCTCACCGTCACTGCCTCACCAGCCCCGCTCTCACTTCCACTGCCTCACCAGCCCTGCTCTCACTTCCACTGCCTCACCGGCCCCGGTCTCACTGCCACTGCCTCAGCGGTCCTGCTCTCACTGCCACTGCCTCACCGGCCCTGCTCTCGCCAGCCCACTCTTGATCCGCTGCTGTTTCTCTGGCCCACACTCGACCCACCATCGCTGCAGTACACAGGAACCTGTGTGATCAGCTCCCGCCACATGGTTACCAGCTGAGACTGGCTCCTTCCCTCATTGAATGTGCACCATGACTTACCTTGAAGATTCCCTGTTAGCGACTGTCTGCTGGGATTACCAGTGTGCAGGTTCCAATTTCTACCCACTACCCCCAACCACACATCGATGAGAATTGGCCTTATTATGTCTTCGATTTATACCTGAGGGAGGGACCAAAGCATTCAAATTAAATCATCTCTTGCAATTAATGAGCTTTACATCCTAACATTCCTTCTCTGCCACATTCTATCATTGTGTTGCTGTAAGTAAAACAGTTTAAATCAGGTCACTTCTTTACATTTCCAAGGCACAGGGGGTGAAATTGGTGTACGCTGGTAATGCAAACAGGTTGGATATAGCAAATCGATCAAAGTCTAAACATAGAACACAACCTATTTTCCTTTCCAAAACTGGGTGCCCGTTCACTGTTGACCTGTTTCGCTCTACTGCTGGAGACTAATTTCCCCCACATTTGTAACTCTCCTGATTGATGGTGACCCTATGAGAAATGCAGTACATGGTCTTGGGGACTCCACTTTCATTGGAGCACTGCATTACATTAAATCACTGGACCAAAAACTCAGGTACGAAAACAATTGTGCTCTTTGTGTTGAGATGATTTGTTCAATGTAAATAAATTTATGTGCCTTTCAGAATTGACAATGCCTCACTTTCCTTCAAACTATGCTCTTGAGCACGGAGATTCATTCAATGCTTACTTACTTAACAGTGGTATTTACTCATTCCTTGACTGTACTTTGATCTGAAGGGAAATTATTCTTTTTAATCTAAAATTATATTCCCAGAAGGCATGGAATGTTGATTCATTCCTCTCGCCCTGTTCTTAATCCTTAATGAAGCAAAGTACAGTCAGACCTCATTAGCCTAGCTCACTTTACGTTGTCATTCATGCTTACCGTAAAACTTGAAATCAAACATAAGAATGTTATTCTTTCTATTAATTTTACCTCATCATTAAAACTTTACCCATAGTGCATACTGTTCAGCCTTGTCAAAAGCACAAATGCTTACTGCTTATTTTGCACTTGTACTGCAAAAACACTGTTAACGAGAAGCATATAAGCCCCATTTCTGAAGAAGGGTCCCGACCCGAAACATCAGCTTTCCTGCTCCTCTGATGCTGTGTTCCTCCGGCTCCACACTGAGTTACCTCTGACTTCAGCATCGGCAGTTCCTACTATCTCTGATATAAATACAACTGTTGAGTCCACATCTGCAAAAATAAGGCAGCAGTCTATTTGCAGCCCAAACAAAGTCAAGACGAACCTGGCAATTTGGCACCAAATGTCTACATTGAACATAACATCTTTGTTATGTGCTGTAAATGTGTTTGTGAGACAAATTCAAGACATAGCCCATCATGTTATCAATGAAGGGATTGGGTCAGTTAACGCAATTGGCTGGACAACTGCTTTGTAATGCAAAGTGACACCAACATCACAGGCTCAATTCCTGTATTGGCTGAGGTGGCCATGAAGGATTCTCCTCATTAACATCTCCCCTTACTTGAGGTGTTAATCAGAGGTTAAACCACCACCAGTCATCTCTCTTTAATGAGACAGCAGTCCTCTAGAACTTTTCTTTTAATTCATGTGTGGCAAATGAGCATTGCTGGCTGATCATCTGTTGCCTGTCCCAAGTGGCTCTTGAGAAGGGGGTGATGAGCTGCCTTCTTGAACTACTGCATTCCATGTGCTGTGATTTGACCCACACTTCCCTTTCGGGAGAGAACTCCAGGATGTTGAGCCTGCTACAGTGAAGGAACGGTGATATATTTCCATGTCTGAATGGCATGTGGCTTGGAGGAAAACTTGCAGGTGGTGGTGTTTCCATGTAGCTGTTGTCCTTGTCCTTGCAGATGGAAGTTGTTGTGGGCTTGGAAGGTGCTGTCTAAGGACCTTTAGCGAATTTCTGCAGTGCATCGTGTAGATAGTACACATGGCTGTTAGTCAGCGTTGGTGGTGGTGGGTGTGGATAGTTGTTGATGCAGTGCTAATCAGCTCAGCTTTTTTGTCCTGGATGGTGTCAAACTTCTTGAGTATTGTCAGGGCTGCAACCATCCAGGCAAGTGGGGAGTATTCCATCTCAATCCCGACTTGTGTCTTGCTGGTGGTGGACAGACTTTGAGGAGTCAGGAGGTGTGTTAGTTGCTGCATTTTCCTAGCCTCTATTGCTGTGGTAGCTAATGAGTTTATATGACAGATCCCATTGAATTTCTGGTCAGTGGTAACTCCAGGATGTTGATCATGGGGGATGTCAGTGATGCTAATGTCATTGAATGTCAAAGGGCACAGGTTAAATTGTCTCCAATTGGAGAAGGTTATTGCCTGGCATGAACGTTACTTGCTACTTTTCAGACCAAGCTGGACATTGTCCAGACCTTGTTGCATTTGGACATGTTCTGCTTCAGTATCCGAGGAGTTATGAATGGGTCTTGAACCATTATGAACTTATCAGTGAAACATCCCCACTTCTGACCTTACGATGGAGGGAAGGTCATTGATGAAGCAGCTGAAGATGGTTGGGCCTAAGACACTACCCTGAAGAATTCCATGCCCTGGAACTGAGATAACTGACCTCCACCAACCATGACCATCTTCCTTTGTGTGAGGTATCACTCCAACCAGCAATAGTTTTCCTTCTGATTCCTATTGATTCTAGTTTTGCTTGGGCTCCTTGACGCCTCACTTGGTTGAATACAGCCTTGATGTCAAGGGCTGTCACATTGACCTCACACTTGGAACTCAGTCGTTTTGTCCATGTTTGAACCAAGGTTGTAATGAGGTCAGGAGCTGAGTGGCCCTGGAGGAACCCAAACTGGGCATCACTGAGCAGGTTATTGCTGAGCAGGTGCTGCTTGATTACACTGCTGATGACACCTTCCATCACTTTACTGATGATCAAAAATAGATTGATGGGATGTGTAGGGAGTGCTACCTGGTTTACTGTTTACCAGCTCCCTGGTTCTGACACTGGGCTTATGTAGTAGAATGTGGGTGTAGTGGAAAACGCAGGAGGCAGATGTTTCAGAGACAAAGAAAACTCTGATTTTATTGAAAAAACAAGCAAACTTTAATATATTTACAGAAAACTAGAAAGTGAATATCAAAATTAAAAACCCACCTATCTCTGACTGAGATAGTAGGGACTGCAGATGCTG
>NC_063336.1:108333020-108333125 GCF_021869965.1 Rhincodon typus
GTATTCCTGGGGCTCGCTGCTCATGTTATTCCAGGGGCTCGCTGCTCACAGTATTCCTGGGGCTCACTGCTCGCAGTATTCCTGGGGCTCGCTGCTCATGTTATT
>NC_063336.1:108333135-108409767 GCF_021869965.1 Rhincodon typus
GGCTCACTGCTCGCAGTATTCCTGGGGCTCGCTGCTCATGTTATTCCGGGGGCTCGCTGCTCACAGTATTCCAGGGGCTTGCTGCTCGGGTTATTCCAGGGGCTCGCTGTTCATTTATTCCAGGGGCTCACTGCTTGCATTATTCCAGGGGCTCACTGCTCGCGTTATTCTGGGGCTCGCTGCTTGCGGTATTCCAGGGGCTCGCTGCTTGCATTATTCCAGGGGCTCGCTGCTCACAGTATTCCAGGGCTCGCTGCTCATGATATTTCAGGGGCTCGCTGCTCACAGTATTCTGGGCCTTGCAGCCCACATACTGTTCCAGGGGCTCACTACTCCAGGGACTTGCTGCCAGTACTTGTTGCTGCACCAGTATTAGTCTCTGGCGCTGAAGGGAGACAGGAAGTAAAAAAGAGAGGAATAAGTGGAAAACGAAAGAAAAAGAACAGGCAGAGCAGAGGAGCTCAAGCAGGAGTGTCCTACTCAACATGTCCCAGCAGAAAATGGTGACACATCCATGTATAGGGAGGCTTTGACTTGAGTATAGTGGTGCCTGGGATAGAACCCCTCTCAGGCTCACATCCTGCCTTTGGGCTCTTTCTCCACAATTCATTTACTCTGCCTCTCCCCGGGCCCCATCTTCTATATCAAAACCATCCTTCTCCTACCATCAGTTCTGAAGAAGGGTCACTGAAATATTAACTCTGCATTCTGTCCATATATGCTGCCAGACCTGCTGATGTTTTCACGAATTTCTGTTTTCGTTTCTGATTTCCAGCATCCGCAGGTCTTTGAGTTTTTTTTTGTCTGGTATTAATTTTTAATTCATCAGTTGGAGTCAGACTTTGGACTTTTTAAAAGTCAGTTTTCAACCAAAACAAGGTCATCAACTGAAACTAAAAATAGCTGACAATTTCCATTTGGTTTAGAGGCGTATGAAAACTCCACACGAGACAATAATCCCTGGAAATATATAACTAACTCCCTTCCTACTTATTAAACACACAGTATTACACACATGTAAGAACAAAACATTAGAAGTTAATTACTTGTGTAACAGATATTGATTTTCTCATGATGTGCACTAGTTAAACCTGCCTTTGGAACATACATTGGATTTTTGAACTTCTGATGGAGCTTGAGTTTCCAGAGGAAGAAGAAACATCAACTACAACCTTAAACTGCAAACTGAAGTCTAAAGATTTTGGATAGTTCACACAACTTGACTTACAGATAGCTATAACCCAGTGCTTTCTTACTTAATCTTTGTTTGCCTTATTGAAAATTAACTTGACCAACATTAACCTTCTCGACACTGCAATTTCTAGCATTGTATGTTTGGTTTGATTGTTCATGTCTACGCATGAGTTGAGGAAGTCAGGACATATCATTACATTTTCAATTGTTTTTATTACTTTTACATGGGTGCATTTTAGCCTAGTGACTTGTTAAACTCAAGGAAATCTACTTATTTTTCATATAAACAGATACATGCACACTGTATCCTTTCTAAATTCAAAATCCTGTTACAATGGAATGGGGCGTGAGAAAAGATGGGAGTGATTCCTCACCTGGTCAAAGCAAAAAGTTGTTTTTCTGTTTCAGCAGAAGAATTATGAAAACTTCTACATACGGTAAGATAAAGCTCAGAGTTAAAAGAGGCAAGAAAAGATAAAGGTGTTATCACTCTACTCAATCATAGCCCCATTGTGGTATGCTAGGTAAGTCTGACCACATTATAAAAGGGCTTTATACGGCTCATAGACAAATCATAAAAAATGTAATGAAGAAGACAAGCTAGTCAGGATCTTGGGTGAGCAGAAAATAGTCACTGATGCAGTTTAGGTGTCTCAGGTTCTGAGGGTATGTGACAATTGTAAATTCAAATCAAATGAGTATGGAAGCAGTATGATCAATTTGCACCCATTTTTGTGGGCTTTGAACTCATAACTGTATACTTTAAGCTGTACTGTGTATATAAGACCTTGTGATTAACTGGAGTACAGTGATTCTGATCAACAAGAAGGTACAAAATTAGAGCTGGACATTAAAATGTGAGATCAAGAAGCACTTTGTCTCTCTAATGGTAGTGGCAAACTACAATTTGTCTCTCCAAAATTTCATAGATACCATGTCAATTGAAATTTTCAAGATTGACAGTGACAGATTTGTATTAGGGTAGGGGATCAAAAGTTGTGGAACAAAGACTAGTATTAGATTTGAGGAAGTGTCACTCGATCCGAAATGTTAGGTCTGATTTCTCTCCACAGATGTTGCCAGACCTGCTGAGGTTTTCCAGCAATTTCTTGTTCTTGGTTCTGACTTACACTATCTGCAGTTCTTTCGCTTTTTGCTAGATTTGAGGTTTACCTGGAGCTGTATCGGGATCTGATCAAATGGCCGAATGTGCTTGAGAGGCAAGTTACTGTTTCTAAGCTCATAGAATTCCTACGGTGTGGAAACAGGCCATTCGGCCCAACAAGTCCATACCGACTATCCAAAGTGCATCCCACCCTGACCCACTCCCCTACCCATACCCTGTATTTCCCACAGTTACTCTACCTAACTTACACATCCCAGGACACAATTGGCAATTTGGCATGGCCAATCCACCTAACCTGCACATCTTTGGACTGTTGGAGGAAACTGGATCACCCAGAGGGATTGAGCCTATGTCCCTGGTGCTGCGGGGCAGCAGTGCTAACCACTGAGCCACTGTGTCACCCAAAACATTGATAAAAATGACCAAAACGTCTCTTCTTAATATTCGTCTCAGGTCAGCCCCATCCAATTTCAATGAACAACTTTGAGGAAATTTGTTAAACTGCATGGGAAGTACTAGTGCACCATAAGAACATAGAACATAGAACATAGAACATTACAGCACAGTACAGGCCCTTCGGCCCTCGATGTTGCGCCAACCTGTGAAACCAATCTGAAGCCCATCTAACCTAAACTATTCCATTATCATCCATATGTTTATCCAATGACCATTTAAATGCCCTTAAAGTTAGCGAGTCTACTACTTTTGCAGGCAGGGCATTCCACGCCCTTACTACTCTCTGAGTAAAGAACCTACCTCTGACATCTGTCCTATATCTATCACCCCTCAATTTAAAGCTATGTCCCCTCGTGCTAGCCACCACCATCCAAGGAAAAAGGCTCCCACTGTCCACCATATCTAATCCTCTGATCATCATGTATAAGAACACTCAATTCCCCTCAACTCTACTCTCATACATACTTCATGCCAATGGTTCATGTCAGCATCAGTTCCATTGGCTCCTTTGTATCACTCAGTCCTGGCCCAATTTATCTGCTAAAAACAAGCAAATCAATTAGCATCACAACTAAATGATTTTCTTATGCGACTCTTAATCATAATTTGAATAATGAGTTATCTCTGAGCCCTGATTCTAACTTTCCTTACAGATAAATTGATTTAATACATACTTTCAGTACTTTGAGCTTTCATTTGAGATACTGATTCAACAATGTTGTATGTACTGTAGTGATATTTAAATCTGGGAAATGGAATGGAACATAGAATATAGAACAGTACAGCACAGGAACAGGCCCTTTGGTCCACCATGTCAGCGCTGACTATGATGCCATTCTAAACTAATGCTATTTGTCTGTGACAACAAGGTGCAGAGCTGGATGAACACAGCAGGCCAATCAGCATCATAGGAGCAGAAAGGCTGACGTTTCGGGCCTAGACCCTCTACTGCTATCCTATCTGCTTTTACCACCTTCACTGGCAGTCCGTTGATACATTCTGTGTAAAAATTTTGCCTCCTACATCTCCTTTAAACTATCCGCCTCTCACCTTAAACCATGGCTGACACAGACATGGTGGACCAACATGTTCCTGTGCTGTGCTGTTCTATGTTCTAAGCCCCCTAGCATTGGACATTATCACCCTTGGAAAAAGATTCTCACTGTCCACTCTATCCATGCCTCTCATAATTTTACATATTTCTATCAGGTCACCCCTCAGCCTCTGACAAAAACAGTCCAAAGTCTGTCCACCCTCTCCTTCTAGCTAATACACTCCAATCCAGGCAACATCCTGATAATCCTCTTTGCACCTCCTTCAAAGCCTCTACATCCGTGTGGAGTTTGCATGTCCTCCCCGTGTCTGCGTGGGTTTCTTCTGGGTTCTCCAGTTTCCTCCCACAGTCCAAAGATGTGCAGGTTAGATGGATTGGCCATGCTAAATGCAGGGTTACAGGGTGAGGCTCAGGGACAGGGATCTGGGTAGGATGCTTTTCAAAAGGTTGGGCTGAATAGCCTCTTTCTGCATTGTAGGGATTTAATGGTTCTACATGCTCCCTATAATATGGTGACTGGAACTGCACACAGTACTCCAAATGTAGCCTAACTAAAATCTCACACAGCTGCAACATGACTTGCCATATTTTATACTCAATGCCCTGACCAATGAAGGGAAACATGCCATTTGCCTTCTTTATCATCTTATCCATCTCTGCGCCACTTTCAGGGAGCTGTGGACTTGAAATCCAAGATCCCTCTGTACATCAATGCCCCTAAGGGTCCTGCCATTTGTTGTATATTTTCCTCTTGTATTTGACCTCCCAAAATGCATCACCTCACACTTGTCAGGATTAGACTCCATCTGCTATTTCTCTGCCCAATTTTCCAGCTGATCTATTTCCTGCTGTATCCTTTGACAACCTTCCTCACTATCCACAACTCCACCAATTTTCGTGTTGTTTGAAAACTTACTTGTCAGACCACCTGCATTTTCATAAAAATCACTTATCTATATTACAAACAACATATTTGTTTCACAAAATATTTGAATAATGAATCAGCACCAATAATAAGTTTAAATGACTTCTTTAGTTTTGATGTATCGTTACGACTTTATAACAAAGGAAATCCTACATCTCATATCTGATCTACAAGCAAACAGAAGGTTTCTTAAATGGCATGTGCTCAATTAAAACACCTACTAGCTTTCTGTAGTTTAACTGATAGAATGATAACAACCCTACTGTCTTCAATAAAGAAACAACTGATTCAGAATAATCGTATCACTTAAGAAGGCTGCATTGTATAGCTCCTCTGTGTTAATAACTTAATCCCTTCTAAGCATCACCATGACAACTACATAATTGTGAACCTGGAAACAGTTGTCAGCCAAGTATTGGTAGCAAATTCAATATATTGCACAGTTCTATTAATGTCCATTATTTTCTCATCTATGATATAGCTCCTTTCTTTTTTGTGAAATCTCATTTCTCCCCCTGCATTATCCTGCTCTGTCACGTTTACTCGCTGCACAGCATAATGTATGAATTTGTAAATACAAATTATACCTGCTGTACAAATTATAAATGCTTGGAAGCTGGAATAAAAATAGAAAGTCCTCGAAATGCACAACACCTTGAATGGAAAAGACAGTTTAATGAGTGGAACTTTTCAAGGCTCAGCGTCGTCTGCAGGATCTCACAGCCAGACAACAATGAAGGCATCACCCTTGACTTACTGCCCATTCAGAACAATAGGTGGAAAATTACAAGCCCAAAACACTACAAGGTGTCCACTGTGTATGATGTCTGCATTGTGGTTTAGGAATTGGGAAATCCTTTTCGTATTTATATGCACCATAAGAATTGAGATTTATGGCAAAGAATTAAAGAAGCTATTCTTTATTGTGCCTGACTGTGATCATTTATCCTATCTTAGCTCCTCTGGATTTCATTCAGTCCTTCAAAGAAGATCATCTTTGTCCCCATTTCCAGTTCAGATGTAATGGTCTGCTTTTGGAGCATTCAAATACCTCTTTTCTATTCAGATGTTGGCGAATGAGATGTCAATTAGTCAAATGCGTCAAAAAGATTCAGTTCAGACCTTTTACCTTTATATATTTTTATCCAGCTTTGTAATTATGCTATAGCATTCACCAAATAACCCAGTAACATCTAGTGGTTGAATAAAAATACTGCAGCAATCTGGGCAATGCTTTCAGTGATAGCCTGTCCAGCCTGATATGTAGAAATTAACTGAAGTGTCAACTGCCCATCAAAACTTGGACATCTCATTTACCCTGGCTTGGGAAAATACCATTCACATAGATGATTAGAAAATCTTTATTTATCTGCAGTCACTGTTTCACATCTTTTACTATAGCAACTGTTAAAAAATTGCCATACATGTTATTGATTTACAAATCACTCGTTCATGCCATGGTTTAAGAACAATATACTATACAGCACATTATTTTTTGTAAGATAGTTACTTTTTACCTTCAACCTTCTTCAGCTTCTCCTGCTCAATGTAAACCCCAGGGATTGACTTCTGCTCGGACCTCTAGTACTGCTTTAGCCGATAACCAAGAACAGATTGAAGTAACATATTGTAGTTTTAGGAACTGGTTTCATGAAGAATTTTACACAAGAATAAGAACTCAAACCTTTTGGTTCATTCAGCCAACCTGCAGTCCCAGCATTGTGTCATGAGAATTGGGTACCTGGGAGAAAGGTGTGGTATGATGGTTCAGTGGTTAGCACTGCTGCCTCATAGCACCAGGAATCCAGATTCAATTCCAGCCTCAGGCGACTTGTGTGGAGTTTGCACATTCTCCCCATGTCTGTGTGGGTTTTCTCTAGGTGCTCCAGTTTCCTCTCACAGTCCCAAGATGTGTAGAGTAGGTAGATTGGCCATGCTAAATTGCCTGTAGTGTTCAGGGCTGGTTGGGTTAGGCAGGGGTAGTGGAATGTGTCTGGGTGAGATGCTCTTTGGCAGGGTGGTATGGACTTGTTGGGCCAAAGGGCCTGTTTCCACATTGCAGGGATTCTATGAAAGATAACCCCTGACATTTTTTTTCGACCGATGACACTTATCAATTCAATATGGCAGCAGACTAGATGCTTCAGCTGGAGCTCCTCTTCTCAGTCCGCTTCTTTTTCTTTTCTCTTGTTGTATTTCACTTCTTCTTTCTTCTCCTGGCACGGACCCTGCAAGGTGTCCTCACGGCTCGGCCAGGCGTTCCTCCTCGTACGGCGTGGGGAGACTTTCAGCGGCCCACGATGGTGTCCCGTCGGCCTGTGGTGGCCCCTCGGCATGGTGGTTGGCTGTGGGAGCGGCGAGAGCGGCGTTCGGAGGCTGTGAGCGGGTCCTGTCCCAGGCATGTTCCAGAGGCAGTAGGGAGAGCTCAGAGATGGCAGCTTCAGCACCAGCAACAGCAACAATGGCATCATGGCCCAACACGGGAGGAGTGAATGATGAGGGAGGTGCCCCAGTATTTGTGACACCAGTGGCGAGAACAGATAGCTGAGGGGGTGAGCTAAGTGCAGGAGATTGGGACGCAGCAACCACTCATAAAAGAATGTTGAACTTCTAACTTTATTCTGCTTTTTTCCTAGTTTACAATAAAAAGGACTTTAATGTTAACTATTACCTCGTTTTTTTATTTTTCTACTTATTCTATGAAGGCCTGTAAAGCTTAACTTCTTAACTTTGTTTCTTTTACTACTTTATACCTGAGTTTTTCGTACCTACGATGGCACCTGTGTGTCGAAATTACACATTTTTCACTCTATTCCCTTACTTATGTGACAATGAGTACTTGTGAAGCTCATCTCTGAGTTTGTGTGCTTCCTGAATCTGTCATTTCAGAATCAAAGGTAAACCGAATCACATCTTGATGGAAATCTCAAACCTCAAAAATGGGCATGTAAAAATTTTAGAAATCTGAAATCCAAGGACAAGCCACCTCCTACGCTTTCACTTCGGGTTGTAATGGAGCTCGAGTGTGCGTGTGATAATAATGGGAAAGCCATCCATCTACAAATCATTGGTTGCCAATTTAAATATTGTAATGAAGTTTGAGACATTGCTTCTCAGTGAAGTTCAGATAAGAAAGATGATGCTCCCTGAAAACCCACTGTGGGTATGGCTTCCTCAGAGATGCCCTTGTCCGCCCACTTTTTCTCGTGGTTGCTCCACATTTCTGCTGTCTTTTTTGCTGATTCCTTGTGTCCTTCTTCCCAAAGCATTAATGACTGCTGTTAAGCATGTTTTGAACACAACTAAGGAAAGGGACAATGGAAGGTGATGGCCTAGTGACACCACACCATAATTTGTTATTTGTGATAAAAGTAGCCAATTGTCTTCCTTATTTAACAAACCAGATCAAGGTTTGTAGATGATTGCAGGTGTGATTTTGATTGGGCAGTATTCAGCTCTATGTTTCGGTGCCAATCAGTGAGGCCTGAATGTACTTCTTGATGAAAACAGCAGCAATAATAAATTCTCAGGTCAGTTTTACCACTGCTCATCATTTGTTTCACAGACTTACAGAATTACTATGGTTCAGAAGGAAGCCACCCAGCTGATCATGTCTGCATTAGCTCTCTGAATGAGCATTGTGACTCCTCCCAATCTCCAGCCTTTTCCCCATCATACTGCTTATTTGTTTCTAGTGTTGTAATCATCTCGTGACCACTTGAATTCGTTAACCGAACCTACCTCCAACATGCTTCGTGGCAATGCATTTCAGATCCTAACTACTCCCTGTATGAAAAGGATTTTTCTCACCTCGCTTCTTTTGCAAAACACTTTAAATCTGTGCTCTCTGGTTGTCAATCCTCTGGCAAGCAGAAAGAGTTTCTTGTGTCTACTCTGTCTGGACCCATACGGTTTTGAAAACTTCGATCAGATCTCCTCTTCTGTATTGCTTTTCAAGGGAAACAATTCCAACTCCTTTCATCTACGTTCGTTGCTGAAGTTTCTCAGCTCTTAAACCATTCTCAGAAATCTCTTCTCCACTGTCTCCAATGTGTTCATTTTCTTCCAAAAGCACAGTGTCCAAAATTGTGCCCAATCCTCCAGCTGAGCTCTAACCGTTATTCTATATAAATTCAGCATAATCCCCTTGCTCTCGTACTCTATGCCTTATTAACTTCTCTGTCGACCTGTCACACCATTTTAAATGATACAGGTACGTATACACCCAGGTCCCTCTATGCTTGGTCAACTTTTAAAATTATTCCCTTTGTTTTATTCTGTGTCTTCATATCCTTTGCACCAAAGTGTATCACATCACAGACAACAAGGTGCAGAGCTGGATGAACACAGCAGGCCAAGCAGCATCATAGGAGCAGAGAGGCTGACGTTTCGGGCCAAGACCCTTCATCAGAAAAGGGGGAGGGGAAGGGGGTTCTGAAATAAATAGGGAGAGAGTGGGAGGCGGATAGAAGATGGATAGAGGAGAGGATAAGTGGAGAGGAAACAAACAGGTCGAAGAGGCGGGGATGGGGCCAGTAAAGGTGAGTGTAGGTGGGGAGTTAGGGAGGGGATAGGTCAGTCCAGGGAGGATGGACAGGTCAAGGGGGCGGGATGAGGTTAGTCGGTAGGAGATGGGGGTGCGGCTTGAGGTGGGAGGAGGGGATAGGTGGGAGGAAGAACAGGTTAGGGAGACAGGGACGAGCTGGACTGGTTTTGGGATCAGTCGAGGGAGGGGAGATTTTGAAACTTGTGAATTCCACCCCAACCTTAAGTTTACCTGGACCATCTCTAACACCTCTCTCCCCTTCCTGGACCTCTCTGTCTCTATATCGGGCAACCACCTAGAAACCGATATTCATTTCAAGTCCACTGACTCCCACAGCTACCTGGAATACTCCTCCTCCCACCCACCTTCCTGCAAAAATGCTATCCCCTATTCCCAATTCCTTCGCCTCCACCGCATCTGCTCCCAGGATGAGGCATTCCACTCCCGTACATCTCAGTTGTCCTCGTTTTTCAAGGACCGTAACTTTCCCCCCTCAGTGGTCGAGAACGCCCTCAACCGTGTCTCCCACATCTCCCGCAACTCATCCCTCACACCCCGTCCACGCAATAAGAACCAAAAAAGAATCCCCCTCGTCCTCACGTACCACCCCACCAACCTCCAGATCCAACGCATCATCCTCCGACACTTCCGCCATCTGCAATCCGACCCCACCACCAAAGACATCTTTCCCTCCCGACCCTTATCTGCTTTCCGGAGGGACCACTCTCTCCGTGACTCCCTTGTCCGCTCCACACTCCCCTCCAGCTCCACTACACCCGGCACTTTTCCCTGCAACCGCAGGAAGTGCTACACCTGCCCCCATACCTCCTCCCTCACCCCCATCCCAGGCCCCAAGAAGATTTTCCACGTCAAGCAGATGTTCACCTGCACATCTGCCAATGTGGTACACTGCATCCGCTGTATCCGTTGTGGCCTCCTCTACATCGGGGAAAACAAGCGGAGGCTCGGGGACCACTTTGCAGAACACCTACGCTCGGTTCGCAATAAACAACTGTACCTCCCAGTCGCGAACCATTTCAACTCCCCCTCCCATTCCTCAGACGACATGTCCATTCTGGACCTCCTGCAGTGCCACAACGAAGGTTGCAGGAACAGCAACTCATATTCCGCTTGGGAACCCTGCAGCCCAATGGTATCAATGTAGATTTCACAAGTTTCAAAATCTCCCCTCCCCCTACCGCATCCCAAAACCAGTCCAGCTCGTCCCTGCCTCCCTAACCTGTTCTTCCTCCCACCTATCCCCTCCTCCCACCTCAAGCCGCACCTCCATCTCCTATCGACTAACCTCATCCTGCCCCCTTGACCTGTCCGTCCTCCCTGGACTGACCTATCCCCTTCCTAACTCCCCACCTACACTCACCTTTACTGGCCCCATCCCCGCCTCTTCGACCTGTTTGTTTCCTCTCCACCTATCCTCTCCTCTATCCATCTTCTATCCGCCTCCCACTCTCTCCCTATTTATTTCAGAACCCCCTTCCCCTCCCCCTTTTCTGATGAAGGGTCTAGGCCCGAAACGTCAGCCTCTCTGCTCCTATGATGCTGCTTGGCCTGCTGTGTTCATCCAGCCCTGCACCTTGTTGTCTCGGATTCACCAGCATCTGCAGTTCCTACATTCTCTGTATCACATCACACTTCCCTGCATTGAACTTCATCTGCCGCCTATCCATCCACTTCGCCAACTTGTCAATGTGCTCTTTACAGTTTACAATGCTCCCAACTTTTGTATAATTCACAAACTTTGAAGTTGTTTTCTACACACCAAGATATATATATATATATATATAAATAAAATATTATATAAAGCAAGCACCCCATTACTGAGCCCTTAGGAACTTCACTACAACCTGTTCACCATCTTAAAAAATACCCATTCACCATTACTGAGATAACAAGGTGTAGAGCTGGATGAACACAACAGGCCAAGTAACATCAGAGGAGTAGGAAGGCTGACATTTCGGGCCTAGACCCTTCTTCAGAAAAATTCACCATTCACCATTCATCATTCACCATGACTCTCTGTTTCCTAGCTCTCAACTAATTTTGAATCCATGTTTCTACTGTTCTTTTTCTTCTTTGACCGTTAACTTCCTCGCAAGTCCATTGTGTGGTACTGTTTCAAATTCCTTTTGAACATCTCATCAACAGCGTTTCCCTGACCAACCCTTCCTGTTACCTTTACAAAAATTCCAGCCAGTCATTTGGACATGGCTTCTCCTTAACAAATATGCTGGCTCTTCAAAATTAACCCTTATTTTTCTACACGGCTATTAATCCTTATCAGAATAACTGTTTCTAGAAGTTTCTCCGCCACCAAAGTTAAACTGATTGGTCTGTTATCGCTAAGCTTTACAACATTATGAACAAGGGTGTAATATTTGAAATTCTTCTTTCCTCCAGCACCACACTGGTTCCAGGAAAGACTAAAACATTATTGTCAGTACTTGAGCAATTTCTCACTTCTGCCAATATCCTTGAATACATCTCATCTGCTTCTAGTGCCTTATCATCTTTAAGCAATGACACCTTATCTAATACCTCCTCCTTTTCAATTTTGAACCCTTCTAGAGGCTGAGTTCTCTTATCTGTCACCTAAAAGGTAAAGACAGAAGGACATTTTCACTTAACACCCTATCAATGTGTATATCCCCTTCATAGTCCCGGCTTGGTCCTATTCCTCCTTTCACAACTCTTTTATTATCGATGTGTGTTGGGGATTTCCCTTGATGTCAACTTATGTCTTTTTGCATAGTACCTCTTTACTTCCCTTATTTGCTTTTAGATGTCCCTTTTTAACCTTTATATTCTCAATTGTATTTTCTACCTGTTATAAGCACACTTTTTCTTCTTTAATTGAGTTTACATCTCCTTCATTATTGTTTCCCTAAACTTCCCCACAAGACTAATCCTGCATGGCATCAGCACTGCCTACTCACTCACTCAATTTTATATCATCCACCCCATTCCAGGAGAAGACAGTCCATAATAGGGCAGAAAAGGTATGCCTGGGTGGACGGGTTTCTGACATGAGACTTCTCACCTACAATGAGAAAAGAATCTAGTCCCTCGCAAGAGAAGGCTGGGACTCCTCTGGTGGAGATGCTGAAACATCTAGGTCCCAGTTTTAGACACCACAGACGGGGGAAACACATATTCCCAATTTTAGGAACTTGTGCTGCTGGTGAAAACTTTGCTGCAAAAGAGAGAACATTGCTGGGAAATCATCTAAGATTCACGGCCAGCACACAGGACACCCCAATCCCTGTGTGAACATCAGCTCCACACTTTTCTATCTGTGCTGTAACAAGGATGTGCCACGAATAATCAGAGAAACAAACACTCATAAAATCTTCACGTCTTCCATTATTATGTCATTTTACTTCAAAGGAGGTAACTGCAATGTCATGGCAATTGCTTTAGCCTTGGCTCAGTGGTAGTACTATCACAACTGAGTCAGAGATTGTGGGTTAAAGTTTCAGTCTAGAGACTAGACTAGAATGCATGGTCTCACTGGACATATCAGTGCAGCACTGAAGGGTGGGATACTGTGCTGTCTTGGTTCCATTTTTTTTGTAAGACATGTTAAACTGAACCCCCATTTTCTCCCCCAACAAACACATGAAATCCCGTGGCTCGACTGAAAGAAAATTAGGGGAGTTCTATCCAAATTCCTGGCAAACGCTTACCTCTCAGCCAGCATCTAAAAGGTCAGCTGATTGTTTCTGGTAGCTTGCTGTGAGAAATTTGTATGCTGCAAGTTATAAAATTGTTTTCTAGAGACAATGGGATTTTGCCACATATTATTCATAGCCTTCTGCGCTACCTGAATTGCAATGTATGTAAAAACAGTGTGCAGGCTAATGTTTAATGTTTATCTGAAGACTCAACAGAAGCATAATCTTAATTCCACAAACAAGAAAATATTATGCAAATTGGGAAAACTCTGAATAACAAAATTGTATTCAATGCCTTATTCCAATAATACTAAACAACTTTTTTACAGAACATTAAACTGAGAGTCTGTGAATATTGTAGTTTTTAAAATTTTAATTTGAAACCTAGATTGTCTCCATGGGAATAGTTAGGTATCCATGGTAATAATAAAAGAAGGCTGATGGCAATAGGAACTCAGTTGGAAGCTGCAAATCACAGTTAATTTTGCAGATATTATACAACAGAGAGCGTGTATTTTTAAAACTGTGTATTCAGTAGCATGATTCAAAACTATTCAGTATTTGTCAGTTGAATAATTTACAGAGTTTTTCAGTGAAGTGAATATATTCTCATTTGAACATTATGTGGAATGATATAGGTGTCCTGATTCCTCTTGAGATTTTCATTTTAAATTATAAAATATTGAAAAGGGTTAGGCACTGTCAGCCCAGTTGGTTCTTTCATTCACAGTGTTGTCCTATGGTCAGGTACTGTGATCAACATGTTAGTGAGCCAATTACATCCATGTACTGCATGCTGTTCAGAAAGTGGTGCCAGATATTACCCAGTTGGAATTCACAACAAATGTTCCCTAAGATCACCACTATCAAGAAGGTCGTGTACTTTATATGACCTTTAAAAGGTCATCTCCCTCTCATTTATGAGAGGGCTTTTACATTGTTTTATATTGGAAAAGAAATTATGAATTATGTCACTAATTACAAGATGGATATCAATGCAATTTAATTCATTATGAACACAAAAATTTATGAACACAAAAATATTTGTTAAACTTCTCTCTGAAAACCAAGCTCTACTACCTAAATGTGTTTTAATCATACTTGTAATTACACATTTACGAAATTAAGAACTGCAATTTGCCACATTAATGTGAAACAACAGATCACAGCATTACAATAAGATAGATTGTGTCTTTAACTTCAAACATTTAAGTCCCATTTTGATTGCAATGGATTGGTTTTCAAGTGGTGGGGAGAAGAGGAATGCTTGATCTAATATTCTTGGTCTTGTTGTGCTGCGATAAAAGAAATAGCTCTGTTGTGGTATGGAAAACATTGGGCTGAATTTTCCCATTCTGAGTTAGTCTTTTGTCGAGTAAGATATATGGGCCTGCTCCGCCAAGGCCCAGAGTAAGTTTTCTCATGTACTCTTCGATTTTTCTCATGGAAACATGAAGCCTACCCTGCCAGGAGCATCCAGTGTTCATATGCCTCGGTTGCACACCATTTCAGAGGCTATAAGCCGAGAACAGGTCCAAATGCTGTGTTGCTCGATAATTATAAGAGAGGACATGGCTCAGGAAGTTAAACTAGCACCCCGCTTTGTCGACAGACACCTGAAGGTCCTGCTGGATGGGGTGCTGGATAGAAAGGCAGCAGTTTATCCAATTGACTGCCAAAATGTCAGCTAACCAAGACCCAGATAGAAGCCCAGGTCAGAACTGTGTCCCGGGTCAAGAAGAACACATAGCAGCGTAGGAAGAGTAGTAATGATATTCTAAGTGTAGCTAGAGACAACACAGTGTGGAGCTGGAGGAGAACAGCAGGCTAGGCAGCATCAGAGGAGAATGAAAGTTGACTTTTCGGGTCAGGACCCTTCTTCAGAAATGGGGAGGTGGAAGGGAGCTCTGAAATAAATAGAGAAAGGAGGGGTGGGGCTGGGGAAGGTAGGTGGGATGGTGATAGGTGAGTGCAGGTAGGCAGTGGTGGGGATTGGTCAGTGAGGGGGAGGAGTAGATAGGTGGGAGAGAAGATGGACAGGTTGTGTCAGGTCGATGAGGCGGGGATGAGAGGGAGGGTTGGTCATGGGATGAGGCTGGGGGTGGGGAGATTTTGAAACTGGTAAAGTCCACGTTAAGGCCATTATGCTGTAAGCCCTGGGGTGGAATATGAGGTGCTGCTCCTTCAGTTTCTGGGTGGCTTTGTTGTGACACTGGAGGAAGCCCAGGATGGACATGTTGTCCAGGGAGTGGGAGGGGAAGTTGAAATGTTCACGACTGGAAGGTGTTAGCGTTTGCCATGAACAGAGCACAGGTGCTCTACAAAGCGTTCTCCAAGCCTCCGCTTGGTTCATCGATGTAGAGGAGGCCACATCGGGAGCAGTTTGGTGCCTTGAATGGAGGTGAGGGGGGAGGTGTAGGTACAAGTGTAGCACTTCCTGTGTTGCAGGGAAAGGTGCCGGGGGTGGTGGGGCTAGTGGGGAGTGCGGAGCAGACAAGGGAGTCGTGGAGAGAGCAGTCCCTACAAAAGGCAGATGGAGTGGGGAGAGAAATATGTCTTTGGTTGTGGAGTCAGATTATAGGTGGTGGAAGTGGCAGAGAATGATACATTGGATATGGAAGTCGGTGGGGTGGTGTGTGAGGACAAGGGGTATTCTGTTTTTGTTTTTGTTGGTGGGAGGGGGTGTGAGGGCAAATGTGCGGGAAATGCAAGAGATATGGTTGAGAGCGTTTTCGACCACCGAAGCGGGGAAGTTGCGGTCCTTGAAATAAGAGGACATCTGGGATGTATGGGAGTGGAACACCCCATCTTGACGTGGCGGACATGGAGGAATTGGGAGTAGGGGTGGAAGTGGAGGAATTGAGAGTAGGGATGGAGGCGGAGAATTGGGAGTAGGGGCGGACGTGGAGGAATTGGGAGTAGGTCTACAACCTGCCCATCTTCTCTCCCACCTATCCGCCCTACCCATCTCACTGACCAATCCCCACCACTCCCTACCTGCACTCACCTATCACCATCCCACTTACCTTCCCAGTCCCGCGCCTCCTCTCTCTATTTATTCCCCGGCTCCTTTCCCCCTCCCCATTTCTGAAGAGAGGTCCCAACCCAAAACGCCGACATTCCTGCTCCTCTGATGCTGCCTAGACTGCTGTGTTCCTCCAGCTCCACACTGTGTTATCTCTGACTCCAGCATCGGCAGTTCTAGCTATCTCTTCTAAGTGTAACTATCTTCTTTCTGCTCTCATGCTCACAAGGCTACCACTCGCTCTGATTCTGCCATTGCACTTAACTGTCACTGTCACCAATGCTCATGCACTACAATTCTCACTATAGCGTACATCATGATCATTCAACTGCTCTCACCCACCACATTCTCCCAAGCTATTAGCCTTTCCAGCCCTCTGCGCTTCCTCCTCATGCACTGGCGATACCTCACTCCTCCTCTGTTCCTTCATTGATCTTCCACCCATCCCTAGCATAGGCAATCCCTGTCCTTGTCTCATTCCAGGAAATATTGACACAAAACTGTTTTGAAAGGGTCATGTGAGGCACTCTTCCATTAAGACCACTGCGAGCTCCTTTCCAACCTTCTTAAGTTTGTATCTGTTAAGAAAGTCAACTAATTCCTTCCGCTCTCTTACATAGGAATTGAAGACACTCAGAAAGCCTCAAGACAAAAAGATTGCAGATTCTCAGATCCACCTCCACCTCTGAGGAGGAAGGTACTCAATCTTTCTCTCAAGGCATTTGCCTGGATCATTCATCGTCAGAGATGTTCACCCCCTGGAGTCTCTATCCAGATTAGACAGAAGGTGGGGGCCATATTCTAGTGACCACATCTCTGACACATCTCTGCAACAGATAGAGGAAAAAAAATGTCTTGGTCTCTGGTGCTCAGATAACTCGTATAAACCAAGTCAAAAACAATCCCTGGTTGGTTTGGCCATTAACGACTTTGTGAAAATGCGCAGTCAAGGACAGGAACAGCTGGGAGAATTGTCTGATGTGCTCAGTAAGCTGGATGAAGGATGTTGGAGTCCACATACATTATTAGGATCGTGCTGGCTCTAACATGCATGGGTCTGGCTGTTTCCATGGAGAGGTTTGTGACTGCCATGGAGACTTAGGACCAGCATACTCAGAGTCTGTCAGGCATGGATGGACCTGCACTCTATCACTGCGGTCATTGCTGCTCAGCATCAAGGTGAGAGGGACAAAGAACCTCAACCTTATTCCAGGTATCTCTTCCTCTCATTGAGTCAGGGTGGTGCAAGCAGACATTCACAGGTATGAGGAACCATACACACAACCCCTTGAAGCTTTCTCTCAGGCCACTCTGGAGGTGCCCACTCAATCTAAGCCTCTTTGCCTGTGATCCCAAAGCCTGCAGAAGTACCAGTTGAGAAAATTAAGCCTGCATCTGGCCAGGACACTTTAGTCGATATGGTTAAGTTGCATCCATATGAAAGATAAGCTGCTGTTCAGGCCTCTCAAGGAGTTATAAACCATTGTTCATCTATCACAAGCACCTGCTTTCTTGACTGCAAGTAGCCTCAGATGTTAGGGATGCTTGGACCATGATGTAGATGATTATAGCCAAAGCTTTGCACTTTAATGTGGTTAAATGCAATGAACAAGAATTGTTCTAGGCCTTGGAATGCATCTTTTCACACATAAACCCACCTTGTGTTATGACTGTGGTGGGAGGAATGTGCTGATAAGTATGCCCCACTACTCCACCAATTGCACAAATAGTTTGAAGTGTTGATTCAATCACCAAAGTGGTCTTTTGTACAACAATCCAGAATAAAAGAGACTTTGGAAGCTTCTTTAATGAGCTCAAAATAATTACGTGTTATAAACAAAATTTATTCTTAAACCAAGTGGAAAGCACTAGTCAACACCTCAGATATATTCTAAAATGAAAATATATTCCTTTAATCCCAAATGCAGACATACTCCCACAATACGAAAAGACACCCTTCTCTGCAGAGTTGATGTTTTAGAACAAAGGGGTTAAAAAAAAAACCCTGATAGCTATAGATCTGAAAACAAAGAATTGAATGTGATGATTTCTCATGGTCAAAATGGAATTTCTGACAGCTGTACACTGATGAAAGATATTCAGACTGATTTCAATCAATTTGGTTCTGAGTCTTTGGAAAATACTGATATTTGAAAACAATTTGGTTTCCAGGAACATCAACTGAGAAAAAGAGAGTGACTTGCAGCTTCTGGGGTGTCTGCATTATTACTACTCAGGTCTGTAAAACAGACAGCTAAGTTCAAAAGGAGTTGCTCAGAAAGAAGACCTTTCAAAACCAGGTTTTCTTATAATTAAGGGTCATAAACTCCATCTCTTCACTCCTTATAAGTGTTACTCGTCCTTACTCCCAAATCACCCGATTTTCTGTAAGTAGCAGGAGCCTTACAGCACATATTAAGCTGTTGATTTCATTCCTTGATAAAACCAGATGGTAAACTTTTTCAATCCAGAAAATGTCCAAACTGTTACATATCTTCCAGTTTCGTTCAGATAATGCGTAACAATAAAAATGTATTCCTAGTACGCGTGAGTGATAATACAGAATTGCTGATTCTTCACGTCTCATTCCATTGATCAGATTTTCAAGGGAGCATACCACCATTCAAAGTTGGGAGATGTACAAAGGGGAGCCTACATATCCATTCTCCTTCATAGCACAGTGGCCTGCTGGGGAGAGAAAGACTGCACAATTACCACCTTTTCCACATTTAATGCTGTTTTAAAGTAGGCACAAGCATTTCTGGGTAACTTCCTAGCCTACACATGTTCTGAAATATTGAACGTTAACAGATGGTCGAAAGGAGATGCCTCAGGATTCCTTTTAATATGCTGCCTACCAGGAGGGACTTTACTGCACAATTGGATATGACCTGCTGACTGAAGAACTGCTGAAACTTAGCACCATGCAATGTGAGTGCACTGCCTCACTGACTGCAGCTTTTCCCCTAAAGATCACATGGAACAAGTAAAGTGGAGATCCTTGAAGGTGGGATTATCTGAAAATATGAAGAGTACAATCAGATGGCTAATGAAACTTCTACTCAGCAATAGAAAATATCGAGCACTGCAACAATAACAAGATCCATACGTTTTTTGCACTAAGCAGGGTTGCTTGCCATTTAACTAATCAAATGTTTAGCAATCAAAAAAGTCCAAAGCCAGCTCACACATCCAGGAAGTGCTTTCTTTTCTTTCTTTATTCATTCTCAGGAAGATATTGATTAAAGACCTTCTTCATTGACTTACAGTTACCTCAGATTGATCAGCTAAGGGGTTAACTATGATTTAATTGAAACAGTCTATGTAACATTCCCAATAAAGGCGTTGGATTGAGTGTGAAATTATGTCATTTGTAATTCTCATTCTCCAAACTGAAAAAGAAAGTAAAATCACTGGTATAGCATAAAATACATACAGATTCCACAAAACAATGGGGTAAATAACAACTTTTAATTAATGACTATTAATTTAATCATTTAACACAGATCACGTCATTCCAAGAATTATTTAACCATGTCTTTTTATTATTCTCTGAATATCATAACTAAGCTTTTACTTAGGCCAATGTGGGCCATTTTAAGATGTAGGAATTGTTCTAGGAAAGGTTTAGTTTACCTTCGACCCTCCTGATGACTATGTGGTTTAGTATTAATGGAGTTGTTAACTAATCATAGCATCAATCAATTACTTTACAAGAAGACCAGACAGGACCAAAAGGAAGCTCAGGTAGTAGGGATCTTCGAGAAATATAAACCTAATGTTGACTTTTCCTTCTAAATGTGCAACACTTACTACATGTTACATTTTAAATTGCTCATAAATTTGAGCTTTTATTTGTATGCAATTGCTCTAATTTTCACTAATCCTCAGGACTTTAAGTGTTGACTCATTCACTCACTCATTGAAATATTGGCCTCAATATTAAAGTGGAGGTGGGATCTGAATGGAATGGGGGATTGGTGGCCATAAACACAGAAGATCATGTGATGCATGGGAATGTTCAATTTCTTTTAGTTTTGTTTAGATTAAGACTTTATTGTCACGTACTCATGAACAAAAGTATTGGACAGGAAAGCTTTCAATGTCACCACACATAGCGCCATCTTATGTACACGGGCCTAGGTATGAAAAACTTAAGAACAACGTAAAAAGAAATAAGAAACAAAGTTAAAAGTTAAACATTACGGTCTTTCTTAGTATTAAGTCAAAAAATAAAGAAACAAAGCTAAAAGTTCAACCACTACTGTCTTAAGTGCTTGGCTATGCTGGGAGACACTTCCTACAAGGGCTCGATCTCCTCCGCACTGTCTCAATCTCCCCTTCCGTTGTAATCACTGCAGATGAACCTCCATCGCTGCGTTGAGCTCGCTCCTGGCATCTCAAGCTGCCAAAGCCCCGATCCAGGCATCATCTGTTCTGGGCCTTGGCCTCACCTTCAGTCCAGCACAGATGTTTCTTCATAATCTCACTTCCGGGTCTTAAGTCTCTAACTCACATGAGCAGGTGAATGTGTATGCACATGAATTTCACCTCAACTGTTTGAAGTTCTGCTGAACAAATACAATTTGGAGAATCGGGGTGCAACATATGAAGTGAAGCGAGGCATGTTATAATGAAATATCTCTTCAATTCCTCTGTGGTCCACTAAGGGTTAGGAAATAGATACCTTTCCTTGGCAGGTGTGGCTGGAAGCAGCCTAAGAGGTGAACAGCAGAGATGGTATGTCAGAGCTGTTTCAATAACCTAACCAGAATAGTAAAGGTGAGCAGCATTGCAGATTCCCCTGAATTCTGTAGGGGACTCAGTCTGTCTTGTCAAATGAGCTCCATTCATATCACTCTTCACACCCTCTTAAGTTTCAGAAGCAATCATTGTTCCATTTCAATGCACTTCCTCACCTCCCACTTCCTCCATCCAACACTGCCACTCACTGCAATCTTTATGTAATGTGATACCACATCTGTCAGCTCTCATAGTTTTTGATACACAATGTCAATAGGCACTGTCAACATGTTTCCCAAATACATGCCATTGCTGCCTGAAATACATCGTCCTGTTTGTGACGTTTACCAAAAGCACAGCATGCTTTATAGACATTCATACATCTGTTGAATTCCTTTGCAGGGCAAAAATACAAAGCAGAGGGAGACGATCAGAGGTGGATCAACACTGTTTGTGTAGGTCACAAGTGCTAAGCTGGAAACATTGCAAATAAACAGTAGTCAGCCTCCTTGCGTACAAGAGATAGTGAAACTTGGAATTCCCTTGCTGCAGAGTAACTGAATAAATAACTCCAAGCGATATACCTGAAGTCCTGTTGACTTGGATTCAGCATTGCATTAACTAGGATCACCTAAGTGATGTGCATTTCAACATTTATACGTGCTTGTGACTATGTTATATCTGTTTCTTCTCTCTCCTGCAGCCTCTAGCCATTGTAAATGGCAGATGATCAGAGGAAGAGATGTTCTGGAGTCTGCACCATCAAAGGATACATGCAAACTCAGCAGCAAAAGAGTCCCTGGGCACTTTGATGGCTAGCCAGGTGTGGTCTTATTTAGCGAATCCACAATCCACATGACAATGAGCAGAAAGTGGTGATAGTCCTTTACAGTGGACACAGTCCTCTCTAACCCCTGGGCAGAAGCAGACTGATGCTCAATTGGGTGGACATTGGTAGGGGAAGGGTGATGTCAGCAATGGAACGGATAGCAATAAAGAGACAGCAGAAAATGTGCCAGGAACTGACAGACCCGTCTGGCATGCTTTCCAGATAGAATGGAAGAGTCTTGTCAGACATTTGTTGATTGAGGTAGCCATTGTGAGGATGGGTTACAGGGAGAGAGTAAACATTTTTTGTGGGAGTTGAATTGTGCTGCAGTAATCAGTTTCTGCAGACCTTGCTGATTCTCCTGGAGATTATGGATTCCAAATATTTCTGCTGTTTTTGGTGATAAGGTTTGGAAAGTGGGGACTCCTATTAAGTGTCTGCACATCTCAACCTACCCCTCCCCATAACCACCACCACTTCTACTTCTCATCTGGTACCCAAAGTGCTGTGTCTGGCAGAGAGCAGGTCCTCATCCTGGAGGCTACAGATGACTATGTCCACCAAACATGACCACGTTAACCTTTGGAAGGCCAAGCTGAATTTCTGTCAGTAGACACTGTTAGCTGACTGGTACCTGCTGTGAGCTTGACCATTTTGTTACTCCTCTCTTTCTTGCTCTCCCTGTCTCTCTGTCTCTTTGTCTCTCTCTCTCTGTTGCCCACTTACTATAACCATCTGGTTATAGTCCAACAGGTTTATTTGAAATCACAAGCTTTTGAAGCTTTGCCCCTTCATTAGCTGAAGTGAAAGAAAACGCACAGACACAGAATTTATGGGCAGAGAGATCAAGGGCAAAGAGATCAAAAGATCATACAAACA
Organism: Rhincodon typus; assembly: GCF_021869965.1. Classification (NCBI taxonomy): domain Eukaryota; kingdom Metazoa; phylum Chordata; class Chondrichthyes; order Orectolobiformes; family Rhincodontidae; genus Rhincodon; species Rhincodon typus. The sequence goes on from NC_063336.1 coordinate 108,355,605, forward strand.
GTGTGAGTGGAGTTTCAAATAATAAGTCTCTGCAGGTGATCAGAAATGTTAGACAGTGTAAGTAAAGTGTCAACAGCTGAATAAGAACACCTCAAAACTGTAGAATGAAGTCCCTCACAACTAGTTTCACCATGTCACTTCCCAAAGGAATAACAACTCAGCTGAGAGCACTGAACCATTATTCATAGTGGGACCTGGACCCTTAATTATCTTGATAAATCACCTTGCCTCTGTTTCATCGTGTGTCTAACACCTCAGAAACCCATGCAAAAGGTGATCATTTCAAGTTACTGGCAAAATTGCATAAGAAAGGAGCATCATTAGAACATTATAATGAAAAACCTGCTGCTCGAGGGAACTTGGACACCTAGAAACACAATATGATGCAAATTGAAATCAATACCTTTTCAGCTGATTCAAATCAGGTTTCTCAAATTTGACCCAAACCATCTGCGGAGACTAATAACAAACCCATTACTTCCACAGCTAAACTCTGAGTTGATTCTTCTGGTACTCTTCTGGTACTATTCTCCTGGTACTATTCTGGATAAATCAACATAGATTTATTGTAAATTATTTAGTACCCAAAGAATTCTAAGAATATCCTCTCACAACTTCCTCCATTCCAATCAGCTTATGTTCCATTTGCATAATTTCTCTTCATAATACAATTCCCCCATCCCCTTAACCAATTTTCCTTTCTCTTCTGTATCCTTTCAATAGCTGCATGTTTGCCTGAACACTTTTACTGTGGGAATAGAGTGTTGTAGGGTATTCAAAATTCAGTCACACCATTGATTCATTATGTGGCAAAATTCCAACACTATTTTGTTTAAATATTGGTCTTAAATATTTTTATATCTTAAATATTTCTTCTAACTTTGTGTGTTTATTAACGATAAACATGTCATCCTGATCAGGACTTATTGCAGAGGCAGTCATGCAAAGACTGCAATGCACTATCCTCCCCGTCATACAGCCAAAACTGTGGATCGACGCATGGGCAACACGCTTGTCATCATTAAACTCACCAAGTTAGAAGGGACACACCTTCTCATCAACAATGTTTTCACCGGGATCAAACTTAGGAGAGAAGAGGAAGACAACAATTAACTTCCATTCCTAGATGTCGGGGTAGAATGAATGACCAACAGGGTGTTCCCATCCACAGTAAACAAGAAGGCACCCCACACTGACCAAATCCTCAGTTTCCACAGCAATCACCCCACCATCCACAAACAAAGTTGTGTTAGGACACTATTCAAACGGGCCACAACACATTGTCACATGCCAGAACTACGCAAGAAGGAGGAAGAGCACCTATTCAAGGCATTTGCTAACAACAGATATCCCGACAACTTCAACCGCAGGTGCCTACTAGATAGACAACGCTAAGAGGACACAGTACACCCCAAAACACTGGCCACACGACCCTATATCAAGAATATATCAGAACTGACAATGAGACTCCTGCGTCCACTAGGAATCATGGTAGCACACAAACCCACAGCCACACTACGAATAACACTCACAAGGGCCAGAGACCCCATACCCATGACATGCAGGATCAACATAATTTACAAACTACTTTGCAATGACTTCAACAAACATTACATCGGCCAGACCAGAAGGAAACTAGCCATCAGGATACACGAACACCAGCTAGCAACAAAACGACACAATGAACTTTCCCTCATCTCAGTGCACTCGGACAATGAAGGCCATCAATTTAACTGGGACAACGTGACCATCCTAGCTCTAGCCAAGCACACACACACAAGGGAATTTCTTGAGGCCAGGTTTTCAACCCGTAATGCAATGAACAAACATGTGCAGTTAGATCCCATATATAAACCCATGCAGAACAGGACCAGAAATGACACAACCCAACTTAACAGACCAGATCATATAAATACCAAGCCGAGTAGAACAAATTTGCTTCATCGGAGGCCGCAATGATGATGTTACCTAGCACGGTGACAAAACATCTGTATGATAACCAGCCAGCTCGGCGAGCAAGCCAAAAACCTTATCCACAACCTGAGCTACAAATCTTTGCAAGAACCTTAAAATCTGTTTAGCTATTACACCTTTATAACCCATGCAAACAAAAATGATCAGCTGAGCTGTGTTGGTCATATTGAGGGACCCGTCAAACAGCAGAGAAAATTATTCACAAAACCTTCAGGTCCTGCTGTAGCTGCTGAAAGACGTCCTTAGACAATAATTCCACTTGTCTTACTTCTAAGGAAATTCCAACTGTCATGTATTGGATTCCTGTTATGGTTTTGTCTTTGTTCATGAAGTCTTTGAATTAAGAGTCAGTGGCCACAGTCATTGCTTTTTAATTACTTTGCTGCCTGTGAATTATTTCTTGTTCTTCCAGATGAGAAATCATGCTTCCATGCAGGCCTTACCTGCCCCTGTAGGTTAGACAATTAATAGATGAACTCTATTGCAGTAAAATCTTGCATTCTGTTCAGAGTTTCCAGATGGCACTGGAGCAGGGCGACACTTTGCATTTTGCACGTGGAAAACAGTTTTCACTTTATTTTTATACACAGGTGACAATAAATCTAAATCTGAACTGCTGAGCTTTCAACAAGGTCGTCAGCTTCTTTGCCCGAAGCATGCGTTCAAAGGCAAATTATGCTTGAATTTACTGTGTAACATTGTGTGGTGTCATTCCAAATTCCCTTTTTACTTATGTACTTTGATGACATATAGGGCAAACGTTTACCTTTTACAGCTTGAACAAAATTTGTTTTCCCATCCCATGTGGAGGTTGTACATTTTTGGTTTCTTTTCAGATTCCAGGTTCATTGTTGATCATTATTATTCATGGGGTCACTCATCCACTGGTAAAACAGCAGGACAGTCCTTGGATCCACGCCTCTGGAACATCCAGAAAGTTGGTGGTCCTTTCAAGTGTCGAGGCACGGGAGGTCACTGCTGTAGTTGCAATTTATTTCAAGGGTCCCTGGTCAGCTTGCATTGCTCGGATGTGGGGGACTGGCAGCAGTCCTCATAATTTTTCTTCATCTTGTGTAGACATATCATACGATCAGCTGAAGAAATGAAGAAATGCTGAGAATGGCAGTGAAATGGGACAAGTTGAGCTGTTCTTGCAAAGAGTCCTCAAGGACATGATGGGCCGAATAGCTCCCTTTGTTTCTAGTACTGTAATAGACTGGCTTCTCACACCAGTTTCTAGTATATTTCTCATTCATTTATTTGCAGTGCTGCCACAAAATTTGCTTTACCCTGAAATGATAGTTCAATTGGATCAAACTGAAACATAATATATCAATCTGGCAAGGCATGTTAGGAGAATCACCTTTCTCTAGCCACACGGCTTCCAGAAACAAGCATCCTGCAGTGCCTTGGACATCAATGTGCATGTGACAAGTACACACGGGCAGGTAGAGAGATTGACCTTCAGAGACTCTGTGACCAATCGCGATCTACATTTTGGAGACCATGACTCTACACTCTGACTCAACTCAAGCTCACAGCTTTGAAATAAAAAGAATTGACTTGCCTTTGCTGATGTTACCTTAAGACAGGAGATGTGGACGCTTTTTGGAATTAAGACTATGGGAATGGAGGGGTTTGTGGAGGTAGAGGGAGGATGGAATGATAGGTGTGAAAAGAACATGAAGATTTTTAATATTGCATCTGTCAAATAACAATGAAATTTTCTTTCGCATATAACTTTAGCTTCAATAACACTTGGGGATTTAGATGTTGCATAACATGAGCCTGTGTTTTTTTTTCAAGTTTTTACAAGCAAAATAGTTTTTTCAATACATGTTGAAGACCACAAGGCTATATGCCAAAGATTGGCTCCCATTTGAATTGATTTAATACCTCAGCTTAGAGCCTTGAAGTTTATCCAGCTTTCTTTTTTATTCATTCTCAGGTTGAGGGCATCGCTGGCAAGGCTGGTATTTATTGCCCATCCCTAAGGGTACCAACTCAAAACATCAACTTTCCTGCTCCTCTGATGCTGCCTGGCCTGCTGTGTTCCTCCAGCTCCACACTGTGTTGTCTCTGACTCCAGCATCTGCAGTTCTTGCTATCTCTTGTACCACTGGACCACTAATTTGTCCATTACTTTGATCCCCATTCCTTTCTGAGTTTTGGCTGATAGCCCAAGACTAACAGTGCCTGAAAATAGGACTGAATGGGAAACCTGACAATTGCGCTATAATTGGCAGGTTAAAAAAAATCCCATTACTACTGGTGGGACTCTGTTGAACTTGAGAATGCATTTTCCTATTAATTATTAAACTGGGAGTTTAAAACACATAGTAGGAGCAGAATACTTGAAAGAAAATGGCCCTGAAGCAAACAATAGCAAAATGCACAACTACAGAAACACAGAGAGGTGGCTATCACTCCTAATTTCATTTTATAAAGCGGGATTATCATAGTAGAAGAGAACTGTGTGATTGTGGATTCTATAATTAATCCAAGATTCTGTGCCTAGATTGTGTTATACATTGGCTGTTCCGTGCCTCATGGGCTGCTAAATCTATGATTTCTTTCGAAGAAGCTCAAATCGAGCCAAGAGCTTTCAACCTAATTTGTTCAGGAAATGCGCCACTGTGGAATTCAAACTAACTGACAGTCTGACTGATTAAAGCAAGCGTGCTAATGGCTTTTGCAGGCTATGCTCCAATTTCCTTGTGCCCTATTTCTGACCTATATCACTGGGGATTTGCACTGTCCCATTCACCTAACTAGTTTTTGCCCACCTAGACCATGTAAATTATTCAAAAGTCCCAGTGCTTGATGTAAGCTATGAAGTTGTCATTTACCACAACATGGTGAAAACAATAATTATTTAATTCATTCTGGAGTATGGAACAAGTGTCAAGTGATGCTGTTTTGATGGGTAATAACCTTTCCATTAAGTCTCCATATTATTTCCAGATTTTTTTTTTCTGTCTCTGTTTTAAAAGCTAGTATATTTGCTGACTGAACATGCTGCAAAATACTTTAACCTCCTTCTTCAGTTGCAAAACATAAAGTGGATAATCATTTTGGATTCCTATTAAATTTTGGAGGCAGCTGGTATTATACAAGCACTCTGATCGTAATGAAAATGATGCATGATACCAATGAACTGGCTCCCTCTCAGAACAAAGACAATTTCATGAGAACAGTGCCACTTCCAAAAAAAAATTACTGGGTTGTCTGCTGCATGTATCATAATATTTTTTCCTAATCTCTCCAGGTGTTATTTAGTCATGGTCACTAACATACTGCAGTGTATGTGAGCATTGTTTGTTCTAATCTCACCTAACCATACAATCCATCAGCCCGCATTGCAGTAATGTCTAGATTACCAGGTTGGGAAGTGAAATGCACAGACATGAAAAGTTCACAGTTGATGTCAGAAAAGAATTTGAATATTGCTTTGTCTAAAATGAAACCAAATCAAATTTTATTTTGATCCTGTGGTGAGAATCTTTATATGCGTACCTTTCCTTTAAGACAACTCACCTTCAAGTACTACACTTGATCTTAGCCAAAAGGCCGATGAAGGGTCTAGGCCCAAAACGTCAGCCTTCCTGCTCCTCTGATGCTGCTTGGCCTGCTGTGTTCATCCAGCTCTACACCTTGTTATCTCAGATTCTCCAGCATCTGCAGTTCCTACTATCTCTCACCTTCAAGTACTGTGTGTATAATATTAGAATTCTGCCTGCCAGTTGGCTTGCTTTGGGTTTTTGCAAACTGCGCACACCAAAATCAGGCAGTTTGTTGTAATAAAGGCAAAATGCTGCAGGTGCTGGATATCTGAAACAAACATAGAGAATGTTGGAGTAACTCTCAATGGAGACAATGCCAATGTTTTGAGTCCGACATAATTTTCTTCAGAACCGAATTCTGAGAACTGAGAAGTTTTGGAGAAGAGTTATATTGGACTTGAAATGTTAACTCTGTTTCTCTCCCCACAGATGTTGCCAGGCCTGCTGAGTTTGTGCAGCATTCTCTGTGTTGGTTTGCTTCATAACTTGTAATGTGTTTTATGGTTTTAAAAAGAAAACAAACACATGGAGTTAATCAATCCACAAAGAGAGCTTGATTATTGAAATGACACGGTGAACAGCAGTGGAAAAACAGTGATGCTATGAGGAATATGTACTCGAACGTTTAGCAAGCAAATTACCCCACAGGTGAAACACATGGTCAACAATCTTAAATTGAGCTGAAGTGCAGGAGACAACCATTTACATCTCTATTTGTTCCGGTACTGGTGAATGTTCAAAGCAGGTGAATCCATAGTCTTTCAGACTGAATGCTAACAAACAGAATTGTTGACTTGGTGATCATAGCCACCTCCATGGAAGATTTCCAGATAAGTTTGCTGGATAAAGCAAAGATTTATAGCATTGAAAAGCTATCGAAGGATACATGCAAGTATTGAGTGATTCCTATAGGTCTATGAAAATTATAGGTCTAAGCACAAACTTGGTGGTTGACATAATACATGGGACACCGGAACATAATCAGATATGTGGAGTATGCAAATTTCCGCATGCAACATGGAAATGCTCAACTTTCCATCAATGTTGTTAGGTATGTGTCAGAATGTGGCAGAGGCTATGCACCAAAGCAAAGACAGTTACAAAGAGCCATGTACCAACCCAAACAAACCAAGGAGTAGCTTCAAACTACAATAAAGACCATCTGGGATCCCACAAGAGGCACACACATAAAGTGATTTACAAATCAGAATTTGGCTATGTGCATGACAAAGAATAATAACATACAATTCACACGGCCAATCTCATGGAATACATCAATGTCATTACACCATGTGAAGTGTTTGCAAAAGTTCAAATGATCTGCTTTGGAAAAGTGGTAACTATTCATTATTGGCTAAGACTGGCACAGTAGTAACTGCCAGTACACTGCCCCAGCGACTTCCAATAAACATATCACTGTAGATATGAGCAGCCACAACAAACCAATGAAAATAAAACTTCCAGCAACATTCACCAATGCCACTTGCAGGGTCAATAGCATTAGAACGAAGGACAATTGACCCCACGCCAGGTTGATTGCAGCTATCCTACGATGTTGAATCTGCTGAACAAGAAATCGTAGGTTACTCTGTGATATCACATTGCTCCCGGTCTATGAAATCAGTCAATACAACAGAAACTGCAAGACCATTCAAGAAATACCTGCAGAACTGAATGCAAAAGAAAGACAGAACACTTTTTTTCCTGAATTAATGAAGTTAAATTCTCAGCTGTTTGCTGTGGAGAGAAATATAAAACATCAAGATCATAGTCATAAGAAATATAAACAGGAGTAGGCTGTTCGGCTCCTTTAGTCTTCCCCGCTTTTCAGTATGATCATGGTTGAGTTGACATTCCTGGTGTCCACTTTCCTGCCCTTTCCCTATAACCTGATCAAGAATCTATCTATATCAGCCTTATACATTCACACACATGAATGCTTCTCCCACAGCTCTCTGTGGCAAGGAATTCCAAAGACTACCAATCCTTTGAGAGAAGAAATTCCTCTTCAGCCCAGTCGAGTGGAAAAGCTGAATGTACAATATAAATCCAAACTTTGAGAATACCAGCTCAGAAATGAGGAAGTCTTTAGGGGATACTTCCACTCAGCTCACGATAATAAACGAAGAGCTGAAAGAGAAAGAAATGAAGGAGGATGAACTACAAGTGATGTATTATCAATCCAATTAAAATATTGCCCAGTTTACAAGAAAATCTCGAGCAATTCGCTTGAAAAATAGATTAAGCTCAGCAGGAGCAACAATAGAAACACACATTAATTTGAGCTCAGAACAATGCTGGAGAAAATGACAGATCCGTGAAAAACAGGTGGAAATGCACTGTGCATGCTACACGTTACAAATCACTCATGAGACAGTCCTTTTAAAAATAAATGCCAGCAATGATGCCCTGTTGAAATAGCTCAAGCAGGAGAAATAGGGAACCAAATGACTACTGAAGTGATAAGTGGGAGAGGTAGGGGCTTTGAAAACACAAAATAGAAAGTACGTTACAGAGTTAAAGTTAAAGATAGTTACCAGAACAGATTAAGAAGGAGAAAAATGTAGTGGACAAACAGATGGCTAAAACTTTGATAGACTTAGAAGAATCCTGATTCCAAAAACCAATCATTTCAGAATGAGCTGCAAGTTCTTAAGGAACAAAATTGTAAATGCCAACAGGATTTAAACAACTGGAAACAACATGTGGAAGGTGATCCATCAGTGCTAAATATAGAGCAAAGCTTGGCTGTAGTGTGTCACAACAAATACTGGAACAGCAACCGTCACCCATACAAAAAAAACTTACAACACAAACAAAAGCAACAGATAAAGACACCATTACAAGTTCTGGAGGTATTAGTAAATATTTGAGCTTTCTTAAAGAACATTACAAAATCTCCCTATTTTACAAAAGTGGTTTCACCTTTAATGAATCCATGTGCTGTGGGTATACAATGTGACAACTCTACCAGCCAATTTGTCCACTTTTGAGTGCACACAAAGATATCAGTTGCTTTGCTGTCATTTCTGCTTCATAACTTGTAATGTGTTTTATGTTTTAAATAAACTAATGCATGGAGCCTTACAAGTGATTGATTATTAGAAAGTTATCATGAACATGGCAAGGACCAAAGGGAGCATTTGGGGAATCTGATTTGGGATTGAAATATCTAAAATTAGGATATTCTGAGTCTGAAACTGATTTATTCAGATTTTTATTTAATAGTACTAGATATTTAACATATTTGCTGACTGTGAAGGGAATTCGTGGAATAAACAAATGGAGATGGATACACACTATCATTTGACCACACCAGAATTTTGGCCAAACTTTGCCAGTCCTCTGGAGATGGACTGTGAGATGGGAAACCTCATAAAATGACTGATATAGCAAGAACTGCAGATATTGGAGTCAGAGATAACACAGTGTGGAGCTGGAGGAACACAACAGGCCAGGCAGCATCAGAGGAGCAGGAAAGCTGATGTTTCGGGTCGGGACCCTTCTTCATAAAACGACAGCAGGTTAAATGACATTTTCTCAGCTCCCAACATTGACAGGTTGGTGGCCTAGTATTAACCACCTCCCACCCTGGCCATCATTTCACTGGAATCATGAGGAGTCACAGCTACATGGAGAGACCAGCAGGTAAGACTTGGTGACTTTCCAGCTCTTTCCCATGGGAGTGAGGGTGGGGTGCTTGCCTTCCAGAACCTAGTTCCTGAGGATGGGAGATGCCCTCTCCTTCATGAAAACTTCAATAATGGAGAACGCCATGGGTGAAGTAGCTCAGCAGCTAGATGTCTGACTGTACTGGCAACTGTGCAGGCGGGTTAAGGATGGCAAGCCCCAGTAGCACTATCGGAACGGCCTTCATGGCTCCCCTTAGTCCAGCAGGTTGCAGACTACACAACGTCAGTACCATTCCTAACAGTGAGACCACGCACCTTCCAATAAAATTCCAGCAGTAGGGTTAGAAATATTGGGTACAAAATTGATATTGCACTTGACAATTTCACAGCAGGTCATCCCGTGGCACACAAAAACAGACTGCTACTAGAGCATTTCTAAAGAAGGGTCCAGGCCCGAAACGTCAGCCTTCCTGCTCCTCTGATGCTGATTGGCCTGCTGTGTTCATCCAGCTCCACACGTTGTTATCTCAGATTCTCCAGCATCGGCAGTTCCTACTATCTCTGCTACTAGGGCATTCCTTTCACATTCCTGGAAGGCAGCCATAGTTAAGCCTTATGTCATTAATGTTCTTAGCGATGCTTATATCAGGTTCATTGTGACAAATTCACACCTGGGAGCTCCTGATTCCCTATTCTGATGCTCACCCAGATATACAATGTACAGGAAGCAATCTGAAACAGTATAGAGGGATCCCTGCTTCCTCTCAGGTGAATGTTTTGGCTGATGGGAACATTTGAAGACATTCCTTTGCAGCTGTCACTGTGCTTCTGCATTTTTTTCTGGTTTGAGATTACACAACTGGTAAGGAGCTGACTTCTGGCTAAAGTACTGTTTTACTTTGCTGGCCATTGGAGTAGTGGGGAAGGACGTTAGTGGGGTTGTGATTGAACCCACCACAACAGCAGCAGCAAATACAGCAATAATGACCTACGGAGATTCAACGGACTGTGTGAGGGAGGCAAAGTCAACGGAGGTCGAACAACATGTGGGTGTTACTTGGTGCAGTGGAGCATTTGGCCAAAGAGCATGGAATGGAGAAGAGGGGAGGGTGTCAGATGGTCTTACCTGAACAAGGCAGAGGGACAATACCTGCTATGATTGCATTCCATCAGGCAACCAGTCTATTTATCCTGTTCAGACACATACCAGAAGTTTGTGGTGGCTCTTACTTCACTGGGTACAAGATATAATTACACATGCTACCCTGCATTATTCTACTAAGAATTGTAGAACATCGCAGTGCCCATCCCGTCCCAAATTTAGAATCATAGAATCTCTATGGTGCAGAGATAGCCCTTTGGCCCATTGAGTCTACACTGACCCTCTGAAGATCAGCCCACCCAGACCCACCCTATCCACATAACTCCACATTTCCCATGGCTAACCCACCTAGACTGCATATCCCTGGACACGACAGGGAAATTTAGCATGACCAATCCACCTAACTTGGACATCTTTGGGCTGTGGGAGGGAACCCACACAGACAAGGGAACATGTGTAAATTCTACACAGGCATTTGTCCAAGACTGGTATCAAACCTGGATCCCTGGTGTCATGAGGCAACAGTGCTAACCACTGGGCCACAGCACTGCCCAATTTCATGGCCCTTCCTTTGAGTTCAGAGATTCCAAGACTTTGTAAATATAGACACACTCAACTCCACTCTCCACACAAACATATATATGCTCATGTCTGGAGTGTAATACTGTTTCAGAGCACTTTACAATGGCAGGCCACGAGACACAGATTACTGCAAGCTAACTGGATGTTTTATGCTGAAAATAGAGCCCCAATTTTTACAGATGAGCACATCTTCAAATGTTAATGCCTGAGGTCTTAAGATTCTGTCGTCTCTTTCCAAACCTCAGACTCCACCGTTGGCAGCAGCATCAACATCAACTTCAGGAACTGTAGCCAAAAGGCAGACTTATGGAAATTAGGGAATTTTGAAGGAATCCTCTTACTGTTGGCCAACGTTAGAATCTGAGCCAAAACGAACTCCAGTCTTAAAAGTATTTTATTGGAAAAAATAAGGCAGGTGTAAAATAAACCTTTTTTGTATGCATTAGAGCAAAGCAGAAACAATCCAGTACGAATTTCATATGCAGAATGCAAGTCTCAATGTGAGAATTGTGAGAGAAAAATGATAAACTATAGCTGGCAGCTTGGCACGTTGACTATAGCCTACAGGACTTTCATTTTATGCATCAGTAATTCTGGAGTTGAATTAATTTTGCAGTGTATCCATTATTAGGAAAAACCCAGCTGTCAAAAACACCATTGGTGGGTCCAATTGCGTTGAGTCTTTGAAGGTTTATGTCTTAAGGAAATATCTTTTCTTTATATCGTGCCTTTCACAAATCAGGTCATTACTTTACAGGCAATGAAGTACTTTCTTGAGTATGAGATAACAGTGTGGAGCTGGATGAACACAGCAGGCCAGACAGCATCAGAGGAGCAGGAAAGTTGACATTTCGGGTTGGGACCCTTCTTCAGAATTGGGAGGGGGAAGGGTTTCCTGTGTTCCTCCAGCTCTACACTGTGTTATCTCTTACTCAGCATCGGCAGTTCTTACTATCTCTGACCTTCTTGAGTATAATCACTGCTGTATGAATATAATTACTGGTTGGTTACTGAATGACTAAGCATACTTGATTTGCAGGAAATCTAACTTAACACCTGAAGTTATGTTCATGCACTGAGACCGGCAACATCATATTGATTTACAGCAGATAAAGAAGGGAGGCAAAGGTAGCTCAGTGGTTAGCACTATTGCCTCAGAACACCAGGGACCTGGGTTCAATTCCACTCTCGGATGATGGTCATGTGGAGTTTGCATGTTTTCCCTGGGTGTGCTGGTTTCTTTCCACAGCCCAAAGATGTATGGGTTAAGTGGATTAGCCATGCTAAATTTCCCATAGTGTCCAGGGAAATGCAGGGTTATAGGAGAGGGATGTGGGTCTGGGTGAGAGGCCCAGTATGGGCTGAATGGCCTGTTTCCACATTGTAGGGCTTCTATGAATGTATTGCATTGGATGTTTTTCTTTTAACCACTTCTGGCTGGGTTGGGAGGATTTGGGGCAGTTGAAATTAGGGAATTTGTTGCTTACATCGTTTTCCCACTGTGTCTCAGTTTACAGCCGCTCCTGTGATGCAGCTGGGTCTTTTTTTTAATATCGGGACTCAATGGTGGGACCCACCTGTAATATTAGTCAGATACCTGAGCTGGGATCAGTGACAGTTTTGTCATCAGGCTGGGCTTGCTATTAAGAAGTTCAGGGGCCCAGGAAGCAAAGTTCAATAGTTAAATGTAAGGTTTCATTTTAATCCTGAAGAAATGAGGTACTCTTCATTTCGCAATGAATCCTCAAGCTTCTTTTGTTCTGGGCTGTCCCAATCTTACCCCCAACTGCAACCACAAAACACCCCTTACTGTCATTATCCTCCTTAATATCAAGTGCCTCTACGACTGCTTCCAGCCCCCTCATCCCCTTCAACCGATGGTTCAACATCATTCCTGCAGGTTTCCAGCTATGCTGTCAGCCAAATTACAGACCCAGCTCTTGTTTTGCACTGGCTTCCGGAAAAATATATTCAAATAGGATTGATCAGGCCTCAACATCCCCGACATCCATAGGGATCACATGCTAGATTCCCATTTTAGAGTCATAGAGTTAGAGAGATATGCAGTGCAGAAACAGACCCTTCAGTCCAACTCATCCATACCAACCAGATATCCTATATAAATCTAGTCCCATTTGCTGATATTTGGCCCTTATCCCTCTAAAGCTTATTATTCATATAGCTGTCCTGAAACCTTTTAAATATTGTAATCGTACCAGTCTCCACCACTTCCTCTGGCAGCTCATTCCATGCACACACCACCCTCTGCGTGAAAAAATGCCCCCTAGGTCCCATTTATATCTTTCCCCTCTCACCTCAAACCTATGCCCTCTAGTTTTGGACTACCCCACCCTCGGGAAAAGACTTTGTCTATTTACCCTATCCATGCCCCTCATGGTTTTATAAACCTCTATAAGGTCACCCCTCTGCCTCCGATACTCCAGGGAAAATAGCCCCAGTCTACTGAGCCTCACCCTATAGCTCAAACGCTCCAACCCTGGTGACATCCTCATAAATCTTTTCTGAACCCTTTCTAGTTTCACAACATCCTTCCTATAGGAGGGAGACCAGAATTGCGTGCAGTACTCCAAAACTGGCCTAACTAATGTCCTGTACAGCCACAACATGACCTTCTATACTCAATGCACTGACCAATAGAAGCAAGCATACCAAATGCCTTCTTTACTATCCTAACTACCTGCGATTCCACTTTCAAGGAACCATGAACCTGCATTCATGGTCTCTATTCAGCAACACTCCCCAGGACCTTACCATTCCTGCCCTGATTTGCCTTTCCAAAATGCAGCACCTCACATTTATCTAAATTAAACTCCATCTGCCACTCCTTGGCCCATTGGCCCATCTGATCAAGATCCTGTTTCACTCTGAGGTATCCTTCTTCATCGTCCACTGCACTTCCAATTTTAGTGTCATTTGCAAACTTAATCATACCTATGTATGCATTTCCTGTGTTCACATCCAAATCATTTTTATAAATGACAGAAAGCAGTGGACCCAGGACCAATCCTTGTGGCACACCATTGGTCACAGGCCTCCAGTCTGAAAAGCAACCCTCCACTACCACCGTCTGTCTTCTACCTTTGGGCAAGTACTGTATCCAAATAGCTAGATCTCCTTCTATTCGGTGGGATCTAACATTGCTAGCCTGTCTTTCACGAGGAACCTTGTTAAACACCTTACTGAAGTTCATATGAATCATATCCACCACTCTGGTCTCATCAATCTTCTTTGTTACTTCTTCAAAAAACTCAATCAAGTTAGTAAGACACAATATCCCATGCACTAAGTCATGCTAACTATTCCTAATCAGTCCTTGCCTTTCCAAATACATGTAAATCCTGTCGCTCAGGATTCCGTCCAACAACTTGCCCACCACGGATATCAGGCTCACTGGTTTATAGTTCCCTGGCTTTTCCTTATCTTCAGTAATGGCACAATGTTAGCCAACCTCTAGTCTTCTGGCACCTCACCTGTGGCTATCGATGAAGCAAATATCTCAGCAAGGGGCCCAGCAATCACTTCCCTGACTTCCCACTAAGTTCTAGGGTACACTCAATCAGGTCCTGGGGATTTATCCACCTTTATGCGTTTTAAGACGTTCAGCACCTCCTCCTCTGTAACATGGACATTTGAAAAGATATTACTATTTATTTCGCCACATTCTTTATCTTCTGTATCCTTCTCCACAGTAAACACTGATGCAAAATACTTGTTTGGTGTCTCCCCATCTCGTGTGGTTCCAACATAGGTGGCCTTGCTGATCTTCAAGGGGCTCTATTCTCTCCCTATGAACTCTTTTGTCCTTAATGTATTTGTGGAATTCCTTTGGATTCTTCTTAACCCTATTTGCTAAAGCTATCTCATGTCCCCTTTTTGCCTTCTTGATTCCCTCTGAAGTATACTCTTATTGCCTTTATACTCTTCTAAGGATTCACTCGATCCCTGCTATCTATATCTGACATATGCTTCCTTCTTTTTCTTGACCAAAACCTCAATTTCTCTAGTCATCCAGCATTCCGTACACCTACCAGCCTTGCCATTCACCCTAACAGGAAAATACTGTCTCTGGACTCGCGTTATCTCATTTTTGAATGTTTCCCATTTTCCAGCTGTCCCTTTACCTGCGAACGTCCATGCTCAATCAACTTTTGAATGTTCTTGCCAAATACCGTCAAAATTGGCCTTCATCCAGTTTGGAACTTTAACGTTTAGATCCGGTCTATCCTTTTCCATCACTATTTTAAAACGAAAAGAATTATGGTGACTGGCCCCAAAGTGCTCCCCTACTGACACTTCAGTCACCTGTCCTGCCTTATTTCCCAAGAATAGGTCACATTTTGCACCTTCTCTAGTAAGTACATCCACATACTGAATCAGAAAATTTCCTTGCGCACACTTATCAAATTTCTCTCCATACAAGCTTGTCTATGTTTGTAAAGTTGAACTCCCCTACCATAACCACCCTGTTATTCTTACAGATAACTGAGATCTCCTTACAAAATTTGTTTCTCAATTTCCTGTTGACTTTGGGGGTGTCTTTAGTACAATCCCAATAAGGAGATCATCCCTTTCTTATTTCATAGTTGCAACCAAATAACTTCCCTGAACTTATTCCCGGGAATATCCTCCCTAAAACAGCAGTGATGTTATCATTAATCAGAAATACCACTCCCCCTCCTCTCTTGTCCCCCCCATTCTATCCTTCCTATAGCATCTGTACCCTGGAACATTAAGCTGCCAGTCCTGTCCATCCCTGAGCCACATCTCTGTAATTGCTATGATATCCCAGTCCCATGTTCCCAACCACGCCCTGAGTTCATTTGCCTTACTTGTTAGGCCTCTTGCATTGAAATAAATGCAGTTTAATTCATCAGTCCTACCTCATTCTCTGCTTTGTTCCTGCCTGCTCTGGCTGTTTGTCATAACCCTTTTCCCAACTGTATCAGTTTCAGACTGCTCTCTTTCCTCACTATCTCCCTGGGTTCTTCCCCCACCCTTACGAGTTTAAATCCTCC
This sequence comes from Rhincodon typus, assembly GCF_021869965.1. Lineage (NCBI taxonomy): Eukaryota > Metazoa > Chordata > Chondrichthyes > Orectolobiformes > Rhincodontidae > Rhincodon > Rhincodon typus. Next base: position 108,371,494 of record NC_063336.1, read on the forward strand.
TGAGCAGATCTAGCAAATCTTACCGCCAGTATATTAGTCCCCTTCCAATTCAGGTGCAATCCGTCCTTCTTATACAGGTCACTTCTACCCCAGAAGAGATTTCAACGATCCAAAAATGTGTATCCCTTCTCCCCTGTACCAGTTCCTCAACCACGTATTCATCTTCTCTATCCTTCTATTCCTACTCTCACTAGCTTGTGGCTCTGGGAGTAATCCAGATATCAGTATCCTCGAAGAACTCCTTTTTAAATTCCTGCCTAGCTTCCTATATTCTCTCCTCAGAATCTCGTTCTTTTCTCTTCCTATGTCATTAGTTCCAATGTGTACAATGACTTCCTGCTGGTCCCTCTCCCTTTTGAGAGTATTCTGCACTGTCTCTGAGATATCCTTGATCCTGGCACGAGGGAGGCAACACACCATTCTAATGTCTCGCTCTTGGCTGCTGAAACATTTGTCTGTGCCTCTGACTAGAGAGACCCCTATCACAATCAACCGCTTGGAATCTGGCATTCCTTGTTACATTAGAGCCAATCTCAGTACCAGAACCTGGCTGTCAGTGCTACATTCCCCTGAGAGTCCATCACCCCTTACATTTTCCAAAACAGCATACTTGTTTGAGATGAGGATAGCCACAGGAGACTCCTGCACTACCTGCCTCCCTCTCCTACCTTTCCTGAAGATCACCGATCTACCTGACTGTACTTTCGATTTATCTCCCTTCCTACAACTGTCATCCATCATACCCCCTAGCTCCTCTAAATTCCTCATTACCTCTAACTGCTGCTCCAATTCACCCATGCAACCTGATAGGACTTGCAACCAAGCACACTTCCTGCAACATAATCATCAGTAACATGGAAACTCTCCCTAATCTCCCACATCCTACAGGAAGAGCACATCATTCTACTAAAGGCCATCCTTGCACCTTAACATCTACAGAGCCAGGAAATAGCACGGTCTTACTGCTCTAAAAACACTGCTCCAGGCCAACTTAGTATTTATGTTTTATATTTTTAAAGTTTAATCAAGAGACAGACCTCAATAAAAGCATATAATCGAAAAGAAACCACTCTACTCACTAATGTGGATTTACAAAAAAAACTAGCCACTTAGCTGCTCCCTTGCTGTGATCTCTGCATACAGGTTTCTCCAAGGTCAGCTATGAATTTCACTGTTTGTTTATTTTTCTTAGGACAAATTCTGATGCCCAGAGGTAGTTGAAATTAAACAGTAGAGGCAGTAGCTATGAAGATTCACTGCTGGGTCAGACATCAGTGTCGGTTTCTCTCTCTGTTGATTGACTTCCAGCAATCTTTAATTTTAGTGTGTGTTTCACTCCAATTTCAGGTGTAAATTTCTGCCCAGTTTGCACTCTGTCAACTTTCGCTCTTGTGCCTTCAGATCTCCTGGCTGAAGCAAAAAGAACAACTTATTTTTGCATAAGTTAATGCAGAACTATTTCATTGAGACATCAATGCCATTTTTTTCACTACTTACTCCCTCCAGGATGCTCCTTCTCCATTCCATTCACAAACCATGAGTTTCAGTTCAATGCAGGTGGTAGATCCAAATGAGATAGTTTTTTTATACGAATCAGCAGCTGTAATTAGGAATCATTGAAAATTTCCCTTTTTTTGACCACAGAGAGTTTGTTCTACTGATAATTCTAGACATCTGTGTGTGAACACGGTTGATGTCAATCATTTCAGGGAGGACATTCTTATTAATAGTTAAGCTGTGTATATGAGAGTCTCTCTGGAATTGCCTCTGTATTTGGCCATACTTAGAAGAAGAGAAAGAGATTCCTTGAAGACTTAGTAGGGCACTGTAGGCCTGTGCAACCTCTGTATAAACCCATTGAACAGAAGAACAGCAAGTTCCATACTTCTAAGACAAACATTGTCATGTATACAAAAATAACCTTAAAACAACAATTCTGATGCCTTAGTTGGTCAGCAGATTTGCTCTATTGAAAGCCAACCAGTGTGACTTACATCATGATGGCTTGTTGCACACTAAAGCTAAAGGAATGACTTGCACCAAAATACTGTCTTTTATAATCTGTGGAAGACCCAAAGCAAATTACTAGCAGTGCAGTACCAGTAATGTTCTGATACAGTTCACTGTTACAGTGAAAGTACAGTGATCATAGTAATGTAGGCAACAGTGATCATAGTATTGTAGGCAAGAGTGATCATAGTAATATGAACAACAGCGCAGCTAATTTACACACTGTAAACTCCCAAAGTGACAATAACGGGTAATATTGATTTTAGTGGTTGAGGGACATATATGAACAGGAAAACAGGAAGAATTCATGTGGTTTTGTTCAAAATAGCATCAATTTTTAGAATGTAATGTTTGAAGCGGTGACTCCTGTCTACTGGTTAGATAGCCAGTGATAACAAGTATAGCTTATGGTCAAGATCGGCTTTATTAATTTGCTGTTTTTAAGTTGTTTCACTGGAACAGATGTATTCTAATTAGAAGCTGCGGGTTATTGTCTCTTTGATATGGGCTGTAACTTCTAATCTATAACTTTGACACAACATGTACATTATATTGAAATTAATTGAGTTACAGTTTGAAATCAATGACATTACACTGCAAATTAAGTTTAAAATGACCCTGGTCCCTTTCTAGGGGTGCAGGTAGGGACAGCATGGTGGCTCAGTGGTTAGCATTGTTGTCTTACAGTGCCAGGGTTTGATTCTACCCTCAAGCAACTGTCTGTGTGGAGTTCGCATATTCTCCCTGTGTCTGTGTGGGTTTCCTCCCACAGTTCAAAGATGTGCAGGCTAGGTGGATTGGCCATGCTAAATTGCCCCTTGTGTTCAGGGATGTATAGATTAGGGGGATGGCTCTGGGTGGGATGCTCTGAGGGTCAGTGTGGACTTGTTGGGCCAAAGGGCCTGTTTGCACACTGTAGGGATTCTATGATCTAATTTTTTTCAATGATAACTCTGCTCTAGCTGTTCCAGGGATCTCCTTATGATTAAATCCCTATCAGATAGTCTGCCAGGTCTCTGGCCTCCCATAGTGAGGGCAGTTCCTTCAAGAATTTCTCCTCCAAGTTGGATGACCTGGCACCAACAGCTGTGGGCCAATCAGAACAGTGACTACTAGAGCCCTGGCGTGAAGGAAAGTGAAATAGGCCCTCGGTACCCATCAGAGAGGTGAGGGGTGCCATTCCAAAGGACAGGGGGGTGATGGTTTCCTGCGAATCTCTCACTTGCTGTGATGGAGCCCACCACTGGTCACAGAATGCCTACAAAAGGAAGGACACTCCATTGGCAGAACCAAGGCATGGCCAGCAGCATTTATCTAATGGTTGCCCAAATTATATGACCTTTTCCCCCAGTGACTGAATACAAATGGTGATGAGATAAGGCTCTTAAGGGCGGCTCCATTCTCCACCTTCCCAGCGCTCCTTACATCCCCCATGCTCATTCAATCTACCTCTGTGGAACATTCTACCATGGGATCTTATACAGCCACTTAAGAGGGCAGAAGGGACCTCAGGTTAATCATTTATCTGGACGATGACACTTCCAACAGTACTGTGTTCTTTCAGTTCCACATAGAGTCTCGGCCTGGACTATGCGTCCGAGTATTTAGCGTGGGATTTTTGTTCCACAGCTTCTTGGCTCAAAAGCAAGAATACTATCACTGAGGTGGGATAGTTTCAATGTAATAGGAAGAGCTTTTGTTGGTGGGTGGGTGGTGGTAGGGAGCGGTTTGTGCTGCTGGTGAGAGCAGACATTCCTCCTGGAAAGATATGCAAACCATTGAGGATGCTGGTCAGTTGCAAGGTCAGATTAGTGAGTTGTCTACATTTTGTCAGTCTACGTATTTCTAAATTCTTATTTGGTAGAATAAGAATGAGTGAATGATCGAGTCACATAAGATGTATTGCATCAACCAACCTGAGCTTGGCTGAGTTTCAGAAGTGATTAAGTACTGCTTGATAACACAGTCACAGAGTCGTAGAATCATAGAGTCATACAGTCACACAGCATGGAAACAGACCTTTTGGTCCAACCAGTCCATGCCAAACATGTTCCCAAACTAAACTAATTGCACCTGCCTGCGCCTGGCCCATATCCCTCCAAACCGTTCCTATCCATGAACTTACACAAATGTCTTTTAAAGGTTAATATTGTACCCACGTCCATCACTTTCTGTGGCTGTTCATTCCACTCACAAACCACTGTCTGTGTAAAAAGAGTTTCTACAAAGGCACAAGAGCCCAAACTAGCAAATCTCTATATATTTTCTAATCGACTCATTCAGAGATGGTAAGACACCCCACTGGAGCAGTAGGACCTGAACCTCAGTCTCCTTGCTCAAGGGTAGGAACACTACCGTAAGAACCCAAAGAAGCATTGAAATGGAATGGACCTGATAACTCTGCTGGAACCCAGGATTAATCCAGGGATCTTTAGAACTTCAGTCTAACACTGTCCCAACTAAGTTATTTTGTTTATAATATTCTTTAAAAAACCCATTTAGCAACGATATCACCCATCACTGGAGCAGGTGGGACTTGAACCTGGGCCCCCTGGCTCAGAGATAGGGATACTACCACATCGTCGCAAGAGCCCCTGGCAAATAGCTTCTCTGTTGTTTATATCTGCACACAACTGATAAGTTGATGTGTCGAAAGGGAAACCACAATGGAGCCAAATGCTGGCAAATGGGACTAGATTAATTTAGAATATCTGGTCAACATAGACGAGTTGGAGCAAAGGGCTAGTTTCCATACTGTACATCTCTATGGCTCTATAACTCGATGAAAGTAGTCACACGACGCCAGGTTTTAGTCCAACAGATTTATTTGAAATCACAAGCTTTCAGAGCGCTGATCTTTCATCAGTTTACCTGACAAAGGAGCAACTCTCCAAAAGCTTGTGATTTCAAATAAATCTGTTGGACTATAATCTGGTGTCATGCGATTTCTGGCCTTGCCCACCCCAGTCCAACACCAGCACCTCCACATCTGTGAAAGTAGTGGTTATAAACCCCAACTACTTTTCATTCTATTATATTAAAGCATGCAGTGGAACTTGTTAGATTCATTATAGAAAATCAAAATGCCTAATCCCTTCTATGATGCATACAGTTACTACATGTTCAAGTATTTAGAGTGGGATTTTTGACCCCTCTATAAGTCATCCATCAAAGGCATTTAGCTGAATTGAAATATTTATATTATCAACTGGTAGCCAATACGAATTAATGGTCAGATACTGCAAGACAAGTGCTTCATTGCCATTAAAGAAATTTCTATGATTTCAGAGAAATGTGCTGCAGAATCTTTCTTGGAGTAGATTAAAGCAGACAGAAAAGCTAATTATAACCAGATGTGCAAATGACAGGATCAAGACTGGTTAGTGACGATTATGTAGGAACAACATGTGCTTGTATCCGTGACTTTGATGGGCATAAGCTGAAGAAAACTATTTGAAAGCCTTTACAAAGCATAATTATTCAAACACCAGAAGTTTTTCCAAAAGAAAATCATAGAGATCCCCTGTTGAATGTTGATTTGCTGTTTAAGCTAAATGGGGTGAAAATCTGGAACGCTGCAAGCTTGTTTTTCTGCTATAGATCAGGGCAAAATCACTGAGTTTCTAAAGCTGTCTCCTGTGCACCAAGGAAGTGTGAAATGTGACCAATTCCATTTTGCATTGGACAATATTCAGAACCTCTGCCAGCAATCTAAAAGAGGCACTAGGCACCGGGCACCGTGCAAATGTTATTATTTAAGGGCCTGTACGGGAAAGTGGTCAGCACTGAGCAGAGCAGGAAATGAATGTGATTCTCTCAGGTTTTTGGTTCCATCTGCTGCCTAAGCAACAGCCTGCAAAGAAGGACACCACCAACAAGGCAAGTGGCGAAACCTTCTCAGGCCCTGAACAATATGGATGATGGTGAGAAACTTGGGAGAATCACGTGAGAAGTCGAGTGAGTCCTTTCTTAATGTCAACACTTTGCATTTCCCGATTAAGTTCCCAATGTCAAGTTGAGATTCTCCAGCAAGCATGGTGTGGCCTTTTAATAGGGATTATCATTCATTATCACCCTCATTACTATCTAATTTTGTCTCACTGATTTGCAGCTCCCATTCATCCAAAACTGCTGGTTGGAAACAAGACACTGGAAATTTCCAATATAAAAGTCAGAATGGGGATACCTGGCAACTTGAACTGTTCACTCCTCCAGACCTTCATCTTGGACACCCAGCACCAACGTTTCAAGGAACACTCCAGAGCGGTGGCTACGCACTCCCCGTGTCCAAGGGAGCAGGCATCTGAAAGTGCCAGCCTCTCCACAATGATATGGCACATCTCCCATCCATCTGCGCTCTAGTGCAGCAACTTTGGAGCCCACCAGCAACTATCATTGGAATGCAGTTGCAAAGACACTTTGTATGCAGGAACATCTCGTAGATTCGACCAGACTGCATCTTAGGGTTGTTTGCTTGCTACCTCAACAATCACTCACTTCAGACCAACTGGATACTCACAGCAATCCCACCTTGCCTTTTAACACTTTTACCACCAACTACAGCTTAAATGTCTGTGGTACTTCTGTCTTGTCTTACCCTTTAGCACAGATGCAAAGCCAGGAAGCTTCTCATGACTGTTAGCAGTCTTCAGTCAAGGGGATAGAAATGTTGCTGTGCATCACCAAGCTAAATCAGTCTCATACCTACATTATGTGCCTGCAGTTTACTCTGCAAACACACTGAGTGTCTGCTTCAAGCAAACAGCCATGTCCAAAAGTCTAGCAGTTGTCCTCTGAAAATCAAAGGAGATGCCCTTCAGTCGGGGGAGGGGGTGGTCACAGCACAACAAGTCAAAAGCAGCCTCTGTTATAAGTCCAAGGCTCAGGCACAGTCATTCGGTCACTTCGGGCACATACAGTTAGGATCCTCTCTGTGAAGAGGTTAAGGAACTGAATTTTGGACACTGATCTTGGCACTTTCAGCCCTATCATGGCTGCTTCCTTCTGGATTGAGAGTAAGAGAGGGATTGAGAGAGCTGAAAGAGGCTGAGTTGGTAATCGTGCAGGTGAATGAAAGGTGGAGAGGTATCCCAGGTAAATGAATAAGCAGTGCAGGGTTAGTGGTGTGTGGAATGTTTTGGGGAAGAAAGATACTGCTTGCAATAGTGTGGGTGGCAGAGCATGAGCCTTGATGGGAGGTGGATGCAGTAACAGAGAGTGAGTGAGTATGAGGCAGCAGAGAGAAGAAGGTGGTACTTACCCTGGCAGCATGGAGAATGTCAATAACCTCTCTCCTACACTGCTGGGTGTTCCTCCTAAATGAGACCACACTGACCCAGGTGAGAGCCTCACACTAGGCTGCCAGGGCCTGATGATACGGTCCCCTCTGCAGTTCCCTGTCCAGTAGGAGGCAAAGCAAGGGGCTAATTTTCACTTTTCTGCCATGTCCAGGGCAAATGACATGAACAATGCAGGGCAGCTCCTGACTGACAGTGGCATTTTCAAGATGATGCAGTGGCAATGATTTCTGGCTACATCGATTGGGAGAATCAGTGAATCCCTACAGTGTGGAAACAGGCCATTTGGCCCAACCAGTCAACACCGCCTCTCTGAGAAGCATCCCACCCAGACCCATCCCCCTACCCTATCCCTGTAACCCTGTATTTCCCATAGCTAATCCATCTAACTAACACAGCCCTGGACACTATGAGCAATTTAGCATGGCTGAAACACCTAACCTGCACATCTTTGGACTGTGGGAGGAAACCAGAGCACCCGGAGAAAACCAACGCAGACACGGGGAGAATGTGCAAACTCCACACAGTCACCCAAGGGTGGAATCAAACCCAGGTCCCTGGTGCTGTGAGGCAGCAATGGAATTGGGTGAGATTGGATGAAAAGAGCACTGTGGGGACAAGGTTAGGCAAATTTAGGACAATGGTATGAGCAAACCTGTTAAGTCTTGTGGAGAGGAACCATCTATGAAATCAAAAATTATACTCTAATAAAATATGGTAAGATTCAGCCTCAGGTTTTTCTTTAAAAAACATAGGAGTGTCTAATTAATTATGGAAACCTGTTTCTATTCTGGTTAGTTTGTAAACCGGTGCTTAATTTATTTTTATCTGTTCGTGCCTAATTGCCATGGAAACAGTGGCAATGAGCTACCTTCTTGAAATGCTGTAGTCTATATGGTGTAGATACACTCACAGTTTGGAGGGAGTTCCAGGATTTGTTACTAAGGTAGTGAGGAAGTCATGATATATTTCTAAGCTTATTTGTCCTGTGATTTGTCCATGTATTTTCTGCCCTTCTTCTAGGTGGTAAGGTCTTGGGTTTGGAAGATACTGTCAAAGGAACCTTGGTAAGTTGCTGCATTGCATCTTGTAGATAGTACACACTGCACTCGTAGTGAACTGTTGTGGGGGGGGCGTGAATGTTTAAGGTAGTTGAAGGGGCAGAATCAAGAGATTTTTGTTCTAGAATACATCAGAGATTTTAAATGTTATTGGAGTAACATTTGAAGACAAATGGAGAGTATTTCATCAGACTCTTGACTTGTGTTTTGGAGATGGTGAACAGGGAGTGGGAAGGAGCAACATCTACCATGGAATGCCCAACCTCTGACCTGATTTCGTAGTCATAGTGTTTATGTGATTGGTCTTGTCAAGTTTCTAGTTCATGGTAGCCTCCCTCCCCAACCTCAGCCATCAATATCACACAGTTGTCGTCGTCACCTCACTCGCTGCCACAAGGCATATTGAAAAGACTTGCAGGTTGATAACCAACCTATTTGGCCATGTTTTGAGTGCACCTCCTGTGACCAACAAGTTCTGGAATAAGCGTCAAAATTGGAGCTTGTTGCTGAGAGCTGGAGCTGCCTTGACTCAAAAATACCATTGCATGTTATAGAGAGGTGCTTAGACTCTCTACCATTGGAGGTGGTTGTTGTCTGGTATTTGTGTGCTTGTGTGACTATATCCAGTTCTTTTACATGACAAAAGCTTTTCCCTGTCTTTTTAAAGGTAGGCTTAGGAAAGCTGCAGGAAACTTATCCAATGTTACACTCTACATTGGTGTTCTTTGATATAACAGTTCAATCAATTCAGTAATGCACTACCTACACATTCCACACAATATCCTATCAGAATGACCCTCAATTTTCTTCTAAATAACCTGCTCAGAAATGTTATTACATACTCTTTGAAACAAGTTTCCGGGCTCAGAGGTAAGGACAATACCATCTTATCAAACATGCTAATTGATCTGCTATTAATTGTTTCAACTAAGAGTTTAATCTTTACACATGCAGTTGTTTTGAGTCCAAATTATCCTGTAGGGGTATTTTTGATCTTAAATTATGTTTGATGCTTGTTAGTTTCTAGTTCATGGTAGCCTCCCTCCCCAACCTCAGCCATCAATCTCACACAGTTGTCATTGTTGTCTCATTCCCTGCCACAAGGCATATTGAAAGAATTTGCAGATTGATAATCAACCTATTTGGCAGGAAACTTATCCATGCAGAATTAAAAAAAGCAAAGATGACCATTTGGACAACTGTGCCTGTACCATCTTTGGAAAAGCAATCTAATTCATACCATTCTCCTAGCCTTTCCCAACACTAACTTCGGAATGTATTCCCCTTCAAGTCTTTATCCAATTCCCTTTTGAAATTTCCTGCTGAATCCATTTTCGCTACTCTTCACAATGTATATTTTGTCTTGTTACTGTCAATGTCTGTCCTTATTTTAATATTCTTTAAAGCAATAATCACTCAAGCTTAAAGAGGTAGATAGCACTTGGAGATATTTCAATTCACATGGTGCTATGCAAATATAATTGTTAGAAGCCTTGATCATTTGTCTTTCTAAGCCGTCTTTTCTTTAATGAAAACATTTAAAATTCAATGTATTTCTCTTTATAACTTAACAGTCCTATATCATCCTATCATGCTCTTCCATCCTTTCCATAACGCATCAATATCCTTTCAGAAGCAAAGTTGCTAAAGCTGCATCTGACTGGAATTATTTTCTGATTCTGCCAGAGAGGAACAATACTTGCATGAGCTAGTTTAGAGATATGTATTAACCCTATAGTGCAGATATTCTGCCCTATGCTGCTTACAAGCTAGGTTTGAGAACACAAGTCACTGAATTACACCAAATATTCTATGATCTTTGAAAGGTTAGAATAAATTGCTTCAACTTAAAATTAAGGGGTGTTGAGATCTACTCTTATTGATGACAGTTCTATATCAGTAAGACGTTAAAAATTAAACACAAATTATTTTCCTTTTCCATCTTAGAAAATAAACTTCCCAATTTTATACCCAAGTATTGGCCTTAGCTTAATTGTACCATTCTCATTTCTAAGGTCAGAAGTGTTGTTTTTAATTCTAGTCCACTCCAGAGTGCATAAGGTAGATATAGGAACAGATGTACTATTGGTTGCACTGGCTTTCAGATGAGACATTAAACTGAGGACCCACTGCCTGTCTCAGGTGTATGTAAGGAGTCCCATGGCATCTTTTGAAGATGGTCAAGGGTTAATAATATGGTGCCGAGGCCAATAGTTATCCTTCAATCAATGCCATCAAAGGGACGTTATCCAGTTAGCTCTTTAATTGCTGTTGGTGGAAGCTTGCTATGCATAAGATTGACCGCTGTGCCTCCCTACATTGCAACAGCGACAATTGGCTGGATTTTCTGGCTAGTACCTGGAATCACAATGTCAGGCCAATGCATGAGGCTGCCCAGCCTGCTTACGACATCAGCTCACTCATCAGTGCAATCATCTGATTGGCAAACTCTTCATTGGCCATCTCCAAACTTGTCTTTCTACAAAGGCCAATGGCTGGGCTCCTAATATGTTTGGTTCATCAGAGGGTCCCAGCATTGTTATGCCCAACTGGGAGAAGATGCCATGACAGAGACAGACAGGGTATAGAATTAACATATCAACATGCAAGCATGGCTAGGTGTCTATAGAGATGACATTAAATAAGGGGCCCAAAGATGGTACAGTCATCTCGGTGGAAGGGAAGCCACTGCTGCAAAGTAGTAACTGTCGAAGTTCTGGCCTTTGATCCCCGCATCTTTCATTAGGCTCATTGCACCTCTTGCTCTGATAACACCAGTGTGAGTGTGTGTGTGTGTGTGTGTGTGTGTGTGTGTGTGCCTCTGTGTGTGTGTGTGTGTGTGTATGTGTGTGTGTATGCCTCTGTGTGTGTGTGTGTGTGTGTATGCCTCTGTGTGTGTGTGTGTGTATGCCTTTGTGTGTGTGTGTGTGTGTGTATGTATGTGTATATATGTGTGTGTGTGTGTATGTGTGTGTGTGCATGTGTGTGTGTATATGTGTGTGTGTATGTGTGTAAGTGTGTGTGTATGTATGTGTGTGTGTATGTGTGTGCATGTGTGCATGCACACTTTTGGTAAAATACTGGTATAATAGCGTATAATTAGAAATTTTATTTCATTATTTGGCTGTCTACCTCGGAGAAGGAGCAACCCAACCTATACCCGAAGATAGGAACGCATCAGAGAGCCATCCCGATGCAGGTATCCATTGAATTTCAAAAATAGACTTGAAAGCACTAACATTCTTAAGTCATGTAAACCACAATCTAAATGCCAGCCTTTGTCAAAGTTTCCTCTTTTCCCTCTGCCATCATACAACTATCTGCATAAAAACTCAATCACTCTTCTGTTCAGCCATCCATTAAATTGAATCAGGATTTTTTCAATGCTATCAGTCTCCCTTACACTTGCTAGCTGTCATAGCTTGGGGGTCATCAGCAAATTTTATAATTTAATTCAAGAAGCTGAGTCTTCATCGATCCTGAGGAATGATGTGCACAGTGCAAAGCCCTGTGAATTTCTACTGATGATTACAACCATCCTATGCAAATAGAGCAGCTCCTGGTTACACTGACCTCTGCCTTTGCTGGCTAAGCTGGTTTCCAGTTCAGCTGGATAATTCATCATTAATCACATAATCTTTCTCATAAAGCGGATTTTTGCAACTTTGTCAAACACCTTCTGCAAAATCAAGTAGCTTCCATTCACTAGAATTCACCTGACTACTACTTAGCTCCTCATTCCTGAAGACTGGTGTAAAGAGTTAATATAGTAGCTCATTAATTTCTTGTTTAGCTGAAATATTTATAGTTGTTTTTTTCTGATAAAAAATATTGTACTGTACCATTGATTTGAGAGATTATCATGCAGCTGACAATCAGGACCTGAATTTGACCTCAGCACCAAATAGATTTTGCTCCAGATTCTATTAATATCAAAGAATGGGTCCAGTTTTCCAGTTATTATTGCACGTTTTTACAATTTGATATTAATTCCAATAGGTATGTTGATCCGTAGTAGTGACCGAATTCAGAAGTTGCATATTCTGCATATAAGTAAGCAATAAGCAATTATAGGTGTTTTATTTTTTGTGGCTTGTGAACAAGTATGTACCTGGAATATATTATACAATGAACAGAACAATAGTGGGAAATGAAAGAAGATAGAGGAGCTCTAAATGGTCACACTACTGTGAAACACCACACCTCCCTTTTGTACCTCCCTCTGGAAATGCAACATGGAGAGATTTGTGGATCTGAACTCTCTGTGCTATTTTTGAACTTTTTTATAACAATGTATTATTTGCTGTATTTACACTACTACAATAAGATGGGGTGTTTTACTGCACTTATGAGACTGGCTTACTGCAGTTTCTTTTGTTATACTGTACCTTGTAATCTGGCTTTCTTTCCATAGCTTCCTATGATCTGTGAATCCTGTATGAGTTTTTGCTGTTAGCACTTACTGTGACATGTTCACACTCTGGCAGTCAGTGTAGTATACAGGTACCAATAATTCAAGGTTAAAGTGTGTCAAAGAAGCAGAATTAGATACTTGTCAACGCAATGTCAAAACACTTCCTTGATATGCTGACAAGAAGTTACGGTGAGGCTTTCTGTGCATAATCTGGTCTTCAATATACTGGCACCCATATCCATGGGTTGAATATTCGAAGGAACATGCTGGTACTTCAAACATTCCTGAACAAAATAGAATCATGCATTCAAATCACAACAGGACAAGCACTGAATAGCAAAATGAAGTCAGATCACGCCAGTGTCACACAAATACACTTCTTAGAAGACCTCACACAGTAGCAGCGCCCCGGAACCCACAAACTCAACAGATGGAAAGTAAATCGAAAGACAATTTCCATGAAATACGTGGTGCAATTTTCACACTGAAGAACAAACGCTGCATAATTAAACAACACAAACAGCTAGCTGTGCTGGAAAATTCAGTATGAACCAGTCAATTAAAAGACATGATCACAGACCAAAACATTCAAATTGACCTCATAACCTTAATTTGAGTTTCAATTCATTGGGACAGGCAGAGTCTAGAGCTGCTATTTGAAAAGACTTTAGCATGTTTGGTTATGGCAATAAAAGACTTTGTGGATTAAAATGTTTAAGACTGAGGTTAGTGTCTTAAAGGTTGATTGTTCAATTTCAAATCATACATTTTGTGCATTGGTTTCAATCCTATTCATCTTTATTTTTTAAAAAATTAAACTTAATTGCTGTGATTTAAGAATAATAAGTAAAAGGTTCAGAAAAATGATTTACAGATTGAGATGAATGAATACATATGCAAGGAAAAAATTGCAGTCATTAAAATTCAGAGTAAAGTAGAAACAATCTGAAGCAAAATAAAAATTCCCATTAATTAATTGTGAAACAGACCGCTGTTTACAGTGCTAGCTCAAGAAAAGAATTCAGCAATTTAAAAATGATGGTAGGGTGTCCTGGAAACAGAATTACTGAAATGCTTTTACCAGTATCTTGATCTATGCTCTACAGGATTTCTGTTTCTATCATGTCCCATCATACGAATTGTAAGGTCTTATTAGTTCCAATAATGGCTTACAATGTTCATTGGTTCAGTGGTTTAGTGGTTAGCATTGCTACCTCACAGCACCAGTGACCTGGGTTCGATTCCACCCTCAGGCAACTGTTTGTGTGGAGTTTGCATTCTCCCTTTGTCTATGTTGGTCCCCTCTGTGTGCTCTGGTTTCCTCCCATAGTTCAAGTATGTGTCGGTTAGGTGGACTGGCCATGTTAAATTGCCCATAGTGTCCAGGGATGTGCAGGCTAGGTGGTTAGTCATGGGAAATGTTAGGTTACAGGAATTGGGTGGTCTGTAGGTCTGAGTGGGATACTCTTCAGTGGTGTGGATGCGAATGGCCTGATTCCACAGTGTAGGGATTTCATTCTATGATTCAGGTCTTTGAGGAAACCAGCAGTGCCTTTGCAATGTTCACTAAATCAGTGGCAGGAAAGACAGTCCAGTGGCAGTGTCCTCTCCGAAGTCATGCATGCGCAGCATTGAGTTGTCATTCATACGCCTGCCCCCAGGATCCCAAACAACATCTCTGCTCAGAACTCAGTTGCAGCAGGAGACTCCCAGGAGAACAGTGGAAATAGTTTAGGGATATCCTCGAAACCCATTCACCAACTCTTTGTAAGGCTTCAGGAGCATCTGAGTTGTGACAGGAGCAGAGATTGGTGCTGCCATGGAAGTGGAAGTGCACATTCTTTGTAATGAGTTAATGAGGCATGATTTCCCACACACAAAGCCATGTTGACTATCCCTAATCAGTCCTTGCCCTTCCAAATACTTGTAAATCCTGTCCCTCAGGCTTCCTTCCAACAGGCTTCTTATCCACCACCGATGGATTTATCCACTTTTCGGTGTTTTAAGACGTCCAGCACCTCCTCTTCTGTGTGGACATTTTTCAAGATGTCATTATTTATTTTCCCATTTTCTATATCTTCCGTATTCTTCTCCACAGTAAACACTGATGCAAAATACTCATTTAGTATCTCCCCAATTTCCTGCGGTTCCATATATAGGAGGCCTTGCTGATCTTGAAAATGCCCTATTCTCTCCCTTTTTACACCTTTGTCACTAATGTATTTATAAAATCCCTTTGATTCTCCTTAACCCTATTTGCCAAGACTATCTCATGTCCCCTTTTGTCCCTCCTGATTCCCTTCTTACATACACTCCTACTGCCTTTATGCTCTTCTAAGGATTCACTCGATCCCTGCTATCTATACCTGCTATATGCTTCCTTCTTTTTCTTGACCAAAACCTCAATTTTTCTAGTCATCCAGCATTCCCAACACCTACCAGCCTTGTCCTTCACCTTAACAGGAACATACTGTCCCTGGACTCTCGTTATCTCATTTTTGAATGCTTTCCATTCTCCAGCAATCCCTTTGCATGCAAACAACTGCCTCCAATCAACTTTTGAAAGTTCTTGCCTAATACTGTTAAAATTGGCCTTCCTCCGATTTAGACCTTTAACTTTTAGATCTGGTCTATCTTTTTCTATTACTATTTTAAAACTAATACTATTATGGTCGCTGGCCCCAAAGCATCCCCCCACTGATACCTCAGTCACCTGCCCGCCTCATTTCCCAAGAGTAGGTCATGTTTTCACCTTCTCTCATAGGTACATCCACATACTGAATCAGAAAATGCTCTTGTACACACTTAACAAGTTTCTCTCCATCCAAGGCTTTAACACTATGGCAGTCCCAGTCTATATTTGGAAAGTTAAAATCCCCAACCATAACCACCCTATTATAACTGAGATCTCCTTGCAAATTTGTTTCTCAATTTCCCGCTGACTACTTGGGGGGTTCTATAGGACATTCCCAAAAAGCTGATCATCCCTTTCGTATTTCTCAGTTCCACCCAAATAAATTCCCTCGACTTAGTCCCAATAATATCCTCCCTAAGTACTGCCATAATGTTATCCCTAATCAAAAATGTCACTGTCCCTCCTCTCTTGCCACCCCCCATTCTATCCTTCCTATAGCATCTAAACCCTGCAACATTAAGCTGCCAGTCCTGTCCATCTCTGAGCTGTGTCTCTGTAATTGCTATGATATCCCAGTCCCATGTTCCCAACCATGCCCTGAGTTCATCTGCCTTATCTGTTAGGCCTCTTGCATTGAAATAAATGTTGTTTAGCTTGTCAGTCCCACCTCATTCTCTGCTTTGTTCCTGCCTCCCCTGACTGCAGAACTGGTTCGAAAGCAGACCTGGTTTGAAGGCATGCCAGATGGAGTTTAATTTAGATAAATGTGAGGTGCTGCATTTTGGAAAGGCAAAACAGGGCAGGACTTATACAGTTAATGGTAAGATCCTGGGGAGCGTTGCTGAACAAAGAGACCTTGGAGTGCAGGTTCATGGTTCCTTGAAAGTGGAGTCACAGGTAGATAGGATAGGAAAGAAAGTGTTTGGTATGCTTGCCTTTATTGATCGGTGCATTGAGTATAGGTGTGGGGAGGTCATGTTGCGGCTGTACAGGACATTGGTGAGGCCACTTTTAGAATACTGTGTACAGTTCTAGTCGTCCTCCTACAGGAAGGATGCCGTTAAACTTGAAATAGTTCAGAAAAGATTTACAAGGATGTTGCCACAACTGGAGCATTTGAGTTATAGGGAGAGGCTGAATAGGCTGGGGCTATTTTCCCTGGAGAATCAAAGGCTGAGGGGTGACCTTATAGAGGTTTATAAAATCATGAGGGACATGGATAAGCTAAATAGACAAGGTCTTTTTCCTGGGGTGGGGGAGTCAAAAACTGAACAGCATAGGTTTAAGGTGAGAGGGGCAAGATTTAAAAGGGACCTAAGGGGCAAATTTTTCATGTAGAGGGTGGTGCGTGTATGGTATGAGCTGCTAGAGGATGTGGTGGAGGCTGGTACAATTACAACATTTAAAAGGCATCTGGATGTGTATACGAATAGGAAGGGTTTAGAGGGATATGGGCCAAATGCTGGCAAATGGGACTAGATTTATTTAGGATATCCGGTTGGTATGGGTGAGTTGGACCAAAGGGTCTGTTTAGGTACTGTATATTCTGTGACTCTATTAGGTAGATATAAAGTTATAAAGAGTCAAAAGAGGTCTACACCACAGAGAAAGGGCCTTTGGCCCATTAGTTTGCACCAGACAAAAACAACCATCTAACTATTCTAATCCCATTTTCTGGCACTTGTTCCATAGCCTTATGCCTTGGCATCACAAGTATGCTTTGAAGTACTTCTTAAATGTTAGGTGGGTTTCTGCCTCTACCATGCTGACAGGCAGTGGGTTCCAGATTCTCACCACCTTCTGGGTGACAAACCTCTTTTCTACTTCCCCTGTAAACTTTCTGCCCCTTAGCTGAAATCTATGCCCCGGTCACTGATCCCTTCACCAAGAGGAGATGTTCCTTCCTGTCCACCCTATCCACCCGTCTCATAATTTTATACACTTCAATCATGTCCCCTCTCAATCTCCTCTGCTCCAAGGAAAACAGCCATAGACTATCCAATCTCTCTTCAAAACTAAAACATTCTCCATGCCAAGGCGACATCCATAATGAATTGCTCTGTACCCTCTCCAGTGCAATCATATTCTTCCCATAAATGTGGATTCCAGAACTGCACACAATACTCTCTCTGTGGCTCAACCAATATTTTATACAGTTCTAGCATAACTTCCCTACCCTTAAACTCTATGCCTCATCTAATTAAGATGATTAATTAATTAATCACTACCTAATCACTTTCTCTGCTTGTCCTGCTATCTTAAGGGACAGATGGACAAGTTCCCTCTGGTCCTTGGCACTTCCTAGAGTCCTACCATTCATCACGTATTGATGTATTCCAGCCTAGGGGTCTGTTTCAATTAGCTCATTATCATATTGGTCACTCCGTCTGATCTGAGACTAAAACATTACCGTGATGCTTCTCAAAAACACACAGTAACTTAATCTTTTATTGAGTCAATGGATAAATGGAGCACAACAAACCAAAATAAACCCTGCAAATCTGTGCAAGTACCAACTGACAAGGAAGTGGAGCTAAACTCAACTTTTGTGGATGTATCTAGTGGGCTGTAGCAGATCAATTTCCTGTTGTCCACGCTGACTGATTTGTTTTCTGCTGATTTCTCCATGTTGAAATTGAATTCCATCCCCTAGGTACTTTAACTCTGCATTATCCCTGAAAAGATGGAATGCAATACATTTATACCAAGAGAAATCATCTCTTGGTCTGACTACCATCTCCTCAGTGGTATTTTTTGCTGAAATGTCTTCATCAAGATTTGTGAACTTTGCCATATCTGACATTAAACTGCTGCGTCAAGGACATTCTGTGATTCATGACAGTTGTAAAGTTCCCACTACCCCAACAATTCACATTCACCCCAGCTCAGAAGACCCCCTGAATGTGACATTTACACTCCTTAAACCAACAGTTCCTGTGGCCTATTAGGGTGAAGTCATGTTTCATGCTATTGGCCCATACCCACCAGTGTTAAATTTTCCTGATTTTAAGGCTACCTTGAATTATTTGAAGCAATGTCAGGCTAAGCTGGTTCTGATGCTTTGGTAACTAAAGGAGAGAACATCAAACCCAAAGCACACGTGATTGAAAATAAACACATTTTAAAGTCAAGAAAAAGGATTTGTTGGTGATAAAAGAAAATAAGAGAATTCTTCAGAAAATATGAGAAATGCTACCAATTAAATAAAAAGTACAGGTTTCAGGTGCAATTTGTCAGAATTTACAATTTCTTTCGAGTTACTGGGCCGAAAGTCATGGAGGGTCTGTCCATTGGGCTGAAGAATGGGAATAACCTCATTTAGCCAGCTCCAGGATACTCATTAGGACTAAGCTCTAATTATGCAGATCACTGACTCTGCTGGATGCCACACTCTGCGAGATGTCTTGGTGTATGATGAATATACTGCAGTCCAAGGCTGGCAGCTTTCCAGAACAGGTAGTGCCACTGCGCCAATGAAGGTCACTACAGGTACAGCAATTGGCTCAGGCTGAAGGTTGTCACTGAATCGAGTTAAATGGCCAGGATTGCTGGGGCCATTCAAGGTGGCTCTGGAGTAGTGGAGTGAAGGTTAAGGAAGGTGGTAACCTGAGTGCTATTGGTCTGTTAATTGTATTAATACCACATATGTGGAACATTCCCTTTTCTTTTGAAGAACAAGGTGATCTATAGCTAAATGGAAACAGCTTCTCATCTGCAGAGGTGAGATGCATCTGCATGTTCTTAACCGCAGGATCTGGAGCTTTTTCACTATCTCTGTAGTGGTATTCCGCACTCATGAAATGCACAGCCACAGAGCATTTCTAAGCATATGGTACGCAGCAAGTTGCAGATTATGTCCATTTCAGCCCTCAAGCAACCAGTCACATTAAAGCTCATGGCTGTGGTAAACATGCTGGGCACTGTCCCCTCACAAGCTCTGAGGATGCAGCTTTGGTTGCAGGGTGTGGCCAATTTCAGTGAGACATCTTCATTCCTGTGGTTAAGGTTGGAAAATTGCACATTGAACACTCTGGGTAGATAGGGCCACTTGCTGAGAGTGCTCTTCCTCTATCCTACTCCCTTTTCAACAGCTTGTCCTGTTCTGTGTTGTGTCTGCTTATTCTGCCTGTCATGGTGAACGCTAAGGAGTTGCAAAATATTGCACCCAGCCTTGGACAAGTGGCTTTTGCAGGATCCTGTTCAGCACCATGTGCTTAGAAATGGTATAAACTGGAGTGTTAAGTTCCAAATAGCTGTGTTGGCATCAAATCAATGTTACAGACGTCATGATCTGCTTTACTCTTCCAATTTCCAACAAGGGCTCACTGCACACTAACTCTCTCATTGAAACAGCAAATGGCATAGCTGGCATAAGATTCATGGGCATGTGTCACAGATGCCAATTTTAAGGCAAAATGGCACTTGCAGTGCTCAAAAACCAACCTCTACAAACTTAAATTTCATAATCTTCATTCCCACTTGTAACAAAGTAACAGCAAGCCAGTGAGGAATGGTTAATTTGTTTTAACAGTTCAACAAGATCTTCCGTATTGTTCCCATTGGACTCTATCCTTCTCCTGTTTATGAAGCTATGAAGCATTTTGCACCACCACAGTTAGGGATGTTACTGCTGAGAAAGACTTGTTCATAATGTGCATTAACCATCAGCGTTAGACACCTTCAAATCATCCAAGTTCCATTTTAGAAAAGAAAAATCACTATTTTACTCAAATAATTAGCCTCAATTCTGTCTTAATATGACTACCTCTGAATGCTTACCTGCACCACTGTAATTTTTCAATTTCCCGCTTCAGAAATAATTTGAATAAGATTCAGTTTTTTTTTACCAGCTCAATTATCACTTATAATTTCCGATTAAATGTTTACAGATCATTAAAATGGAAGGTACAGATAACAGAATCAGGGAAATCAGCTCAGTGGAGGACCCTAATATGTTTGACAGCAGATAGAAGTTGAGTTACTGTGCAGAGCTGAAGAACCTGGACTACTACGGCCAGATTGTGATGCAGTGTGATATGAACAATGTGGGTTCAATTCCTGCACAGGCTGAGGTTACCATGAAGGACTTTCCCTCTCAATCTCTCCTCTTGCTTTGGCGTAGTGACCCTCAGGTTAAACTACCGCTACTCATCACTCACTAATGAGATTGCAGCCCTATGGTCTGTTAGGACTGTGGTGATTTTACCTTTCTTTTCAATAATCCCTTTGACATTGTTAGAAATGTTCAGTGTTAATTCAGTATCTTTCACACTAGTAAAACTTAAACATTTCGGATTAAGAGGAATGGCAGGCCATACAATGGGTGGAAATGTGAATCAAAGGATAAAGTGCTTAAACCCAAGAAAATAGAATCATAGAAGCCCTACAGTGTGGAAGTAGGCCACTCAGCCCATCTATTCCATGCTGCCCTTCCAGAGAGCACCCCAACCAGATCCCAACCTGCCCCCATGCCCGCAATGCTGCATTTCCCATGGCCAATCTGCCTAAACTACACATCCCTAGACAATTTAGTCTGGCCAATCCAGCATCCGTGGACTGTGGGAGGAAACCTGAGCACCCAGAGGAAACCCATGCAGACACGGGGAGAATGCCAAAACTCCACACAGACAGTCACTCGAGGGTGGAATCATACCCACATCCCTGGCGCTGTGAGGCAGCAATGCTGACCACTAAGCCACCATGGTTGACACTAAAAGCAGAAATCAACAGAAGTTCTAATATGTTGTTTCATAAGTTTACAAGACAGCTGACTTTATATTTTTTCCCCAGCACCTCATTACTACCCAGCTTTCCCAAAAGCTTGACTACCTAACTTACAGACTGGCCATTGTGATAAGTAAAATAAATAAAATCTGCAAAGCACCAGGAATTGCCAAATGCAATTTGTGTGTCCGTACCCAAACATTTTCAAACTGAGAATATAGCACGGAAACTAAAATCTCCATCCTATCCTCAAATCACCTTTGCTTGTCTGTACTAGGTTCGAAGGATTTGTGGGTCAGTGGCTGATCTATCGTTTTAGCTTCAATTGTGCAGAATGTGATGGAATTTGTCTGCTTAGTGTTTGAATTCTAATTTCCGGATAAATTTTCATGGACTGTATTAAGAATATGTAATATTATAAAAAAAATCCTGTGCTGCATTATAGTTAACCCGATGGAAGCTACTTCAGGAAGAATGATCCCATGCACTACTCCCAACATACCAATTAAGGGAATAATTAATATGAATCCAAATGCAGGCTTCTTGAAAGAATAATTTGATCAACTGGCAAATATTCGGCTGGAAATTATACTTCCACTTAAATGGATGTATGCATGCATTCAGTTTTTGCAGCTTAAAAAGAGATGCTCAAACAGCTGTACAATACAACTCTTTAAAGGTGGCAGAGACATCAAATTCGGTCTCATTGCAGCAATTTAATCAAAGAGGGAAGGTTTTATTGTTATGAATGCTCATTAAATTCATTGTATTCAAGCTGTAGTCCTCAGTTTCCAAAAAATCTGTTATCTTGCTAGAGAGGGTGTAGGCATTTGCCAATCCCTTTATTACCTTGCACTTTTACTGATGTATCACAACACAACAAGAAAAAGTAACGCGTTTTTAAAATTGATAGTTCTATAGCAAAATAGATCAACAAAAGGGCACTGCCACTTTAAGCCACAAATATGTTGAATGGTTGGTATCCTGCAAAATTTTATAATAATGAAGTTTGAAATTGGAAGTAGCATTCTGATGTTGGTAGACTCTACAATTGTGCCATTAGCAAATTCCAATAAAATATTTGCAGTGATCTGATAGACAATGTTACAATTCTAAATCTCTTTCTTTTCTGTTTTACTGGAACAGCTATCTTTTTTCCTTTCACATTCAGCAGTTTTCCTCATAGAGTTTGTGTCAATCATGGTTCAGTTGGTAGCGCTTTTGAATCAGAAAGATCCAGGTTCAAAAGGACTTGGCGCAAAAATAGAGACAGAGGCTTCAGTTCAGTCTTTTGGAAGTGCTCTTCAGTCAGACCTGACGTCTTTTGATGAGACATTTAATTGAGGCCTCATCTGTGTTCTCAAGCGAACATAAAACATCACACGTGTTGAAATTTCAATCCACAGCTATGAATGGTAAATGGGGGCTGATTCCTGGTCCAAAAAAAACCCACTTTCCCATGGTTTGTTCAGGCATGCTGACCAAAATCTTCAATTCCCCAGCTAAGTGAGGGCTTGCCATCAAATCAGGGGGGGGCTAATGGGACGCTTTGCAACACACAGTGAATGGCAGCCTCTCTGGCTGAGATAGGAGCTGACAACCTGAATATGGAGATAGTGAACGTCAAGTGACCTTTAAAACAAACCATAGTGGTCCCAGCCATAATCCCAGAAGGGATGTGGCCTGGCGAATGTTATTGATTTGAATTGAGGTGAAGAAGGACCAGGGGTGGGGTTTGAGGGATTCCTATGCTTAATCTCTCGCGCTCCCCCACCCCTGTCAAATTCTGGAAACTCTACTCAGCACGGGAGAGCCCTATAATTTGCAATAATTGGCCTCAACCGACTGTGCTTCCCAGAGGAACGTCAACTCATCCTCAAACTACTTTCATTGAGAATGATGTGGAGATGCCGGGTTGGATTGGGGTGGACAAAGTCAGAAGTCACACAACACCAGGTTATAGTCCAACAGGTTTATTTGAAATCACAAGCTTTCGAAGCGCTGCTCCTTCGTCAGGTGCAGAGATGAAGGAGTAACGCTACAAAAGCTTGTGCTTTCAAATAAACTTGTTGGACTATGACCTGGTGTCATCTGTCTTCTGACCTTCATTGAAAATGGTTCAGGGTCAGGATTATAGCTGCATACTGACACAAAGACCTCCATTGCCAAATCCCATCCCTGAGTCACTAATATATCCAGCTCCATGGTATCATTTTGAAGGAGACTAGGGTGGTTGCCTTGGGTTAATGTTTATCTCTTGATCACTATACCAAAAGAAGTCATCATCAGATTGCTGTTTCTGGGAATATTATCTACGATGTTGCCTACATACAACAGTGACTACACTTCAGACAAATAACTTTACTGAAGGTACAGTGCTTTGAGGTGTCCAGTCATTGTATAACATGCTGTATAAAGGCAAGTCTTCCCTTCTTCAGAATTTATGAATTGTTCAGATGGTACATTAGTTAAAGCATCTGTAAAAGCTTCTATGAATATCACAAGATATTCTTAAATGAAAAGTCATGATAATTAATCCTTCCTGCTAATAGCCCCAAGGTAAGCTCCTGTTTTTATTACAAGCCTAAGGAGTTTGTGGAGGCTTATCCATACCTTGCATATATATCACAAGTGAAGTCTGAAGTCAGTGTTTTCACAAGCTTCCTTCAATACAAAATTATTGAATTCTTTTGTCAATAATTTGCCTTTCACCACTAATTTCACTTAACTTCAATTAAGCTGCTCGTAATTTTAATCAAAGATGCCAATTTAAATCTAAAGTGTGCATCAACATACGCAACTGATATGCTATCTATATCTCTTGAAAAATCAAACAAAGCCAATTATAGCCACAGAGTCAGTGTCTCACAGCACAGAAACAGATTCTTCAAACTGAAGGACATAATGTTGTATTCCATAATTATGCATTAAGAAACCAAGCGGAACACACAAAGAATCTGGGGCGGATAAAACGTAATAACTTGTCTTAAAATTTATCAGTGAAATTATTAACAAAATGATGAAGAAATAATGGGCTGAGATCCAGATCAAAGCTGATGATATTCTGGATCTTGCAACTTGTCCCTGCTGTTTATTAATTGGGTTCTTCTGATGTGTCATTTCCTTCAGCTAACAGAACAAATTTAACAACTGACTGTGAGATAACTGATGCAGGACAGCAATACTCATTTGTAAAGTAAAATGACCCATGATATTTCAGGGATGCCTATCATTGTGTCACGGGGATTGAACACCTAACTGACCCAGCCCAAACTAGACACTTTGCCTCAAATCTTGTTGGGGGGCTGGGGGGCCAGGCCAGGCAAATTGAACCTTCTGAGGCAAGTAAGCAGCACCCATCTAGAATCAGTGGTCAAAATTTGGAAAGAATACCACCAATGGGGCAAACAGACCTGACAAGGCCCAACAAAAGTCTCTCCATAATCGGGAACGGAGGGTTTGAGACATAAAAATAGACTGGAAAGGCTGGGACTTTTTTCCATTGGAGCGTAGGAGGTTGAGGGTGTGATCTTATTGAGGTTTATAGAATCATGAGTGGAATACATAAGGTGAATGACAAGGCTCTTTTACCTAGGGTGGATGAGTTCAAAATTAGGGGTTTACTTTTAAGGTGAGAGGAGAAAGATTTAAAAAGGACATAAGGTTTTACACAGAGAGTGGTTTGTGTGTGGAATGAACTGCCAGAGAAAGTGGTGGACAAAGGCACAGTTACAACGTTTAAAAGATGTTTGGGTAAGTACAAGAATAGGAAAGGTTTGGAGGGATATGGACCAAGTGCGTGCAGGTGGAACTGGTTTAGTTTGGGAACATGGTTGAAGTTGACTGGTTGGACCAAAGCGTCTGTTTCCATGCTGTGTGATTCTATCTTTTACTGCCAGGACCTTACAAAGATTTTGCAAATCTCAACAGGACTGACACCAGTTCTAACTTTTGCTGAGGTCTGCAATGGATGTAAAGGGTGGAATTTCCTAATAATGATCAGGTGTTTCTCCAGACAAGGCCCCTTAATAGGGGAGGGCTGAGGTGGGCGTTGTTACAGACAAAATATCTGCATAACCTCAACTCCTCTCACTGCAATTTAAAGGGAACCAAACAAACAAGAATTAGACTTAGCCAGAATCAAATTCCATACTAACCGTTTGTGTCTGCCCTCTAGTCCCAGGAAATTTGTAGATGCGTCCCTTGATAAGAATCTGGTATGCAACTCCTTCCAGGGTTATTCTATATACAAACCACCTGAAATCCTTGATTAAGTTACAGCCTGTAACTGACTCTCAAAAATCCGAGGACCTTGGTCCCCAGATCAAGAATCTCTAGAATCAGCGTCTTTTTGAAGAGGAAATTATGTAATTGATAATTATGATTTTTTTTTCCCTGGAAGCAGCTTCATTACATCCTTTCACAACATTGGGATTACAACTAAGGTTGTGGGAAAAGTTTAGGGGTAGGATGAGGGGAGATCTCATTGCCATTGACCAAGGGTGACAATCTGATCCTAACATGCTGCTGGGCTTCAGCAAGTGAAAAGATCTTCAGTGTGCATTTACATTGGAATTTGTTAGCTCCCTTCCAATAAGATGCAGTGTCCAAGTGGTTCTTTACAGGTGAGATTGGCTCATGCAAAGCAGAAGACTCAGAATAATCCAGTTGGGCCAAATAATGTGCTTCCATGTTGCAAATTCTATGAAACATGCGTCCAAAAAGGCATTCATTAAAATGAGCAAAGTCAATGCTGTAAGTGGAACACTTTCACCTCTTGTATCACCATGTCAGCATCAGACGTGTTGAGATCTCATGCAATTCTGCTTCAACTGTGAGGTTTCAACTCACCTACAGCACCAGAGTAAATAATTTATTTGTTTAATTGCCATGTTCAAGTCCACTCTATGTGAGGAGGAAAACATTGCTGATTCAGGAACAGAAGATGCTGTAAATGTTCACAGGTCAGGCAGCAGTTGCAGACACACAAACAAAGTTAAACTTTTCATAGGTTCCAAGCACATAATAGAGATAAGGACACGGGGAAAGAGGAGGAAAGGTTTAAATAAAGCAAGGTTTGGTGATGAATGGAAGGGGATGGAAATGGGACAAGTGAAGAATTAACGGAAAAGTCCAGAGAAAAATTAAAAACAGACCTCGTTGTTGTGCTGTTCTATGTTTCAAACATTGGGAGAAGAAGCAACAGGAAAACACAAGCAGGCAGAGATGGTCAGATAAAAAGATAAAAAAGAGCCACAGGACATTCATAGTGTTAGACACAGGAAGACAGATACATGTCACAAAGAAAGGGAAAAATACATTGAAGCTTAGAGAGCACTACACAGATACGTGTTGGAATATTGAGCAAAAGAAGGCAATAATATATACAGAGAGAGATAGATGAGGTGAACTTTAAACTTTGTTGGGGCATTAAAAATTTAATATTGTATTATTAAACACCCTGCCTGACTGTCCTTTCCATTGCTACTAAGATAGTTCTGGAGATTTAAAAGTTGGTCTGTCGATAATATGCTGCAAGTAATAATCTTCAATTCTTTTTTCTTCTTTATAGCAAGTAATAATCTTCAATTTTTTTTCTTCTTTATATTCTTCCAGTCCTGCTCTGGATGCTTCCTTTCATACCTTTTGAGACATGTGGGAGTTCATAGTCCTATAGTGTGGAAGCAAGCCATTTGGCAAATCAAGTCCACACCGTCCCCCTGAATAGCATCCCACCCAGACCCCCCCACACTATCCCTGCAACGCTGCATTTCCCATAGCTAATCCACCTAGCCTGCACATCCCTGAACGCTATGGTCAATTCAGCATGGCCAATCCACCTAAGCTGTACATCTTTGGGCTGTGGGAGGAAACCAGAACACCTGGAGGAAACCTGCACAGAAACAGGGACAATTAGCAAACTCCAACATGGACGTGCTTCTTTTCATGCCTTTGAGACATGTGGGAGTTCATAGAATCCCTATTATCTATAAAGCATAACTGGCTCCAGTAGCAGAAAGTAATAAATAATCCATAACCACTGGTGCCACTCTTTGACAGAAGTAATATTCATATGCAGAGGTTCTCACCATTTTCTCATCAGTTATGTAAAGCTATCTGGCCTACATTCCTTCAAGGCATGTGGACAGACTCCTGGCTTTGAAGTCAAGGCCTTCAAGAAAACACCTAGGACCTTACAAATGTAAATAACTGCCTGTGTTCTGGGCAAGAATCATACACTCAAAATTTTAACATCGTTTCTCTCTCCACTGATGCTACCTGACCTGCTGAGATTCTGCTGCACTAACCATGTTTTTAAATTTAAATAACCGTCTGTTGGATTAAAAAAAAACTATCAATCAAATACGTTTTTGTCAACTCTTGGAAGAAGTTTGTGTTTGAACTGAATAATTTGATCATCTCTAAGGCATGAAGCACAGTCAAACTGACTAAAATCTTTAGCAATTAAATCAGTTCAAATTGGGAATGAAGATGGATTTTTAACATTATGTCGCTGTGAAGATCACTGCTATCACACTCTCATTGCAATCTTGTGAATGGCCCATTCTCTACGTTTGAAGAGATTGCTGAAGTGCTAAAACACACCATGCAAGCATCCATCTCTCTTCTCTCTGTGAAGAGAAGTCAGAAATATTCACCACAGGAGCAGTTGACAGTGAGTAGAAAATGTTGGCTTATTTAAAAAAAAGATCTAGAAGTTTCAACTAAATGTAAAATATATAGAACTCTGATTTCCTGGTATAGATCTCTAAATAAGGTTTATTACACCTCAGTTGACTTGTTGTTCATCACAAAACAAAAACAGAAATTGCTGGAGAAACTCAGCAGATCTGACAGGATCTGTGAGAAGAAAGCAGAATTAATGTTTTGAGTCCAGTGACCTTTCACCAGAACTACAAAGTTCCTTATTTATTTAGTGTACAAGTTTACTGACAAGACATGTTTTATCTTCATTTACGCATAACAGGTGCCAAATGAAATTCTAAACACAATAGGGAAGTAATTTTGTTTTTAAAAAAAACACATATGTTGTGACATCGAACAGGGGTTAGTATTCAGCAAGGCTCCATTTGTAGAATAAACAAGAGCTAAGTTAAGAACCTTTGCTGCTACACTATCCTGTAAAATGTCAAGGCACATTTCAGATTCAGACAATTTCTTGGAATTTCAAAAGCTCTTTTCAAATTGCCAGGCAATAACTAGTGGAGTGCCACAGGGATTGATGCTGGGATCTCAGCTATTCACAAAATATATTAATGATTTGGATGTGGGAGCAAAATGTAACATCTCCAAGTTTTCAGAAGACACCAAGCTGGGTGGAAGGGTGAATTGTGACGAGGATGCAGAGATCCTTCAGCATGATCTCAACAGGTTGGGTGAGGTGAGTGGGCAAATGTAGTATAGTTTGGATAAATGTGAGGTTATTCACTTTGGAAGCAAAAACAAGAAGGTAGATTACTACCTGAATGGTTGTAAATTGGGAGAGGGGAACGTGCAGCAGGATCTGGGCGTCCTTGTGCACCAGTCACTGAAGGTAAGCATGCAGGTGCAGCAGGGGGTAAAGAAGGCAAATAGTATGTTGGCCTTCATTGCGAGAGGTTTCGAGTACAGGAACAGGGATGTGTTGTTGTAGTTGTACAGGACCTTGGTAAGGCTACTCCTGGAATATTGTGTGCAGTTTTGGTCTCCTTTTCTGAGGAAGGATGGTCTTGTTCTCGAGGGAGTGCAACGAAGGTTTACCAAGCTGAATCCAGGGATGGCGGGAATGACGTATGAGGAGAGATTGACTAGGTTAGGATTGTTTTCTCTAGAATTCAGGTGAATGAGGCGGGGATCTTATAAAAGAGACTTATAAAATTCTAACAGGACTAGACAGGGTAGATACAGGGAGGATGTTCCCGTTGGTGGATGTGTTCAGAACCAGGGGTCACAGTATGACAATTCGGGGTAGACGATTTAGGACGGAGATAAGGAGACATTTCTTCACCCAACGAGTGGTAAGCCTGTGAAATTCATTACCACAGGAAGTAGTTGATGCCAAAACTTTGAATGTGTTCAAGAGGTGACTAGATATAGCACTTGGGGCAAATGGGATCAAAGGTTATGGGGAGAAAGCAGGATTAGGTTTTTGGGTTGGATGATCAGCCATAATTGTGAAGAATGGTGGAGCAGGCTCGAAGGGCCGAATGGCCTCCTCCTGCTCCTGTCTTCTATGTTTCTATGTGAGTTTGAGCAAGACATATCGACATGTCATCATAAAACTGGCTTTGCCAGAAATTTTACCTCAATATTTTGAAAAAAATGTTAACAAGAAAATTAGATTAGGTATTTAATGTGCAAATATACTTATTCTGTCTAAAATGTTTAACTGTTGCTTTTAGTGATTAATTATAGTGTATTTGAGGTGCTTGGTTTGATTATTCAGCCAATCAGTAAGCACTGTATGCATCGCCACTGCTATTTTCTTTGCATTGTGACCTTAACTACCTTCTGCAGGTAGATAATTCTGCGGATCTGATTGGGGAGTGAGAGATTGATGTACGGCTATGTTCATGTGGTTAGGTATCATTGACACCAGAGATGTCCCTTCTAGCTACCAAAGACAATAGTATGAGCACATTGAAAATGTTATTAATGTTGGTCTGAATAGTTTGTGAAATATAATACACTGTGACTTCACCTGCTGTGAAGAATGTAGTTGATAGCTGTGTTTGACATTCCCATGTAGTGGAACATTAAGTGAAGCTTTTCTTCATAATTTTCTGCATTTTCCTGATGTTTCTGTTGCTACGCTCAAGTTGGTGACTGGAAAAGTTTAAGGTTTAGAGTGAAATGGCAGAGACGGTGATAATATTGTTCAAGAGAAAACATCCACCATGAAGCAGCCTCTTACCTAAACAAACATACACCTCTCATAACCTACTGGTTAATCATCTCTCACTTGAGAAGCCAAAGATCAGATATACCTTTCTTCAAACTAGATACCAGAATGAAAATTCTCCTTATCTGATTGTTTGCAGATATATCCACATTCAGCACATTTAAAATGTTTACATTGCATAAGTTATTCAAATAAAACACCTCAGGTGGTTAGGAAAAGCTTTACCACCAGAACAAAAATAAAGATATGGCTATTGGCAATGCTATCCAGTTGAATTGTGTCCTCTAGAGCCTGATGAGGCAGTAGAATTAATAATGGGTATGAACAAACTGTTGCCTCAACTGTTGAACAGAAAACAGCCGGAGAAAAGTATAAAATAGCTAAAGAGAAACTTTGGCATTTAGCAACATTTAGTGCATAAAGCCACAAAACTGATTAATGACTAGTATTGCGAAACATTACCAAAACATCCTGCCCTGAATATCAGTAAATATAGATTCTGGCATACAGAGAAAAAAACTCAGACAATATGTATGTGAGACAGAAACAAAAACAACAGCCTACTGGTGAGTCATGGAACAGTAGGACAATGGCTCACATGTACTATTTTCAGGCCATCAGCAGGAGTAGCTGAATGAAGACATGTGGCTTCTCTACATAAATAAAGAACAAAGTCAAAGTAAGGACCAGCATGTGTTTTCTTCACATTGCCTCCTAATACCCAGCTATAAATCTGGCCTGCAGAGATATGGAGCAGCTTGTTTGACTTCTTAGGTAAGACATTGTAGACTGCAGGGAAAACTGCCAATACACTATAAATAGAATATTTGAAATAAAAATGAATTAAAACACTTCTGACATTAAAAGATCCTGTGACATGTATCGAAGAATTATCCCCAGTGTCTTGGCCAACAGTCATCACTCGCCAACATCAAAACATCACCAAAACGGATCTTCTGGTCATTATCACATTGCTACTTATGGCGCTTTGCTTTAGGCAAATTGGCTGCTGCATTCCTACATAACATCAGAATATACACTTCAAAAGCACTTCATTGGCAGTAGGGTGTTTCTGATCATCCATTTGTCCTTAAACACTCAATATAAATGCAAGTCTTTCTTAATTCTTTTAAATAAAAGTAAATACAGTTACTGAATTTGCAGAAACCTTTTTAGCTTGTTGCTTCAAAACTGATTTGGACCCGGACTGATGGAGATTAGTTAGGATAATGTGAATGCTGCCAATAAAGCAGGTTCCACATCAGAATTGGATTATCGCTATAGCCTGGTTGAAACACTAATATGTATCCACAAGTTTCTTGTTTTCAGTAGATTAGGCACACTGGCATTCCAGCACATGCAATTCTCAATATACATAATCAATAGAAATATTTCCAATAAGGGAAGGAGCTTTCATTTGTTTTGCCCAAAGGAAGTGTCTCAAAATATGGCCAAAGTCAAACTTTTGCTATGTTCTGAAATGAATGAAGATTTGGAGGAATCAAACTGGAGACCTCTTTTCAAATTATGTCCATATTTTATGTGATATCATTTTACGCATTTTATTGGGTCACTTGTTCAATAAAATTGTTGGATGTTGTACTATTTTAATATATAGCAAGAAACTTACAGCACATTTGGACCACTGTGTCTTGTATAAACAACCAAATAGTGCCATTCCCCTGTTCTTCTAGGCTAGAATTCTCGTACAAGTCTGAAGAAGGGACTAGGCCCGAAACATCAGCCTTCCTGTTCCTCTGATGCCGCTTGGCCTGCTGTGTTCATCCAGCTCTACACCTTGTTATCTCAGAAATCACACACACCAGATTATGGTCCAACAGGTTTATTCGAAAACACAAGCTTTCGGACTCTTACTCCTTCTTCAGGTGTTAGTGAGAGAGGAAGTATCAGACAGAGAATTTATAAGTGAAAGATCAAAGGTTCACACCACAGATCAGGATGTATTAAACAAACCTGAGATGCCGTTAAATCCTTAATTAGTTAGAAGGTTTTAATTGATTAATATGTAAATGTAAATACCCAAATTCCTTTTAAGTCACTGTCCTGAGAGAACTCAAGGTTTTATCAGTGTAAAGAAGAGGTGACATTTTAGGTCAGACAATGCATGTTAGGTGTGAGGCCTTGTTTAGAATCTGTGTGTGGTTTGATTTGAAGTCAGACTGGTTTTATTTCTGACCATCTATAAATTGTGTGCTTTTTGGACAAAATAGAATGTATCTGCAAACACAAATTCACATCACAGATTGATGTGTGTGGGGTGTGTGTGTGTGTGTGTGAAGGAGAGAGAGGGAAATTGTGTATTTGTGTGTTTGTGTGTGTGCGCTTGAGAGATAGTGTGTGTATGAGAGAGGATCTGTGTCAGAGTTTGTGTGTGTGTGTGTGTGAGTGAGGGAGAGAGAGAGAGATTGTGTGTGCGTGTGCGTTTGTCTGTGTATGCGCTTGACAGACAGCGTGTGTACGAGAGAGATTATGTGTGAGAGTGTGTGCGTCTGTATGAGTGAGCCTGCATGCATGTATGTCTCTGTGTGAGAGTGTATAGTGCGGTGGGTCACCTGTAGTGTGACATGAACCTCTTGGGACCAAACTTGCCTATCAGCCTCTGCTCAGCGACTCTGCATTGTTGTGTATCTCAAAGCTCGCCTTGGGGGACATTTACCCGAAGATCAGAGACTGATTGTCCTTGACCGCTGAAGTGTTCCCCCACTGGGAGGGAACATCCCTGTCTGGCAATTGTTGCGTGGTGTCCGTTCATCCGTTGTCGTAGCGTCTGCATGGTTTTGCCAATATACCATGCCTCGGGGCATTCTCGCCTGCAGCGTATGAGATAGACAACGTTGGCCGAGTCACATGAGTATCTACCATGTACGTGGTGGATGGTGTTCCCATGTGTGATGGTAGTGTCCATGTCGATGATCTGACATGTCTTGCAGAGGTTACCATGACAGGGTTGTATGGTGTTATGGTCGATGTCGTCCTGATGGCTGGGTAGTTTGGCGTGAACAATGGTCTGTTTAAGGTTTGCAGTTGTTTGAAGACGAGAAGTGGAGGCATGGGGAAGATCTTGGCGAGGTGCTCATCGTCATCGATAATGTGTTGAAGACTGCAAAAAACATGGCGTAGTTTCTCTGCTCCCGGGAAGTACTGGACAACGAAGAATGTTCTATCGGACGTATCCTGTGTCTGTCTTCTGAGGAGGTCATTACAGCTTTTCGCTGTGGCACATTGGAACTGGCGATCGATAAATTGAGCATTGTATCCTGTTCTTATGAAGGCGTCCTTCAACACCTTCAGATATAAGAATACAGGTACAGGAATCGAATAGAGAACATTCACACTAAAGCACACAATTTTTGTGAAAAATAGCAAATGTTTTTGGGAAAATTGAAAAGTAATCAGATATTTGCATCATTTTAACTGGTATAAAATATTGTGTTTCACCTCAACTTGCCCCACTGTTTTACATAGTCATGAACAAATTCAAAACCTGTTGCCAGCTTTTGTTTTGCATGGTGACGTCTGGATATTTTTTCAGTGAAGCAGCAGTTATAGAATATGTGCAACACATTTGACACAAACATGTGTTTGAATTCGCACCACTGGATTGATCATTATACTGTCATTTCAATCAACAAGTTTTGACAATTCAAAAGCCACTCTTACCTTTAGGAATTTGTACTGATATGAAGCTGTGAGCCTGAGCGTTCACGCACATATCCTCATAAATTACCTGTGATAAAAAATAGCAAAGCTTTGCAGCAAAAGAGGAGACAAAGAAATCAAATCATAGCAATGGATGAGGGAGGCAACAACTTGTATTTATAAACTCCCTTTAATGCAGTGAAACTATTCCAATGTGATTTCCTAGATTTGTCATATAAAATTTGGCACCAAAGATGCTATGTGAGCAGGTGGCCAAAAGCTTAGTCAAGATGATAGGTTTTCAGAGTATTTTGAAGGACTCTTGTGATACTTTGGTAGCGTTCCTATCTCTAAGCCAAGTGGAAGGGTCTCTCGACTCGGAACATTAACTCTGATTTCTCTCCACAGATGCTGCCAGACCTGTTGAGCTTTTCCAGCAATTTGTGCTTTGGTTTCTGAGCCAAGACGTCTAGGTTCAAGTCTCATCTTCTCTGAAGGTGTGCAGTAACAACTCTGAACAGGTTGGTTGGAAAATATTTATTTTGAAGGGTAAGCAAGGCAGACGGACTGTAGGAGGAAATTCCACAGATTAGCACCGAGGCTGCCAAAAGGACAGCTACCAGTGATAGAGCGATTAAAGTCAGGGATGTGCGTTCCCACTACAAGCATGGCCTTCATCAACATGGTTTCAGCTTTGCAATTACATCAAACTGTTGGAATGCAAATCAGTGTCAAAACATGATCTAAATCTAAAGCCGAGCATAGCGTTATTACTTGCTGCCAGGTTACAGTCCATTACAGATCACCTATAGAGTAAAGGGCAGTGTCAATACATGATGTGGAAAGCATTTCCCAGGTGCTGACCACTGATCCACAGCTCATATTATCTACTATGGCTCCTACTGTTTGGTGTATGCCTTAGTAACGACTGGCTGAAGTTTAAGTGAAGTTGCGTATATTTTGACTATAACGCAGACTAAAAGTCCTATTGGCAATATAACTCCTGAACTGCATTCTGCTTTTGCTTCAACGCAAAAGCTGTGGCAACTTAATCTGAGTGTTGAACACCTGAAAAATGAAGATGCCTCCAAATATGAGCAGTACTTGCGATATTTAAAATGCGCTATCCGAGTACAAATAAATGCATTAGAGAGATCTTTTGCGAGGTTGCATTTCCCACATTACAGCGGGGACAGCACTTCAAAATAGCACTTTCGTAGACTGTAAAGTTTTGAAAGGATGGATGTCTTTATTCAAAGGTGAGTATTTAAAATAAAATCATCTCCAATTAATGTCAGCAATCCCCTCCCTATGCCATTATACTCACGTGCTGTTTGGACTGGAGGCCTGTGGCCAGCGGGGTTCCACAGGGATTGGTACTGGGTCCTGGCTTCTGTTTGTCATTTATATAAATGATTTGTATGAGAATATAGGAGGCAAGGTTAGTAAGTTTGCGGATGACACCAAAATTAGAGGTATAGTGGACAGTGAAGAAGGTTATCTCAGATTACAAAAAGATCTTGATCAATTGGGTCAATGGGCTGAGGAGCGGCAGATGGAGTTTATTTTGGATAAATGTGAAGTATTGCATTTTGGTAAAACCAGTAAGGGCAGGATTTATACAATTAATGGTAGGGCTCTGGGTAGTGTTGTAGCACAGAGATATCAAGGGGTTCAGGTACATAATTCTTTGAAATTTCCATCACAGGTATACAGGGTGGTTAAAAAGGTGTTTAGCATGCTTGCCTTCATTACTCAGGCCTTCGAGTGTAGGAGTTGGGATGTCATGTTGAGGCTCTACAGGACGTTGGTGAGGCCTCTTCTGGAGCACTGTGTGCATTTCTGGTTGCCCTGTTATATGAAAGATATTATTAAACTGGAGAGGGCTCAGAAAAGAGGGTTTGAGATATAAAATTGGACTGGAAAGACTGGGACTTTTTTCACTGGAGTGTTGGAGGTTGTCAGGTGACCTTATTGAAGTTTATAAAATCATGAGGGACCTGGATAAGGTGAATGAGAAGGGTCTTTTCCCTAGGATGGGGACATCAAAACCAGGGGGCATATTTTAAGGTAAGAGGAGAAAGATTGAGGAAGGACATGAGGGGCAACCTTTTTATGCAGAGTGGTTCGTTTGTGGAATGAACTGCCAGAGAAAGTGATGGATTCAGGTACAGTCACAACGTTTAAAAGATATTTTGATAAGTTCATGAATAGGAAGGGTTTAGGGTGATATGGGCCAAGCACAGGCAGGTGGGACTAGTTTAGTTTGGGAATATAGGTAGGAACAAATGACTGCAGATACTGCAATCTTCACCAGAGTCATCTCGACTTGAAACGTTAGCTTGCTGTCTATGGATACTGTCTGACCCCATTGTAATCTCCAGCATTTTTTGTTTTCAGCAATTTGAGAACATGGTCAGCATTGGCGGGTTGGACCGATGGGGTGGGGGGGGGGGGGGCTCTGTTTACATGCTGTATGACTCTATGACTATTTCAACTGCAATGTTTCTCGCTGCAACTGTCACCATCCTCTAAATATAACTGTAACTGCTCCTTTCCGATTCGATGTTAACAAAACAGCTCACTTTTTTCAAACTGCCTCAGATCTATTTTCTACTGCGATCTATTGAAATGTTTTGAGGGTTGCATCTGACTAGTTAAAACCAGAACTTTTATGTAGAGGGGTGGCAGTGTAACATGTAGCTATTTCGCCACCGTTTTCAAGGTAGTTTTGTTACGAAGACTTTTGAACATAGCTGGTGGATGGAACACGCTGTTCTTTTATTCTCAATGTATCCAGTCCACGTTTCCACTAGATGTCGCGCCTCTACCCTTGTGTGGCTCA
Organism: Rhincodon typus; assembly: GCF_021869965.1. Classification (NCBI taxonomy): domain Eukaryota; kingdom Metazoa; phylum Chordata; class Chondrichthyes; order Orectolobiformes; family Rhincodontidae; genus Rhincodon; species Rhincodon typus. Next base: position 108,408,042 of record NC_063336.1, read on the forward strand.
GTTTGAAACTCAAGGGGCTAACATCCTCTACTGTACGCTATTCCATTTTTGGATTTTTGTATGTGTGTGTGTGTGTGTTTTACCAAGTCGCATTTCTTATTTGCAACAATTTCAACGTTGCAACCCCCTTACTGTGCATCTGTAATGAGTCGGCCCCACCACCGCACCAGCGCGGCTCGCTGTCTGCAATGATTAATAACTTCCCTTTGAGCTCGGTGCGGTATTCCCTTGGAGCTGTTCCTGTTGTAAATCAGGCTGATTGACAGCCAGCGCCCTGAACCACAATCCAGGATTCCGCCCATCCGCAAAGAGAAAACAAAACTGCGTAAGAGAGAATGAAAATGCACCCCTCGCTGATCTGAACTAACTGCATTAATGCAAACTTATGAATATTGCAGGGTAAATGAAACGCGTCTGCACAGCCTTCTAGCAATGCATTGCACATAATATTTGCCAAATCGTGTTACCAATTATTTTCCCGCCAAATCGCGGCTCCTCCCTATGTAAATGAAAGGGGTTGGCACTGTTGATTTTTTTTCAGGGTCCTTGCAGTTTTTTTTCCCTCTTGCAGATAATAATATCCAGCCCTGCATCCAAGTTACACTGACAGACTTCTCTGTCTGCTGCGAGGGAATGATCGGTGTTTAATGCAAGGCTCGGAACAGCTGGATCTGTCTAGAAACGTCCTCTAGCATTTCTGATCGTTGCGGAGCGTCTTTATTCTTGCTTTTTCGCTGGGAGGCAGCGGAAGGTGAGCTTTCTTCAATGTCGAAAAACCGTGGGTAGATTTTAATGAGTGATTGTGTGCACATATTTGAATGGATGCTGGATCAGAGTCTTTGCATTCATCAGAAACACAGAATGTAGGTCAGAGTATTTAATGCAGCAATACAGCTCGCGCTGGAGGAATCTGGAGGCTTTCACCCTTGCGTCTTGCTCAATTTAAATCCTAAACGAGTGGATCTTGCGATCGACTGTTGTATTCTTGTTCTTTTGTTAACGTTTAAAATGATTTTATCTCCATGCAGCCCTACTGTCTTGTTGATGGAGAATGCTGTGCTCTGCAGTCATACCTCGTATTGTGTGTATGATTGCAGTCAGTCAGTGCTCTAGTTCAGTCACATTGGGAGCTGTGTGCCTGGCTGCGCTGTAAAGTCCCAGCACCGGCTGCTCCTATTGTTGATGCTGAGAGTCAGTCCCTTGCACTGAGTTAATTCAGGGTCAGAAACACATCGTGCGGGAACCGTGCAATAGCAGGACGCATGGAATCAATCCCACCTTTGATTGCAAAAATCCTGAACAAAAAAACAAAATCTGTTTTGCCAGGGGGAGAGAGGCTCAGACCTCCCGTAGTGTGTGTGTGTGGAGTGTTTTAATTTTTGTTCTCGTTTACCAAAACCCCTCCCTGCAATGACTGGGAAACAGTTGATCATTTAGAGGCAGAATGGAGGGCTGAATTTGCAATACAACTGTGTGTGGTGGTGGTTGGGGGTGAGCAATTTGTGTTAAAAATTATATTGTGGTTGCTTTGCGTATTGTTGACCAGTGCAAGTGAGTGTTGGGGGATGAGTTACAGTATAAGTGAGTGTGGTTGGCATGGGGGAGTTTGTGATTAAAAAAATATTTTGGGGTTGCTTTGCACATCGTTGACCAATGCAAATGGATGGGGCGGGGGACGGAATTGCAATAGAAGTGTGTGTTGTGGGAAGTGGGGGGGGGTGCTTTT
>NC_063336.1:108450267-108481813 GCF_021869965.1 Rhincodon typus
AAAAGACACTATCTAAATGCAGGTCTTTACTGAAATTTGAAAGTGGAAACACTTCAGATAGGGTATTATTAGCACAGAGTTCCTTTGATCTCATGTTCTGTGGCATAGCCTGTACAATACCATCCATGCTCAAATTTTGATGACAGAATTTTGAAAACTGCACTGCCTTTCAAAAAGTCAAACTAATTTTGTGAGATTCAAAGCTCACTTTAAAATAGAAAAGTAAGAGTAATATTTTTAAAAAAAAATAGTCAGTGTTAGTAAGAGTTCACTTCCTGCTCATAACAGGGTGAACTGTCTAAGATTGTCACCAAACACTGCTCATGTAAACAAGCAGCAGATTGCTTTTGTCTCTCTTGTCTAGCCGCTGATAATCTAGTGATAATCTCTTCTGTGCTGTATACATATTAAGAAATAAAAGAAAGCAGAGCAGAGTTTGTTGTATTGCAGGAGCAATTTGGAAAAGGAAAGTGTTGGGTACTGCAGCCAAGTTCTGCCATCTGCTGCAAACTATTGCAGGTGTCAGAGGATCTAAACTTTGCATGAAGTGTAATAAAATCGCACAAAGAACCAATGTGCTCTAATGATTGCTAACCAGAGAGAGAGAGGAGGTTGCCACATTTTATCAAAGTTTACTTAGTCTGTGGTGATTTGCATACAGATGGCAGGGTCATGCGATGTGTGTGCTGCTCCAGAAGCTGTGGATAGGCTTTTCCTTAAACAGCCTTTATACACACACAGCTTTCACTGAGGCAGCGTGGAGAGGTCTAAGTCCAGAGCCGCTGAATAGCCATTGAAGTAGCAAGCTTTGTTTAAAGGGGAGAAAAATCCTTAGAGAAAGTCTTTGTGAAAGAGACAGGGAGTGTTTTGGGTAAATGGTCGGTAGAGCGAAAGAATGTGAGCTAGCAACTGGGAATGAGAATGACGGGTCCTTGGGGACACTTATTGATTCCTGCGTATGCATCCTCATTCCTGAATTGGAAGGACAATTACAGCTTATTAATGGTTTAACACCATCAGCTGCAAGGCGCAAATAATGCCCTTTTCTCTCAACAATGTTACTGCTGAAAACTGGTGAAAACAAAACAAAACTGTTTATTTTCACCATTCGATGAATAATTTGATAAACTTAGCTGTCCTCCCCACCCCCCAACCCCCACCCCATTATCTGTGTGTGGCCATCCAGTTTTTAAAGAAAGTCAAATTGGTGATTAAAGATGGAACTAAAGTTCCAAATTTTCCTGTGGCATTTCAATGCTGTTAGCCGATGATTTTCTAGTTGAGAGCAGGAATCTTTGTCCACTTGGAATTATTAATAGTGCACCATCTAATTAAGCAAATTAGCAGGGAGATTAAATCCATGCTAATTCAGCTTTCAGTGCTACTTATAACCTTGCTGTACAACGGGGGTCAATGAGCACAGCATCTAAAACACTATCAATAAATACATTTCAAATAATCACAATGGACCACTTTGGTGGTGCCGTAGCTACGATGCCAATTGACAATGACAATGACACCTTATCTGCGAAAATGTTAGTAAGCCAAAAATCAAAGGAAAATGATTGCACTGGGTGATGTTAGCAGAACGTTGTTGCTATTGGCAACAGCCTGGACTGTTCAACGCTGTGCTTGATTAGCAGATAAAGTACTCCATTTTGCAGCTGTGATAATGGTAGGGCTTTAATCTGGTGGTTCTCGTGGTTTGGAGAAGAGCAGCAGACAAACATTTTGCCAATTTGAGTATAGTATTTTAAACACTTGGGTACCTTTGTCAAAGCTGGAATCCTCAGAATGTGGTGTTTTTTGCAGGACAAAACACCCAACAATTTTCTCATTTGCTGGATGCATTGACTTGGACCTTTCTAGATCATACCTAAATATACATTGCTTGGAAATTTGCACAGATTTCTACAACAATTTTGCCGAGCCACATTTCCTGAAAATCGAACGAGCGGATGTTGGAAAACTAAAGGCAATCAAGTGGGGACCCAGGATGTTAGCTTCAATCTTTATATCTTTCTTTACTTTGTTAGTACCATAATTACGGATGTAAAAGTCAAATTTTTTACCGTTTTAACAGGTTAAATTTATGAGGTCAACTATTACATGAATACTATTTTTGAGGGGCTGAAATTCATGCTATAGTCCGAAATGTCATATCATTAGCAGAAACCCAATTGATCTCTAAGCAAATAAAGAAGAAAAACACAATGAACTGTGGTACTGGTAATTATCAGATAATGACAGTAGAAACAAAAATGAATTACTGGTAGTGAGGTTTTATCTATACCTACAAAAATTAAATGTGTTCAACATCTTCAGCACCGAATAAAGTTTCATAATCAGCAGGATGAATGGTACCATTGTATGGATCTTCATCATCTTCGCTGTCCATAGTTAGGTGGAGTACATCATCCACTTCTTCTTCATCTATGTCATCCCATAGATAATCATCCTCTGTACCATCCAGTGCATTCGAAATTCCACATTTCTTGAATGATTTGAAAATAGTGTCAGCTTTTATTTCTTTCCATGAATCGATGATCCATTCACAGATCAGTGGCAGTGATGGTGCCCGCATACTACCACCTCTTGTGTACGTTTTCTCTCCATCAAGCATCCAGTTATCCCACTTCATTCTCATGATGTTCTTAAATGGCTAATTTATACTAACATCCAATGGGTGCAAAACACTTGTAAGTCTGCCAGGAATTACAGCTATGTCAGTGTTTTGTGATCGGATGTTATCAACAACGGCTCCCAGACAAGCAAACTCTTTTCCTTGCGTAGCCCACTAGGTTGTAAATTCCAAACTTCCTTTATCCATTTTATACATCCACCTTCATCCATCCAGCCTTGTGGATGCATAAGAACGACAATTCCTTTTGGAAATCTCCCCTTTGGCAAAGTCTTTCTCTTAAAAACAGCCATTGGTTTTAACTTAGTGCAATCATCCTTTACAAGAAAGAACTAAAGTAAACCTACTTTTCTCATGGCCAGTGGTTTTCACCAATACTGTTTTTTTCTCTTTTTTGGTTCACTGTTCAATTCTCTGGCATATCAAGAGTGATAGGCATTTCGTCCATGTTTCCACTGCATGATGACTTGAAGCCTTCTTTCTGCCGATTCCTGATTACAAAATGGTGAAACTGTAATATCTAATCTTCGAGTTCAACAGGCAGCTTTTGTGCAGTCTCGGTTCTTTGCCAAAGTACTAAGTCATGCCTTCTCATGAACCTTGTGCACCATCCAGTACTTGCCTTAAAATTCAAAATTCCATCCTTCTTTGATTGTTTCGTGCATGGAGTCAGATGGCTTCATGACTAACATGTCTTCCATTTGGATGGTTTTCAAGTACCCACTCTGCAAATTTTTTCTCCAATTGTGGCCACTTGCTAGGTTTACCTCTATTGGCACACTTTCGTTTTGGCATTGTCTGAAGCTATAGTCATAGAGTCGCAGACAGTCTCTGTGCTGGAGAGGACTCTCTCCAGCACAGAGATAGACCCAAACTGGTCCATGCTGACCAAAATGTCCATCCACGCAAGCCCATTTCCCTGCACTTGGCCCATACCTTTCTAAACCTTTCCTATCCATGAATTCACCAAATGCCTTTTAAATGTTATTAATGCACCCGCCTCAACCACTTCCGCTGGCAGCTCATTCCATATGCGTACCACCCTCTGTGCCCCTCGGGTTCCCATGTATTTTCCCCACTCTTACCTTAAACTGATGCCCTCTTGTCCTCGATTCCCCAACCCTGGGAAAAAGACTGAGTGTATTCACCCTATCCATGCCTGTCATGATTTTATACACTTCTATAAGGTCCCCACCCAGTCTCCTACACTCTAAAGAAAAAAGTCCTAGCTTGTCCAACCTCTCACTATAACTCAGCCCCTTGAGTCCTGGCAACATCCTTGTAAATTTCTTCTGCACTCTTTCCAGTTTAATAACATCCTTCCTATAGCAAGGTAACTAAAACAGAACACAATACAGCAAGTGCGGCCCCACCAATTTCATGTACAACTACATCATAACTTTATAATTTCTGTACTCAATGCCCTGACTGATGAAGGCCAGTGTACCAAAAGCCATCTTCACTGCCCTGTCTATCTGTGACTCCACTTTCAGAGAACCGTGCACCTGAACTCCAAGGCCCCTCTGTTCCACTACATTCCTTAAGGCCCTACTATTCACCATGAAACTCCTACCAAGATTTGACTTTCCAAATTGTAACACCTCACCCTGATCTGTGTTAAAAACCATTTGCCATTTCTCAACCGACTACCCCAGCTGATCAAGATCCTGCTGCAATTTCTGATAACCTTTTTCATTGTCCACGATACCATCTATTTTAGTGTCATCCGCAAACTTACTAATTATGCCTTGTACATTCTCATCCAAACATTGATAGAGATAACAAACAGTTAGTTTGGAGTTGGTTCAATATTTTTTTCTAGTCTGTCACAATTTTCTCTGAAACACAAAATTCTCTTGCTGCTACACAGTTATTTGTCTTCTCTGCAACTTCAATAACTTTCATTTTAAACTCTGCTGTGTGTGTTTTGTTTTTCTAGAGGGCATTTTTACACAAAGAGATGAAGAAATTTCAAAACCTCAACAAGGTATATGACTGTATTCCTTGAGTTCCTGACTCTGAGCTGATTAGTCTTAAACTTTCACCCCAAATTCTTTTGTTTCCCTCTATTTTCTCTCGCCTGCTGTTGTTTTAGTTTGATTCTCATACAGTCTCAATGATCATTTCCTCATTGTAATATTTACCGGCATGTACAGGATAACTCACAAATGTCGATCTGTTATCTGTGAAAAACTAGGGTTGACTCTCACACGATGTATATGGAAAATTCAAGTTTTTTTGGCCAAAAATAGAGGGTTGGCTTTTATATGAGACTGGCTTTTACTCGCGTATATACAGTAATAAGGAAATTAAAGTTTGAAGTCATCAAATTGCCACTTTGCACAACAAACTTTGGACCTATTTGACAATTCTAGTGAAAATTGTGTCCAAAATTATGCCATTTTTAACGTATTTTTCTTCCCCAAGTTTCATTTGCATAATCATTGAATACAAAACCTGCCATGAACCAAAGCGATCAATGGCCTTTTAAAATGCATCTTTAAAAAAAAACTTTAAGGTACGTTTAATAGTTGTAACTTTGTGGATTAACACAGTTAAACTGTTCCTCACAAAACATAAGCATTTTAAAACACCCCACCAAACTACAGCCACTTCTCAAGTCCTGAAAATTATTTTAATGAAAATATATAAGCCAATTTTCAAGTTGGACTAGTCAGAACTGTAGTGATTGAAATGAAGTCAGCCAGGTGGACCTCAAAGAATATGAGTTCCCTGATTAGGGCTGTTAATGTGGTACAATCAGGGAGCCCTGGCTGACAGATAAAAACAGGAGTGTCAGACATCCCATTCACTTGGAGAGCTGTATCAAGGCCTCATCAGGCAGCCATTTTCTAATTGAAAAGTGTTAATCCAATCTAAGTGAGTCTTTCTCAACCAATTTTGCCCCATCAAGCTTGGGCCTGAGCCTTTTACTAAAATCCGTGGTAACTGAACCACCAGCTTCTCATAAGAAACCAGAACAGAAGTTATACCCTTAATCTGTAAAGGCTCTACAGTATAAACCCTCAGACTAGCTGAGGTCTTGAGAAAACCTTAGCGTTGGAGTCCGGAGTGTATTTCATTAAAGATTAATTCTGAAATCACTGAAATGGTCACGCCAATATCGACCTCCATTAGAACTGGGTGACTATTTTGGCAAATGTTTATTTTGGTTAGTTGTGATTCAGATATTGCTGAACAACTTAACTATTCCAAACCAGTTGCAGGTGGACTTTCCAGAGTGTTTGCTCCCTTGGATACTGGCCTATGAGTTCCCTTACTCACTTTATGCCCAGTGGGATTCTTTTTCTGTCTCTCATCTGCATACCAGCAGCAACTACAATGGTTTGCCAGCCAAATCCTGAAAAACTTTTTAACCGTTTTGGCTGAAGCTTGGCTTAGTTTCGGGGTTTGCCTGTGGGCTGACCTAGAGTCCCTCTGTTCAGGATATGCCCTGAGTGAGGCTGTGTCATTGCAAGTGATGTCTCCCAAGACTGTTTGTACTGGTGAGGGTGTCCACTTGCATCGGAATACCCTGCAACTCATATGCTCCACTTTGCCACATTTCCCAATGATAAAGCCATTTGTCATGCCTGTTTAAAGTCCAGTTGGGCTTCAGCTGGTGGGCACTTTTACATGGTTACATCATTAATCCCTCATACCAAATGATCTGCCAGCATCTCATTCAGGGCTAAACCAAAGTCACATGCCTCACAATCGTCTTAACCAAGTCAAGAATCCCAAAATGGATTTCCGAGTAAAACCACTAGTGTATCGGAATTAGAGGAGGCTTGGGGTCATAATATTCCTTAACTAAATCTGCTAACTCTTGAAAGGTTTTAGTATTTAGTGCCTCAGGGAAAGTTAGGCTCTTAATAACCGAAAAAGTTGCAGATCCACAAGATGTCAGGAGAATTACACATTGATTTTCATCTGTTCCAATGTCATTTGCACAGAAAAAATAACACATTCTTTCCACCTTCTGGGCCCTGTCTTCGACACAGTCAAGGTTCTCCAGAGTCAAGGTTCTCAAATAATGGCATGATGCCAGAAATGTTTACCCCAATGAAAAGATAACTGTTACAGAGCCATAGAGATGCACAGTACAGAAACAGACCCTTTAGTCTAACCTGTCCATGCTGACGATAGGTAAATCTAGTGCCATTTGCCAGCATTTGGCCCATATCACTCTAAACCCTTCCTATTCATCGACCCATCCTGATACCTTTTAAATGATGTAATTGTACCAGCTTCCACCACTTCCTCTGGCAGCTCATTTCATGCACGCACCACCATCTGAGTGAAAAAGTTGCCCCTTAGGTCCCTTTTAAATCTTTCCCCTCTCACCTTAAACCTATGCCTTTTCGTTTTTGACTCCCCCACCCTGGGGAAAAGACTTTGTCTGTTCACCTTATCCATGCCCCTCATGACTTTATAAATCTCTATAAGGTCATCCCTCAGCCTCCGACGCTCCAGGGAAAATAGCCCCAACCTATTCAGCCTCTCCTTTTAACTCAAACCCTCCAACCCTGGCAACATCCTTGTAAATCTTTTATGAACCCTTTCAAGTTTCACAACATCCTTCCTGCAACAGGGAGACCAGAAGTGCATACAGTATTCCAAAAGTGGCCTAACCAATGTCCTGTACAGCTGCAACATGACCTCCCAACTCCTATACTCAATACATTGACCAATAAAGGCAAGCATATCAAACACCTTCTTCACTATCCTATCTACTTGTGATTCCACTTTCCAGGAGCTATGAACCTGCACTCCAAGATCTGTTTGTTCAGCAACACTCTCCAGGACCTCACCATTAAGTGTATAAGTCCTGGTCGTGATTTGCCTTTTCAAAATGCAGCACCTCACATTTATATAAATTAAACTCCATCTGCCACTCCTCTTGTGAGCAGATTTCCTCAGGAGCATGCTTTTCTCTCATCACCACTGAAATAACTCCACAGAGGGTGGTATCCCATCACCAAGTCACCCAGCATTTACATGCGGAGAGTCCTTAACACTAATCTAGCTCCCCCAGAGGCAGCTCTAGGAGTGAGCAGGATTTCTGACATTCCTGTTTATATCTGTCAGCCAGGGCTTCCTGATTAGATCAGATTAACAGCCACAATCAGAGAACTCATATTCTATGAAGTCCATCTGGTTGACCTCGCTACAAAATGATTACAAGTACAAACACACAAACTAGGGTCAGGAAAAGGCCACTTAGCTCCTCAAACCTGCTCTTCCACTCAATAAGATCATACCCAAACTGAATGTGCCCCCAACTCCATTTTACTGTCTTCCACAATGACCTTTGGCCCGCTTGTCAGTAGTTAGTCCCTCAACAGAGGAAAAAACACACTTAAGAGCCTTACAAAACAAACCTGTTAGGGTTTTCACCCAAATGTTTCAGCTTAATTTTTAAAAACTTGACAAACGTTCACAATGAGTGAAACCCTCAGTGGTGATTGATTTACTGTAGGGGTATAGCTAGTTTTGTGACTAGCATGATGTTTTTAAAACAAGCTCAAAAGTTTATGGAAACTTTAGTTGCCCTGAAAGTAACATTCATATCAAATCACATCATCTTTTGTTGGATTATACTGATATTCAGAGGATCACTCTAAAAATAGCCGACATATTCAAGCTGAAAGTCTTTCTTTATGTCATTCACAGGATGCAGGCATTGCTGGTTTGGTCGGTATTTGTTGCCCATCCATAATTGCTCGGGGGCAGTCAAGAGTCAACTGCATTGTTGAGAGGATGGAGTCACATGTAGGCCAGACCAGGTAAGGATATCAGCTTCCTTCCTTAAAGGACATTAATGAATCAGGTGGGTTTTTCCTGACAATCGACCATAGTTTCACAGCCGTCAGTAAACTGTCAGATTTTAATTTAACTCACAATCCACCATCTGCCATGGCAGGATTCAAAAACATGTTCCCGGAACATTATCTGTGTCTCCAGATTAACCATCTAGCAATAATACCATTGGCCACTACTTCTCTATTAGGAAGTTTTAAAAAATGCAACTGCAGAAACTTATCCCTTTTACAATGAAAAATTTTGAAGTCATATAAAAATAAACAAAAGATATGCTGTCAGCAGACCTTAAAAAACACTATAAAATTGATAATAAAAAGATGGGAATAGAAGTTTTGATCTTCTTTTGGATTTACACTTCTTCAGAACAGAAAGTCATATGCAGTATTTAGTTTTTGCATTGGTTGCTACAGAGTGATGGTAATGTATTAAGTGGGGCTTTGGTAAATATAACTGGGAAAGGATTGAAATGGAAAATTCTGCCAAATTTTAATTGGAATTGATGATGTGTTCGTCAGGTCAGTCTAAAACTAGAAAAAAAGACTGGGATCAATGGCAATTCTATCAAAGAGCATAAATTCACGACAGTTGAAATGCAATCATTCAAAGTGGAAAATCAACTTCAATTATCATTGTGCCTGATGAATACATGAAGACAATGGGCAGCCAACTAAGTTACAGCTTTTCTGCTCTCAACAGAACAACTTGAACCACCCAACATTCAAGCAAAACTGTTCAAAATATACTCAATAGCCCATTAAAGCATACACACTATTATTCAAGCTTTAATACATATTTAGAGTTTTACACAACAGCGATTCAACAGTCTTAAGCAATGTTTAAAAGAAGCATCAGTCAGATGTCTTGGAGATAACCAATGACTTGCCATTCAAAGATCATGAATGTTGACAATAAACGTCAATATAGTGTGTAGCTGAAGGAGCACAGCAGGTCAGGCAGCATCAGAGGAGCAGTTCTGATGAAGGGTCCCGACCCGAAACGTAGACTCTCCTGCTCCTCTGATGCTGCCTGACCTGCTGTGTTCCTCCAGCTCCCCACCGTGTTGAATCTGACTCGAGCATCTGCAGTTCTTGCTATCCCTCTCATGAATGTTGACAATGCTGCCAGCAATTTCTGTTTTTGTTTGTTTCAGATCTCCAGCATCCACAGTCCTTTGTTTTATTTTGGAGTGTTAGTTACTGACGTTATTAACTGAAAAAAAGCATGACCAAAGGTTGTGGATCTCTGAAAGTATCAGGCCAATGATTGTAAAATGGTGACTGGTCACTTCAAATATACATACTTGCTCAAAAGTAATTTACTTACTTGAATTTTCAGAAGACATTTGATTAAGTTGTGCAAGCAATTTAGAGAAGACCAAGGCTTAAGAAATTAATAGTAAATTAACTTGCTGCATAGAAAATTGGGTTACTGATAAAATAACACACGTAATGATAAATGGAGGAAAACTCTGGGTCAGTGACACTAGTGGTTCTCACGGGTCTCATTGTTATTCATACTATCCAAAAATGATATCAAGTGCAGTACATTGCGATTAAATTTACTGATAAGGTTAACCTACTTGGCCTGGTGATTACTCTAAGGGTTGTTAATAGGTTTCATAAGAGATTTGGACAATTAATTCTACAGGTGAAAGAATGGCTACAGAATATAAATCAAGTTAAGATAATACACATTGGAACAAGAAATATGTCACACATCTGCAGGTTGAATGATATCTGTTAGAAAAGTGGAAAAAGAAGATGTCCCTGTGATGACTGACCACTCACTGATAGCACACAGCTGATGCAAAATTATCATAAACAAAACTTTCAAATGCTTTCATGCTTTTGAATATTTTGAGTGCATTCAGTTAAAAGTGAAAACATATTGGAACATCATTTCTAGTATTGGTACTGAAGTGGACTGAGACTTGTGCACACCCAATGGTTTTGGCTCATTCAAGTAGATCTTCCTTGACTTTCATTATGTTTGAGCACTCAATCTCCATTGGGCCTTGCATTGTTGAGAAAAGATCAGGCACATTATGAACACTTAAACAAATAAGTACACGATTAAGGGGAAGTGAACACCTAAAGATAAGGGACAAGATCTTGGGATGAGGTTCTCTAAGCTCCACAGCAACAATATGTTCCTAAGAACATTAGAACTAAGAGCAGAAGTAGGCCAGGTTTACTAAACCTGTTCTCCCATTCAATAAAATCATGGGCTGATCTTGTAGTTGTCTCAACTCCACTTTCCTGCCTGTTCCTCATAACTCTTGTCTCCTTTCTGGATCAAAAGCATATTCAATTATAAATTCAATGACTCAGCCTCCACTGCAATCAGGGGAAAATAATTGCACAGATTAACAATCTATTGAGAGAGAAAAAAAAATCATGGTCTTCATCTTATAAGGAAGACTTCTCATTCATAAAACTTGTCCCCTCATTCCAGTCTTCCCCACAATAAAAAAAATCAGCCTTGTATTCATTCTGTAAAGTCTTCTCAGTATCTTATATGTTTCAATAAGTTCATCTAGCACCGTTCTAGTCTACAATGGATATAAGACCAACCTTAAATCATAGAATCCCTACAGTGTGACATTCATCCCACACTGACCCTCTTAAGAGCAGCTCACCCAGACTCCCACCCTATCCTTACAACCCATGAAAAATTTAACATGGCTAATCCACCTAAACTGCACATCTGTGAGAGGAAACCCACACAGACACAGGGAGAATGTGTAAACTTCACACAGACAGTTGCCTGAGTGTGGAATTGAACCCAGGTCCTTAGCACTGTGAGGCAGCAGTGCTAACCATTGAGCCATCTGTCTTTTTGCAACTCAGCTACTTTCCTTTCACCAATACCCACTCCATCTTATCACTACTCTAACTCTGTACTCTACTGTTGTTGTTCTAGAGTTAGATTTGCCACAGCTTTCCCCTACAGCTGGTTTCTTTGCTTATCTTGGACAACTGTTGCGTTATGTGCAGGGCATGTTTGACTAGGTTATAATGAGGGCATAAATTACAGGGGATATTTGAAGCTAGAATAGCAATGAAAGCAGTGATAGAGATTTTCCAGTGGAAGGAAATGACTGAGGAGGAATGGAGAATTCACAATGATCAACAAAGGCTCTTCCTGAGGTAGAGCAGAGGAGTATGGTTTCCTGAGGCATCAGTAAGGCTCTCAGGATATCCAATGGATCTACAGAGGATTGGGGAAGAGTGGGAATGAGAGCCAGGAAGAGTAGAGGTAAACTCACAGGATCAATGCAAATGAGCATATTTTTCCAATGAACAGCTGCATTGTAGGACGGAGAACACAAGATCTCTGACAGCAACTCGAAGAGTTGGCCCAGTGAAAGGTGATCTTACAAGATCCAATGAACAATATAACAAATGAAGCTCAGCAGCCAGGGAAGCACACAGTTACAGGAGTCAGTCTCATTCAGCAGTACAGGAGCAAAATATAGAGTAAGGTGAGAACAAGCAATAGAGGTGCACAGAATAAAATGACATGTTCCAGAGGAAGCTTAGCATTCGGCTGATAATCCGAACACAACAATTTGCGGCCAGCTTTTTCTCTTAAAAGCTCTTAAAAATTCCAGCTGCTAATGTTTTAAAATGAAGTAGCTTGCGGTTTGGCATGGTCGAATTTTAACGCTGGATGTCTTCCAATGTCATTAATCTAAAAATAGAAGAAAAAGGGAACAATCAAATTTGAGGTGCTACTCGAGCTGTCCTAGAAAAGGAAACTTGTTCTTTTCAGAGGAGAAATGCACAATTAATCGGAAGAGCACTCCATGTGGGATAGGCGAAAGTACTAGAAAGGGGCTATGTGGAAGCATTAGGACTAAACGTATAGTGAAAATAAGGGCTTATGTGGTACAGTGAGCCAGAAGGTTAGGGGTCAAGTTCCATGTGCTCTAGAGATGTGTAATAACATCTCTGACCAGGTTGATTAGGAAATATCAATAGCAAAATGAATGCAATCATCCTAATGTTTCTGGACTTTGATGTTGGCACAATAATTGAGAATTCCTGGTGCAGGGAGGAGATAAATCAGCCAGAGTTTCCATCCCAAATGATTATTCAGTAATTGAGAATGTCTCTGTATTAATTGAGAATAGTACACATTTGGGTATCAGTTCTCCCTGTGTTTGAATATTTTCAGATGCTCATTATTGAAGTTTATACATGAAGTTTGATCACTTCAGTGAGGTCATGAAAAGCTAGTTGCAACAAATATGAGTCAACAATTTCAGCCCAACCAGGTCAGTCTTCCACATGATAAATACCTGTAATCCTGAGACTATTCACTAACTCCACCCCCCAACATCTACCCTGTTGTTCAAAAGAATCCCATCCACAAGTGAAGGTAACTGCTTTGTCCGTTATATAATAGCCATCAAGAGAATTGCAGTCTTTAGTCATGGCCTTCTTGTTAGGACTCACTTTAGTCTGGAAAGGAATCGGGAGAAGGGCATGAGGTTAGGAAGAGCAGTACTAGCTGTGCATGGGGGACAGAGGAGTGAAAGAACACTCTCTCACAGCTTTGGGTACTGAACATCCAGCCTCCTCTGGGCTTCCTTCACCACTGATGGATCCAACCTGTGTGCCCTCCCCCTTTAAACCTGAATCACCCTGTAACCCACTGCTATATGTCAGCCAGAATATGCTGCACATTCTATGGAAGAGGTGTAAGGGCACCACATAGCACACACTAAATCGCACCAAACCATCTCTTGAATGTTCAAGCCGTTGGTGAGGGAGTGGCATGGTGATAACTGCCACAATTCCCCAATTTAATGATTTGGTGGTGAAATTTGAATTCAATAAAACTCTGGAATTGAAAGCTCATGAAATAGCGACCATTGTTGATTGTTGTAAAAACATCTGGTTCACTAATATCCTCGAGGGAAGGAATACTGCCATCCTTATCTGGCCTGGCCTACAGGTGACACAGCAATGTGGCTGACTCTTAACTGACCTCTGATGTGGCCTAGCAAGCTATTCAGTTCAAGGATAGTTAGGTATGGGCAACAAATGGTGACCTTGTTTCCAACGTTCACATCTCCTGCAAGAATAAAACAAAATCTGCAACATGGAATGGGTTTATAGTGAACCAGCCAGCAATTTTCAATCAAGCTCAAGTTTCTTTCTTCTGAAGTTCACAGACTGATGTTTCAAGCTCTTTATGGAGGCTTGTTTCTAGCTTTACATAGCATAACAGGTCATATTTAGTTTGAAACAAAAACCTTAGCAATACTTTCCAGCTCCATAGAAAATAAAACCTGGTGCAGTGATAAACTAGCTGTCTATTTGTTAGGAACATATCCTGCACCACTGATCAATTTCACATTCCTAGTTGGATGCTTGGCACTTGCAGGTAAGTTCTATTTTTGGCAATCCACAAATTGCACTGAAATTGTGCGCTGAATTTGGACTGTCATATTTATTAATATCTATTTGTGTCAATAATTCATTTATTTTGTTATGAATGTTACATGCATTAAATTAGAAGCATTAATTTTGCTTATTTTTACCATTCATTTTCCCGTCAACCCTACATAATGCTGTTTTTCTACATTTGTACATGCTGTCTCTTCCTGTCTCTCTCTGGGCATCATTATCCAAATAGCTTCCCTGCAACGCTGTCATATCCCTTTGTTTTGTAAGTCTGCAATTCTCCTCTCCCAAAACCTTCACCCCTTCTAAGAAGTTTAAAACCCCCCCTCTGCAACTCTGGTTATCCAGTTTACAAGGAGACTGCCTCAAGTGAAGCCTATTCCACAGAAACAGAACCCTTCTACCCCAGAACTGGTGTCATTACCCCATGAACTGAAACCCATTCCTTCACATTCCTTTCTGACTGAGTAATTGGCTTCAAATCCTTCAAATCCAAGGTATAGTTTTGTGGTAAATATGGGATAAAGTGGTGTTTCCTTTTTAAGACACCATCTGGCCATAGGAGTTTAATGTCTGGTATACCTGGTGAACACTGCCTCTTGCCATCTGGTCCTAATGTCATTAATGATTGTGAGACCATGTATTTCCTAACACTGAGTACATTACAAAAGTTCTTTACTGCTGTAGTGTACTTTGGAACATCCTGAAATGGAGTGAGTTGCCATTTGGTGCAAGTCTTTCTTTATAGAAAGTGCTGGCATCTTGCATTAGCCAATAACGTGCAAGGTGGTGCCAAAAGAAATATACTTGATCTTCAATAGATGCAATCACTTCCAGGTTCCTTCAGGAATGAAGGGCTGAATGTTTCTCTCCCGAGCTTTGAGCATGACTCTGACAAAAGAGCTGCAGAAACCTGGAAAAGATCTGTAAGCACCATTCATGCCATTGTCCTGGGGTTTCCACTAGTGGCATCTTGAAAATGGTGATCCCTCCCACTCCTGCCAACGGTATGGAAAGTGGTCTCCAATAAGCTTGGTGTGCAAAGGCAACCTGAAGAAAGTGGCATTGATTATCACTAAATGCAGTGCTTTACCTCCAGCGTAGAAAGGAGAAAGCAGCTTCATAGGGAGTGGTGGCGATCATAAACATAAACAGCTCTGGATGTGTCACCACTATTGAAACGAGAGGTCATTGACCTGTAATGTTAACTCTGTTTCTCTATCCACAGATACTACCTGACCTGCTGAGTATTTCCAGCATTTTCCATTTTTATTGACTGAATAAGCTTGATAAACAGGTGTAGGATGTGGTAAAATAGTTAAAAGGAATTGATGGCGATGCTGATCCTGTGGTCACTAAATAATCAACAGCAGTAAGCATGAAATCTCTTTGATCTTAGTGAGCCCCAGAGGTCAGAGCACTCTGACCCACTCAGTATGTTAGTCTTTTGCTATTCTTTCAATGCACTCCCACATTAACTTCAAAACTAGGCACCAGTGCCTCTGTCTACCTCACAAATCCAGCTAATCTGCACAAAGGTGAAGGTCTATTGTTTCAGCGAAAAAAAAAGCCGATCAAATGCAGACTGTTCAGTAAACTGCCTACTTCTTCACTGTAAGAATTTTAGCTTAGGAGGTATAAAGTTTCAAGAATTTTAAGGATTCCACAATCACTTTAGCTTTGCCCATGTTGTTGGATTGCAAGAAAATCTGGCACTGTCTTTTTCATATATCCTGTTTGCTAGTACAGTCCAATTCAGCTCATTTTCCATCAGACTGTAAGTTTCTTGATTATCCCATTTTTTTTCCCTAAGGCAGTTAAGGGCTGGTAGTTCTGGTCAGTGATAATGAAGTGCAAAACTCCCAACGTAATCTCAAGAAAACACCAGATGCTTATGTATTAGTTACACTTCCTATTGTCTGCCCTTGGTCCTATCAGCCATTTCTTCCTATGCAATTCTTATCACAAGTCAGCCAACACGGTTTTAAAGACAATGCGAGTGTAAGCTTCTCACGTTTGTCCTTGCAGCTGATATTCAGAACAGTGACCTCAGGTGTAAGAGAAAACTGATGCAGCAAAATCTGGAAATTAGTTGCTTCCGCAGAGAGACTGAGGGATTCAGGTACAGAATTCATTGAAGTTTGTGTCATGTGTAGACATGATGGGTAAGAAAGTGTTTAACACGCTTGCTTTCATTGCTGAGACCTTTGAGTAAAGGAGTTGGGATGTCATGTTGAGTTTATACAGGACATTGGTGAGGCCTCTTCTGGAATATTGTGTGCAGTTCTGGTTGCCCTGTTACAGGAAGGGTACTATTAAGCTGGAGAGGGTTCAGAAAAGATTTACCAGGCTATTTCTGGGAATGGAGGGTTTGAGTTATAAAAATAGGCTGGATAGGTTGGGACATTTTACACTTGAGCGTAGGAGATTGAGGGTTAACCTAATAGACGTTTATAAAATCATGTGGGACATAGATAAGGTGATTAGCAAAGATCTTTCTCCTAAGGTCGGGGAGTTCAAAACTAGGGGGCATATTTTTAAGGTGAGAGGAGAAAGATTTACAAAGGACATGAGGGGCAACTTTTTTTACACAGAGAATGGTTCATGTGTGGAATGAACTGCCAGAGGAAGTGGTGGATGTAGGTACAGTTGCAACATTTAAAAGACATTTAAATAAGTACATGAATAGGAAACATTTGGAGGGCTATGGGCCAGGCACAGGCAGGTGAGACTAGTTTATTTTGGGAACATGGTCGTCATGACCCAATTGGACTGAAGGGTCTGTTTCCATACTGTATGGCTCTATGACTCAGGCTCCAGATGTAAGTCTCTGTCTGAATTCTGGGCATATTACCTGGAGCTTACACTTTCAGACGTTGATCAACATGTAAGGTGTTTGCAACATTCTCTGAGGCTGCATGAGTTCCACCTTAACTTCCAGGCAGGAATACAGCAGTGGGGAGATAGGCTGAAAGGCTGATTTTGATGCTGCATCTTGCTAGCATGTTTCTTGTTGACTTCCTGATCAAATCAATGGAAAGTTGTTAGGAGGTGACTACCTGGCCCATCATATTCAGGTGACAGGAGCTTCCCTGGCAACCTCAGGGTGGGTACCCTGGCACAAGGTAGTGTTCCAGGTCCAGGAATGTAATCATAGAGGCAGAAGGGGAATGGGGAAGCAGAAACTCAATGTTTGTGGGACCCACATGAGCAATCCTGCTCCTAAGGAAGCTAAAATAAATTTTACCTTCAATTTGGGTTATTAGCAACATGTTTTCCATTTATATTTGCTGGCTGTGGTAAGATTAGCTCAAAGCCACCTTTGCTCATTTACTAAGATTTCAGGTTAAAAATGGGAGATCAAGGCCTGATGATATAATCAGGTGTACCTTCATACTGAAAGATACTCTGGTTAATTGTGGTGATTGCGTTGTCATTTCTATAGCTTACAATTCCAGACCGTTAGATTGGACTGAGAATAGAGCGACAATATCTCCTAATTTCCACAATAACTTCTTCCGTATTTGACTTCCCCACCCAGCCTGCCTTCCAGGGGAAGTTAAAATTGGGCCCTCTGTTTCTATTCATGCCCCTGCACTCACTTCAGAGACGACATCCCCCACTCTGGCACAGCCTGCACAGATCCCACTGGGCACAGCATTTGTCCACCTCTGTCCCTTCACCATCCGGGGCACTAACCCTGGTGGAACCCAGCACTACACCATCCCCTGTGCCCCAAACACTGGCCCCACCTACCCCCTCCCCCATCCACTGCCCCGATACCCAAACCGACTGCCCGGCATAATCCAATAACTCAAACAATTGCCTGGCACCATACCTACCTCGGCACCTGACACTCTACTGCCCTCATCCACATGATAGTCTATCCCCCTTGCCAACCTAGCACTCTACCCAGCTGACACACTAGACAGCCCCCTTACCTTTCCTCAGTCACTGCTCATGTGCCTTTGGGACCTTTAGGTCCTAAAATGTGGCAGCAACGTGCTTTGGCCTTCCTGTTCCAAAAGGATTTCTCTCCAGTTTTGTCCATTTCAGAAAAGCCAGGCTTGGAAAGTTGGCTGGAAAGTCAGCTGACAGTTAAGTGGTAATTTTGAAAAGGAATAACATCAGCTGATTTTGTGCCAAAAGTAGGTGGGGTTGGGGTTGGGAAGGCAGGTAGGGGGGGCAATATCTAGTATTACCTAGTAATGGTCAAGGGGCTTATCAGGGTAGGTCTATGGAGTTGTGGAGAAAGTGGGAAACTCATGGGCTTCATTGGATTGGGTCACTGAAGGGAATTGTGATAGTGAAAGTCAGCCATTTAAAATGGAAGGGTGGGACCTCATAGAGCATTGGAGGGGAACGGGGGTATCCCAGAAGAAGAGGGGATTTTTAACAGGTCACATCACTTTGAACTCTACTTTGTGAGAGCATATAACCAAAAAAGGCATGGCAATGCACGAATCCATGATCTCTGTGGATAAATTGGGATATTAATGTTATATATAAGAGCTGAATGGAAACAGTTTGAGGCCGAGAGTTTACTGGGGACACGAGGACAGTGAGGGAAAATGAAGGATGGGGTATCATTCTGAGTTTCAGGCAGAGCCTGGTACTCATTCACAAGAACACTGAGATGAAATCTTACCATCTTCGATACATAACCAACTGTGCAGTAATGATACAGAATAGCTGCTAAGTTACTGTTTGTCTCTTCAGTTCTGGTGTAAAATTGTTGGAATCAGAGGGCCTGCTGGGGACAATTTCATCAATCATGCTTTCACTGATTCGGCAATTCCACCCATCCGGCATCAAATTTCACTTCATCGACAGGTCACTCATTGTCCAAGCATGCATGGTACAAATTGTGGCCTCAAGCAATCATGACCAATGCAAATTACTAGCACTAATTGCCACCTTGTTATGTCAGCTAAGCCAATGCAATCAGATGTTAACTGAAAAGCATTGGCCAAGCATGGTGTCCCTGAGACACATTCCTTAGCTATCACTGGGAGCCAATGTTTCACAGCTGCCACGTTCATGCGCTGAACTCCAAATATGGAAGGATATAGTCCATGACATGCAAGTGCCCTTTGCGTTGTGGGGTGTGGGGCTGGAGGAGGGGGAAGCCCATCATTTTAGCTTTCTGCCAGAATAAATGCCCCTCAATGAAGCATGA
The DNA here is from genome assembly GCF_021869965.1 of Rhincodon typus. NCBI lineage: Eukaryota > Metazoa > Chordata > Chondrichthyes > Orectolobiformes > Rhincodontidae > Rhincodon > Rhincodon typus. The sequence continues at coordinate 108,469,328 of NC_063336.1, forward strand.
GGAGTTTGGTTATAGAATGTACATTTGGGTACCTCACTGCTTTTTATGAAGGCATGACACTGACTTTGCGTGAAGTCTCCAGACCCTAACATAAGGCCTCATTGAGATTGATGTGAGGGCTCAGAAGTGCTGTTACTGAAATGGTATTCCCTTTTCGACATTCCCTACAGACTACCCAGTTACGAATCTGACAGGGACATTGCTGTTGTGACAAGCTAGGACTGTTTTCCTAGGACTGAAGAAGACAGGGCTGAGAGGAAATCTGCTTGAAGTATTAAAATTCATGAGACACCTGGATGGAGGAAAGAGGGCAAAAATGTTTCCACTCAGCCAAGGATTGAGAATTAATGGGGTCAGATAAGGGAAGCAAAAATTATTTGCCTGTGCGCATTCCTTTAGTGTCCGTGTGATCTGCCTGTCGAGTGCTGCTATTCTGTATGAGCCCAACGAATAGAGCATTGCTGGTGGTAGGCTCCTGACTTTCAGCATGGGACGCTGCAGATGGCCTTGGTCGATGATCTTGAGCAGGTCTGGCCTAAATAGGTCTGGCTTTGAACTGTACCATTTCAGAAGGAGCAGCAGCGCCACTGTGCTCACTGGCAACAGCAGGACGTGAGCAGATTGGTAAACACGGGAGCAAGAATACTGTCAACCTGAGAGAGGACAGGATACGATATCACGGCCATTTCCTGGTGTGGTATCCCAGCAATCCTAAAGTCTGTTGGAGGACGTACTGTACAATTAAGGGGCAGGAGTAGGTCATTTGGCTTGTCTGGCCTGCTCCTCCAGTGAATAAGTTATGGCTTATTGAGTTGTCGCCTCTATTTCACAGTTCCACTTAGTCCTGATGAGCTAGCCACACAAACATATGGACTGGGAGCAGAAGGAAACAGTTCAGCCCCTCAAACCTGTTCTAACATTGAGACCTATAGTGTGCTGGTATGATTGCAATGCTATAATCAATTTAAAAACCTCCCAAAAAACGGCCCAGGTGAGTGAATATATTTTCAAATGCTATATTCTATCAACAGCATCACTAGTCACAGAAACTCCTCAGTTCTTCCAGTCTGACCATGCATATGGCAGCTGATTAATCTCAGTTGGAACTTTCACTCCAGCCCTTCAGGTTCTGGTTGAAGCTGTTTGTGCTGCAATGGAAGCAGAGGCATTTACATCAGATGTTGCATTGCGCTTAGGTGCACAAATGTGCTGATTCCTTCGATCATCATTTCCAGAGACAGGCAATAAGGTGCAGTGCCAAATTGTCCTTTATGCTCTTTGATACTACACATTGGTTTTCTGGCTGGTTTTCCAATCCATCATGCAATTTGCTGTATGTACACATCAGCCTTCCTTCACAACTTTGTCATTGTTCTCATCTGAGTCCCCCACAGTACATTGCTCTCAGATTGACATGGTACAATTTCAGGTGACCACAATGATTGGTGCAGACATCAGTGTTCAAAGAGACTTGTAAGGCTTCACAGCAACTAGCTCTGTGTACTCTAATTGATTTCGGAGACGAAGCAATCAATATTAGGTATGAGCCCTGATTGTTGAACAGTGAGTGATGGGGAAGGTGTGAACTGTGGAGTATCTGCGGCTAGTGGCTTTGTCGGTAGGAAGAGACTTTCACTTTCCTTGGCCATTTTTGTGAAGTTATTAAACTTACTGTGGCATTGCAATCTTATCGCACAATGTCAGCCCAAGGCTTGAGGACCAAACTGTTTACTTCTGCTCTTAATTTGTCTATTAATGTCAATTATTGGGGTATGTTGGAATGTGGAGTTGAGGCCTCAGTCTGCTCAAACATCATTTTATTGAATAGCGGAGCAGGTTGGATGGGATGAATGGCCTCCTCCAGCTCCCAATTCACACGTTCATTTGTTAATAAGTGCAGCTCCAAGCCCACAGAGAGGTAGGCAGGACCATAAGGGAAGTGCCAGCCTTTTCTTTAGTACTTCAGCCTCAAAGTGCAATTTTAACATGGAACTTTGTGACTAAGGCAAAACAATGTTACCCACCGGGACAACTGTGACACTGCAAGGTCAATTATCTAAAGCAATGTGCAAGCGACTGATGATGTGGAGTGAAGGGTTTTGACCAGGGCCATGATGGAGCAGACAGTAAGGCTACCGAAGATATGGTTCAGCTGCTTGGTCCAATCTGGTGTGGTGGGGAGGAGTTCTAGTGTAGCCTGGACAGAATGCTTTGCACCATCCTGACATGCAGTTCTCCGCAAGCTGAGGAACTTGGAGAATAGGAGAGATCTTCTGAAAGGAGAATGAGGGGACATTAGGGAAGGAGGAAGCTGTTCTTGTCCATAACAGTGCTTAACTATTATCTTGACAAAACTTAATTGGCCCAGTCTTCCAGTAGATGAGAGCTGGATGCAATGGGCCATCGTTGATTGTAAAATATACAGTTTCGTGCTGAAATCTTCTTTGCATTGTCCAAATGAACTTTAGCCTGTATTGCTTTTGTTTATTTTCCTTTACGAATTCTGCATTTAAAAGCTCATGTCTGGAATTATGAGGTTGCTTGTCTCCATATGGTATTCCCCAGCAAGTTGTGGGTCTCCAGTGTGCAGTGGGGAGAGAGTAGTGCTGACTTAAAGAGGGTGCTCAGACAGGAGGTAAAGTATGTTGTGTCATGGTTAAGCAGAGACAAGGTTGAGAACATGAAGTTGTATGTGCTAGGGAGTGTCAGACATGCCAGTCAGGGGCACCATAGCCTTGGGGCTGTTGTGCCATTATCTTACCAGTGAGAGGCAATGCCAGATTGACAATGATTGTCCAGATGCATGGGGGCCAGAATTGGATACGATTGATGCCATAGGGTGGGACTACTTCGTGAATGTAGCGTGTTGGTAAGGCATGAGAACTGAGGCCTTGTAGCACTCCAAAATACTTGATGCAACATGGACTTTGCCCATTAAATATGAAGACTTCTAGAGACATCCTGAGGATGCGGTAAGACAAATGCAAGCAGTGTGTCTCTCCTTGAGCCTTCCCTTCACTCCAGTTCCAATTCAGCAATCTGAGTCAAACAATGGCGGGCAATTGCTGAGAACAGAGAAGCCAGTTTCATGAGGAAGGTTGATCCAGAGGGCAGGAAAACACGTCTGGAGACCACTTGGAAAAACTTGTCGGTTTAGAGACCACAATAAGGCTAAACTCTACAGGGAGTAAGGAGCATTTCCACAATATCACTCTGCTTCTCAATTTCTTTTTATTTGTTCATGGTATCTGGGCATTTTGTTGTCCATCCCTAATTGCCCTGAAGAAGGTGATCATGACCTGCCATCTTGTTTGAATTATCGCCATCCAATTGACAATGCATTGCCCCGTCAAGTGGGACTTGATACTGGAAGCTAAATCTTGGGAAACATACCTCAGAGCAGATGAGTGCTTCAAAGAAGCGAGATAAAATCATTTCAACCATAAGCTGAGTTCACAGGATCGCTAGAGCACAGGCCATTTGTCCCATCAGGGATGTACCTGCTGTCCTCATGAGAAATTCACCTTGTCTCATTTCCTGCCCCCTCCCCACTTCTCTGTGACCCTGCACATCCTTTGTTTTCAGATAATAATATAATTGCCTCTTTAATGCACTAATTGAATCTGTCTCACCCTGCTCCTAGACAGAAGATTCCCATTGTCCTGAAAATACTGCAGCAGGCACACAGCAATTTTAATACGTGGCTGATGTACCACTTAGAATCATAGAATCCCTACAGCATGGAAGCAAATCATTAGCCCAATATGCAATGACTCTCTGAAGAGTATCCCACCCAAACCTTTCCCCAACCCTATCACCATACAGGGCAATTTAGCACAACCAATCTACCCAGCCTGCACATCTTTGGGAGGAAACCAGAGCACTGGAAGAAACCCACACAGACATGGGGAGAATGTGCATACTCCACACAGACAGTTGCCTGAGGGTGGAATTGAGCCCGGGTACATAGTGCTAGAAGGCAGCAATGCTAACCACTGATTAACCAGGCCACCCAATTCTTTCATGATGGATTTCAAATAGCAACTTTAGTTTGAAGTTTATTGTATATTCCACACTGAAGAAATTATGATTGCCTCCTCTTTGATTCTAATTCTGCTGATAAGCTACTCAGTGACAAGTGAATTTTACATATATGGTGATCCATGCCATGATTCATTCACTTCTCTGTGTTTATTTTTATGTTGGATTTAACCAACATGCTTCCAAAGCTCAATTTGTTTTATTTTCCTTTTCCCATATTTGCCTCTGACTTTCGTTATTTATCTCTCCTCTCTCAGAGTTGGAGACCTATGCTGCATAGCAGTTTCACATCTGAGTAACATTCCTATATGTTTACCCTTCACCTCAATGGTGAGTGTGAAAGGCTATTTGAGCTTGAATAATATCATATCCAAATTCAATTTTCCTCATTGAGTATTCACTTGTGCACTTTTATTGCTGGGTACCAAAGTTTTCAGGGCCAGCTGAAGTCAGGAATAGAAGCAGAATGAGCTCAAAAATACTGGAACTGATTGTGACTGCTTTCCTGACGAGGGCATCAAGCACTTTGAGGGTGGAGGCATGGTGGCACAGTAATTAGCACTACTGTCTAACAGCACCAAGGACCTGGGTTCAACCTGCTTTTTTTTTGTGAAGAGTGGTTGAGACAGAGATACTGAGTGGTCAGCTTCATGCCAATAAAGCAAACAACTTGTGAGGCCTTGGCGATTTTTTAAACGTAGGAGGCAGCCTGAATGGGTAGGGTCAAGCTCCCACAGAATCAGGATTTAGCTTTCAGTCACAGTTACTTGGGTCTTGAAGCTGGGTGTGGAAACTCTTTTTCCTCTCTCTGTTACAGCTAAAAGCTGGGGTTCTCTTCTTTCTTCTGGAATTGTATATGAGAAAATCTGTTTTACTAAATTTGCCTTTGCCAAGTGTGTGTCGATGTGATGTGATTATATTGAAACAGTCACTGTTTAGTAGTTAGATAATCTTTCATTCTGTGAGAGTGGGGCTTGGGTATAATATTGTTTGGAAGGTCGGTGCAGACTCAGTTAGCCAAATGGCCTCTTTCTGCACTGTAGGAATTCTAAGATTCTCAGATCAGAGTTGGGAGAACTGTCCAACCACATGTGTCAGCAACCAATTAAACTTATTAGGAGCCTTCTTCATGTTTGGTATTAGAATTCAACAATGGATTTAACCAACATGCTTCCAAAGCCCAATTTGTTTTATTTTCCTCATTTTATTGTACTCATGGGCATGTCTGTGAGCTTCAGACAAGTCTGCTAGCCCGTCCTGTATGTCTCTGTATTTGGATACAGCCAGAGTCCTTCTGTAGTGTGACTATCCCATCCCAACACCCTGTTGCCTCACCACAGCAGTGGTTTGGCTGTTTTCTCCAATTTTCAACTCAATCTAATAGAGAAGTTGCTTGGAGGGCACTTTATTGCTAAAGCAGCTTTTTGAGTGACTTACCATTCTTTCCAAACTATACATTTCTGAAGGTCCTTTAATTTGCCCTTGAGCTTCAAGATCCTGCGCATCTCTTTATACCCAGGACACTTTACACCCAGGAGGTAGGGGCAGTTCAAAAGCCAGAGACTATCCCAGCTGCTGCTTCCTGTCTTCAAAGTGAAAATTGAACCCTATGTGTTGATTTTTCCCAATCCTTAGGCATTTGTTCTAGCGCTGTATGAGATAAATCCTTCTAATCTTGGTTGTCTATTGATGTACACTTTAGGATAAAGCATTTTAATGGAACACTTAATGAATAAAATTGGAGAAATAAGTTGCTGAGTCAGACTGTCTGTACAGTTTTGGCCACTTTTAATCAGCTTGTTGGAATTTTTAATGGGGCCTAAATTAGATATCGTCAGTGATTGGTAAGGGCGGATTTTCTGCAGTGATTTGTGTACAGATCCAATTACAAATCAATCATTAAGGTTTTAATAACAGCAAGATTCCTAGCATTTCCTTTCCAGAAGTTCAGTATGTCAGGGCCCTAATGGTTACCTTTTCCCATGAGACAGTGCTTCACTTTATCTTTCCATTTGACGTAATGGAGCATTTTGGGAATAATGTCATTCATTGGTTAAATACATTATACAATGAAAAGTCTGTGCCTGATAAATTGAAAGGTTTGTTGTTTGGGAATTTTTTAGTTTCCCAGACAAAGGCTTTGGAATTTCTTATGCTTACATGCGAAACAAGTTTGCTTATCTGTTAGATGGCTGGTCTGCTCCCGTTGTTTCAAAATGTTATTTTTTAATATCTCAAGGAGATTTGTGGTAGACAGAAAAAATGCCTAACACAATAGCTGTTTTAAATAATTTGCTCAGAAATGTTTTTTTTTAAGAGATTGCTGTTTCGAGGCCAAACTTTTGTACATATTTTGGAGTTTCTATACAGATATTTTATCTTTTTTTGTCACAAGTAAATTTAAGGAAATAATACACCCCACCATCCACTGAGGGATGCTGAAACGCATAGAATTACATCACTGGCCATTTGGCCCAACCAATGCTGGTGTTTATACTCCAAGTATTCCACATCCCACATTACTTACCAATTCCCACTTTGCCCACATTTCCCCACTTTCTCATCAATGTATAAAGTTTTCCCTTAAATACGTTGTTGCTACTTGTTTTAATTACTCCATATGGCAACAAGTTCCATATTCTAATAAAACTCTGCATGTAGAATTTCTTCCAAGTTTCCTCTGTTAGTGGCGATCTGATATTTGTTTCTCTAGTTCCCCCATATTCTTTCAGACCTTTTCATAATTTTAAGGCCCCAAGTCACTTTTCTCCTCTTAGACTTCTTACTAATTACCTCTCGCTTGCTCAATCTTACCCAATGGCTATCTCCTTTCAATTATGGCAACATCTCTGTTATTCATTTTTGCAATTTTCCTGTATTTAAATAATTTCTTGCAACACAGTGGCCAGACAGTGCTCAGTCATAGTCACAACAAAGGTTCTGTATGAATTACCTCTCAACTTTTATATTTTGTTTCTCCAGAAATGAACTCCAATTCCTTTATTGCACTATTTACAGTTTTATCAACTTGTCATAAAGTCACAGAGATGTACCGCCTGGAAGCAAACACTGCAGTCCAATCCGTCCATGCTGACCAGATGTCCTAAATTAATCCAGTCCTATTTGTCAGCATTTGATCATCCCTTACACTTATAAATTGTGTAACATTTGCAATTCTCCAGTCCTCTGGCATCATCTCTGCAACAAAAGGGATTTGGTCATGCCTGTATAATTTCCATCCTCACTTCCCATCGGATACATGGCATCCTGTTTTGGTGACTCAGCGGCTTCAAGTATAGCCAATAAAGTGGACTCATGGTGGCTCAGAGTCAAGTTTGGGCCAGTGTGGTACCCGATGGCATCTGCATTGCTGAGGTCCAGTGAGGGCCCATAGTGGCAAGGACATCCCTGGATGTGAGATGGCGCTAGATTGGCGACTTTTGTTCCAGTGGTGGCAGCATGGCGAAGGGACTTGTGCCAGGCCACCAGGCCCATGGCCCACAGTGGAGTACTTAACAAGGAGGACTGTAAAATTAAACTCTTTTTCATTATTTCTCTATTCTTCTGCTTTTGTGTTCTTTGTTTTGATTTATTTTTCTGTGGTTTGAAATGGCGTTGGAGAGTGGTGACACTATAACAACACTTTTCAATGACTTTTGCAACTAAATATATGCGACAATAAAACAAATCAAATCAAATCTCTTCTTTATTATACAGTACACATTCTAGTGTCTGTACCTCCTTTATCACTATGACTGAGGGATTATCTTCTTCCTTTGTAATTACAGATGCAAAATAATCATTTTATACTTCAATCATGCTGTTCTCCATCCAGGCGAATGTCCTGACTCAGCCTACTCATCTTTTTAAGCATGCTGTTATGGTTGATATGGAAGACTTCTGAATTCAATCTAATGCTAATTGTTAGTCCATGTGCTTTGGGTTGACCCTCAATGCCATTAGGGAGGGAATTCCAGGATTTCGACCCAACTACAATGAAAGAACAGTGATATATTTCCAAGTCAGAATGGTGAGAGATTTGATGGGGAACTTGCAGGCGATAGTTTTCCCCATGCATCTGCTGCCCTTGTCCTTCTAGATGGAAGTGGTCGTGAGTTTGGAAGATGCAGTCTGAGGATCTTTGGTGAATTTCTGCAGTGCATCTTGTTGGTAGTACATACTGCTGCTACTGAGCATCGGTGGTGGAGGGAGTGGAGTTGGATGCAGGCGGGGAAAGCGGGGAGTGCTGAAGGGGTGGTGATGGGTGACAGTTGGCACACATACACACTGTGCTGTTCCAAAGGGAGTTCTGTGATTTTGACCCAGTGACAGTGAAGTAATGACGCAATAGTTCCAAGCCAGGATGGTGTGTAATTGGGAGGAAAGTTGTTAGTGATGGCTAGCCGATGCATTTGCTTCTATTGACTTTCTAAGTGGTAAAGATTGTGGTTTTGGAAAGTGTTGTCAAAGGAGCCTTGGTGAGTTGCTGCAGTGCATCTTCAGAACAGTACACACTGCTATCGTGAAGCATCAGTGGGGGAGGGTGTGAATGTTGCAGGTGGTGGATGAATTGCTGACTAAGACGGCTGCTTTATCCTGAGAATAGTCTAGGTTTTTCAGTTGCACTCATCCAAGCAAGCTAAGAATATTCCATCCTGCTCCTGACTTGTGGATAGTGGACAGACTTTGGGGAATTAGGAGGTGAATTAGTCACCACAGAATTCCAAGCCACTGACATACTAGATTGATCATACAATCTTTACAGCACGGAAACAGACTCTTTGGCCCAACAAGTCCATGCTGACCCTCAGAGCATCCCACCCAGACCCACCCTCTACCCTAGCCCTGCATTTCCCACCCTAGACACCATGGGCAATTTAGCTTGGCCAATCCACATAACCTGCTCATCTTTGGACTGTGGGAGGAAACCCACACAGACACGGGTAGAATGTGCAAACTCCACACAGACAGTCGCCTGAGGGTGGAATTGAGCCTGGGTCCCTGGCGCTGTGAGGCAGCAGTGCTAACTATTGAGCCACCGTGAGAAGATGTTGAACTTCCTTCTGAATTAAACTGCTGCAGTCCACATGCTGTAGGTTGACCCACAATTCCTTCAGGAAGAAAATTCCAGGATTTTGACTCAGTGACGGTGAAGGAACAATGATATATTTCCAAGTCAGATGGTGAGTGGCTTGGAGCAGAACTTGAAAATGATGGTGTTCCCAATTATCTGCTGCCATTGCCCTTCTAGATGGACGTGGTTGTGGGTTTTGGAAGGTGCTGTCTAAGGATCTTTGGTGAATTTCTGCAGGTCATCGTATAGATAGTACACACTGCTGCTACAGAGTGTCATTGGTGGAGGGAGTGAATGTTAGTGGATGTAGCGCCAATCAAGCAAGCTACTTTGTCCTGGATGGTGTTAAGCTCCTTGAGCGTTGCTGGAGCTATATTCATCCAGGCAAGTTGGGAGTACTAGATCACTGTTGACCTGTGCCATGTAGATGGTGGACAGGCTTTGAGGAGTCAGGAAGTGAGTTACTCGTCACAGCATTCCTAGCCCCTGACCTGCTCTTGTAGCTACTGCGTTTATGTGGTGAATCCAGATGAGTTTCTGGTCAATGGTAGTCCCAAGGATGTTGATAGTGGAGATTAAGTGATGGTAACACCATTGAATGTTAAGGGGCAGTGATTAGATGGTCATTGCCTGACATCTGTCTGACGTGAATGTTACTTGCCACTTGTCAGCTCCAAGCCTGGATATTGTCCAGATATTGTTTCAATTGAACATGGACTACTTCAGTATCTGAGGTGTCATGAATGGTGCGAAATGTTTTGCAATCATCGATGGACATCCCCACTTCTGACCTTTACATGGAAGGAAAGTCATTGATGAAGCACTGGAAGGTGGTTGGGTGTAGGACACTACCCTGATGAACTTGTGTGGAGATGTCCTGGAGCTGAGATGACATATGCCCTGCCCAGTTTAGATCCCAAAAAATAGTAATCTCTGGAATGTTCATTGTGGGAGATTCCATGATGGAAACACTGTTGAATATCAAAAGGAGATGGTGAGGTTATCTCTTTTTTAGAGATGGTTTTTGCATGGCTTTTGTGGGATGCAAATAACACTTAACATGTCTCTGTGTAAATTTGGATCATGTCAGGGTCTTGCGACATGTGGACATGTATGCTTCATTATCTGAGGAGTTGTGAATGTGGCTTGGCCAATAACCATCTGTCAGCCAACATAATCTAAACTATTTAGCTAGTTATTATCACAGGTTGGGAATGTTGCTGTGCACAAATTGTTTGCCGTGTATCTTCCAATACAATGGAAATGCAAGTTTTTTTTTCTTCTGTACTCTACAATAACTTGCCCACATGCAGACCGATCTAGGATGTACAAACATAAACACAAGTAAGTTATAAGTAGAAGTAGCTCAGTTGGACCCTGAAGCCTGATCCATCAATCAATAAAACTATTGTCGATCTGATTTGTTCACATTCCTGCCTAATGTAAATACCTTTCATGCCCTTACTTGTTAAGAATCTATTAACCTCAGCCTCAAAAACATTTAAAGAGCCTGTGCCTCCATTCTCTTTTGAGAAAGAGAATTCCAAGACCATCTGAGAGAAAACATTTCCCCTCATCTCTGTCTTTGATGGGCAATACCTTATTCTCAAACAGTAACCCCTAGATTCTTCCACTAAAGGACATGGACTCTTGTGTCAAGATCCTTCGGGATCTTATGTTTCAATCAAGTTGCCTGTTACTCTTCTAAACTTCAACAGATACAAGTCTAGCCTGACCAATTTTTCTTCATAAGATAACACACCCACTCCAGTTATTACTCTAGCTAACATTTTTGGAACTGCTTCCAACTTATTTACATCCTTCCTTAATGAAGGGGTCAGTATTGTACGCTGGATACTAAATCCCACCAATGCTCTGTATAGCTGAAGCATGAACTCCTCATTGTTGTGTGCAGTCCTGGAGTGGAGGTTGGCACTGGGAAGCAGGCCTGGAGCAAAGTTCGACACTGGGAAGCAGTCCCAGAGAAAACATACCTTGGAGCAGCTGAGAGCCGGTGCAGAGCTATCTGGAGACTTGGACCAGAGCAGGGATGGTCATTGGACTGGGGTCTGGGGCAGGTGGTCAGACCATGTGTGGAAGTCCCTGCACTGAGCTACTGCAATGTAATATTTATTTGTAATTTGTTTATCAGACTGTAATGTCTATCCCTTTAAACTATGTCTTATTTCTAACTTATACCATACATCACTGTAAAGTAATGCAACTATTTTCCTTTTTTATTCCACTATTCATATCTAAGATTTGTACCTCGGTAATTGCACATAAGATGGCGCCATAAGAGGCAACATTGTCAAACTTTTCACTGTATTGCTGTACTTCTGTACTTGAGTACACGTGATAATAAAGGATATTCTTTTCTATTCTAATTCCTCTCATAATAAACAATGCCATTCTATTAGATATCATAATTATTTGCTGTACTGGCAAAAATGAAACTTTTGTGATTCATGTACCAGGGCACCCAGATCCCTCTGTATCTCAGAACTCTGCAGTCTCTCACCCTTTAATCGATATCTTTTTTATTCTCCCTGTTGAAATGAACAATTTCACATTTTCCCATGGGATCTTGTTCATTTTAATGCTAGTAGCAATTTATACCCACTACACAAATTGGCAACTTATTTGATAGATAGGAGTGACAATCAGCCTAGGCTATTGGGCTGAGTTTCAAACACCTGCCTGGCTTATATCCACTTCCTTGCAAATTTGGAAAAAGATTACGTTCTGAATGCTCCTTTGCTTGCTACAGCTCCTATACAAAATTATATAAGAGTTTGAAAAAACAACCTTATTTTCTGCTGTGACTGTGCAACAAATGGCGCAATATTTCACAAAGGTAATAATAATAATATGTAAATAGTAGTTGCCCAATGCAGTGGTAAAAACACATCTTCATTTGTTAAAAGGAGTTCAAACAGATGGTCTGTGACAACTCAATGGTGAAATATTGACAGCAATAGAATGCAGAAAAGAAAGGCCTTCCAGGCGAGAAATTAGATGTTGTAGACAACATATTGGGATTGGGATGGAGCATTCCTGCTCCTTGTGGTCCAATACAAATCAAAAATGAATCGAAGAAAACGTATTCTTTTGGAAATACCTCCGGGGTAGTCCTTTAAGAATGTTGGGATCTCTCAGTGCTCGGAGAAATGAAAAATGCCTACTCAGCTTATTCCTCCCCAGAAGGTGCATTCAAGGCTCTGGAACAAATATTTGATCTGATTTTCACAGCTACATCACAGTGGACTCGGATTCCCGGCCTCAGTGCGTACTCGGACTTCCGGCCTCAGTGTGGACTCAGATTTCCGGCCTCAGCGTGGACTCAGACTTCCGGCCTCAGCGTGGACTCA
>NC_063336.1:108481823-108482075 GCF_021869965.1 Rhincodon typus
TTCCGGCCTCAGCGTGGACTCAGACTTCCGGCCTCAGCGTGGACTCAGACTTCCGGCCTCAGCGTGGACTCAGACTCCCGGCCTCAGCATGGACTCAGGCTCCCCACCTCAGCGTGGACTCAGGCTCCCGGCCTCAGTGTGGACTCAGACCCCTGGCCTCAGCGTGGACTCAGACTCCCGGCCTCACTGTGGACTCAGACTTCCGGCCTCAGTGTGGACTCAAACTTCCAGCCTCAGTGTGGACTCAAACTT
>NC_063336.1:108482085-108523297 GCF_021869965.1 Rhincodon typus
GCCTCAGTGTGGACTCAAACTTCCAGCCTCAGTGTGGACTCAAACTTCCAGCCTCAGTGTGGACTCAGACTCCCAGACTCAGTGTGGACTCAGACTCCCAGACTCCGTGTGGACCCAGACTCCCAGCCTCAGTGTGGTCTCAACTTCCGGCCTCAACATGGTCTTGTACTCCCAGCCTCAGTGCGGTGTCAACTCCCCAGCCTCAGGGCGGTGTCAACTCCCAGCCTCAAGGTGAAGCCTGGATTGGGCTGGGTTGGAAGGACTGTTATTTTGAATTCTTGTTTCTCCATTTTTCTAAGTTATTGCTGGACTTTCTTTATTTTAATTTTTGTAAGTCTTTTTTTCCCTAAGCATTTGTACTTTAGAATCTGTACCTAGTTGTCTTGGCATTTATATGGTGTTGCACATGGAGACTTGTAAACTTTTCGGTGTCCTTATGTGAGTACATGTGACAATAAAGCTAATTCTAATTCTCTTTTTTTGGGTGGGAATGTTGCACGGCCACTTTCAGTCCTGCCTGAAAGCGGACTCTGGTGGGAAAATGGGTGCACAGATATATATTCACGCAATGGGCACTCATTGATCAGCCAGCAGGTTGAAAGCCTCTCCCCATGTTCAATTTCCAGCAGTAATTTTCCAGCCACTTGTCTTCAAATTGCCTCCCGTTGAGTGGAAAATGCTAATTAATTTTTCTGACTTTGATTTAACTGTGACCTAAAATATATCACAAAATGCTGGCCTGAAATTCTTTGCTGCTTTCCATGAATTTCAGAAAGGATTCTATTGCTCAGTGTTAAAATACCCCAGCTTTGAAGTACAAAATGACAAATGCACCAAAAGGAGAATATTGACACAAAGGTTCAACTAAATTGCTTGACTCGCCAAGAAATGTCTTGTTTATCTCTGCGTTCAATTGGATGACCTTCCAGCAAAAGCACTAAATGCCATTATAATCTCCAGAAAAGAGCTGAAAACTGTGTGGGAAACCCCATATTTTGCCATGTGTTGCACACTGCGTTTTGATTAGATTTTCTTAAGGGTCAATCAATAAACATATCAAAACATTACTTTCTCTGATGTGTTCTTTGCCTACTGCTCCTGTATTAATTGCCTGATGACAAGGTTCCAAAATCACTGCTCTCAGGATGATGGAGAAACAGCTGGACAGCAGAGACAAGTGAAACCTGAACCAAAACACAATGTGATGTTTGGACATTTTTTTTAAAAGCATTATTAATCTAAAACAAACTGAAATCTGTCAGCTGTTCTTATAAATCCCAGGTGCTCTATGCTTGATCCAGTGGGCTTGGCAGTGCTATAAAAGATTACTGCACTCAGCCAAGTGCTGTTGCTTTCAGAGTTGGGCATGTTCTGCTGTTCATTGAACTGGAACTGAAGGCATTATGAATATGTCTGCTTTCTTGTCGTTTTCAAGTGGCAAACTAATGTTTTTTTTAATTGAAAGTGAGGATAGAATCCAACTGACTTTGCCTATTCGCAATTCTCTTGTAAATGGACCAAAACTACAACTAGACACAGAAAAGACGTATTATGAAGACAGCTAAATAACTTGGTAAGTTATTAACAAAGATAGACGCAGGACTAGACTATTGACGATCTATCCCATTCAGTCATCAAAAAGGTGACTTTATGGATGATGTTTGAGTGACATTTTTTTCAGAAAATGAACGAAGTTAATGCCCGTGCAGTAAGAAACAGTATCTGGAACACATTATTCGAAGTTGCCTTTATTCACTTTTATGCAGTAGTTGTGCCATTTTGAAATGAGTAGATGTGGGACCATTTTTGCTTCCATTTTTATAGACAACAACACTGTAAGTTCTGAATTAGCTTACAAATGTATGTGAGATAGATAACAGGAAGATTTCCTAATAAAAACTAGACGCTGAAAATCTTCCTTCTATTGCGTCAAAGTTTATTTTGCAATATTCACGCCAAGTCATTTCATTTGAATCTTTTCACAGATTTTCTAATTTCCTGAAAATGACACAGTTCCATTGTTCTGGTGAATGTCTTGAATTTAATTCAAATGGAAATTTATTTTGTGTGAGCCTTCATAGTGCAACCAAATACCTGATGTTTGGAGAGAACATAAATACACATAGAATTAATATTAGGGTATGGTAGTATAGTTGTAATGTTATTGGTCTCATGGTCTGAAGACAGGAGGCCAAATACCACTACACAACCAGGGACCTAAAATATAATTGATCAAATAAATCACAGAAGAGAATCCCTACAGTGTGGTAGCAGGCCATTCAGCCTATCGAGTTCACACTGACTTTCCGAAGAGCATTCCACCCAGACCCACCCCATCCCTGTAGCCCTGCATTTCCCATGGACTTCCCTGGACATGAGGAGCAATTTAGCCTGGCCAATCGACCTAACCAGCACATCTTTGGACTGTGGGAGGAAACCAGAGCACCTAGAGGAAACCCACGCAGACACGGTGAGAATGTACAAACTCCAGACAGATAGTCATCCAAGGACAGAATCAAACCAAGGTCCCTGGCACTGTGAGGCAGCAGCGTTAACCACTGAGCCACCATGCTGCCTTGGAATCTGGAATAAAAATCTGGAATAAACAATTGTTATCTCAAAACTACTCAATTGTTGTAAAACCCTGTTTTATTCACTACTGTTGACTAAGCCAGGAAGTCGCGTGTCCTTACCCTTTCTGGCCAATATGAATTCAGAAACACCGCTCTGTATTCGTCCCTTAACTACCCCTTGCAGTGACTCTGAACAGACTAGTCATTGAGTTACATTGACTCATTATCAACTTCTCAAGGGTGACTAGTAACTGGCAATAAATGTTGGCCTAGTTAGCGACAACACCAACACCACACTGCACACCCCCACCACACACCCACACCCCAATCCCCACTGCCCCTCTGACTGGAGATGTGTGTATCAAAGCAAATCCTAAACCAAAAAGACACGTGGACATAGAAAGGGGAAACCTAGTTCATTTTGCTCTCTCTATTGACTGAGAAGAATGAAATGCTGATGGATGTGAGTTCCTGCTACGACCAGACCACAGGTTATTATGGTTCCAGAAGAGATACCACGAATCGTTGTGCTCCCAGGTGAGGAGAGAGGAATTGACCCCACCCTCCTCATTTGGTTGCAACAAGGTTAGTTTACAAAGGCTCCCCTCCATTGTGAATACCTGTCTTCCAGATCAAATGAATTTATGTTTTACAAAAGAGCCAATTTAACCAATCTTTCTCAAGTTAACAAAAGAGAGAGTTTAATTTACTAAATGTTAAATGAAGTAATAATTCAACACACATACAAAAGTTAGAAATAAGAAGCATGTCTAGATGAGTTAAAAGTTATGAGATACATTGCTCAGAATCCATGGGTTGCTTGTGAAGAGCAGATAGTGCAATGTGGATTGTTGAATGGTCAATTTTGGGATTCTTGACTTTGAGGTTGGTTGAAATCCTTCTATCCTGTTACATTTTGATGGTAACTCGCTGACAGCACGGAGAACACGGGACTCCTTCACCGGTCTCATAGGGCTGACTAGAAGGTGATTTTTTGAATTTACACCTTCACAGTGTATTAATGCTCAAATCTGGGCCAGCACACACAAGAATCTCAGCTCACTATACCACATTCTTCAATAGTACATGGACCGGGGTATTGGCTTTCAACCTCAATTGCTGAAGACACAAGTCATGACAGTTACTGAGGCAGCTGTCTTTTTTCCAATCAAGTTCACAGTCTGAGGTGAGTCCCATGAGATTACAGTTCAATCTGTTGTATATTTCTCCCTTTTAAGCCCATATCTTTGAAGATTCCTTGACACTTGCTCAAGTGTGACATTTCTGGCTCCCTCTCTCTTCTGACAGAGACTGAATTTACATCCAGGGTCATTTATTTGGCTGTAGAAATACACTTTTGAAAAATCACAAACATTGTAATTGAAAGTTCAACATGTCCACAGGTGATCTGCAGTTTTGATCCATGGTCATGACAGAAATTGAATAGCTTACTATTAGCCCAGACACTGATGTGCCTGTAACTGTAATGCCTGTATATAACAGGAGCTGTAATGAACATCAATTGAATCTTTTGTTGCTCTGTTTACTACTTCTAGTTCTTATGTTACCTATAACTGACGCATAAATTACAAATGGTCAGCTGGAGGTAACAGTGACTACACTTCAAAATGATTTCATTTTGAATGCTTTGGCATACCTCTGGATATGAAAGGCACTAAAGAAATGCAAGTCTTTGCTTTATGCTTCATGAGAACCTCCTCCTGTTCTAATTAAATAATCTCTGCCAGAAACTCTGTCTATCCCATTTATCATGGAATCATAGAATGGTTACTCTGTAGAAGGAGGCCATTTGGTCCATCGTGTCTGTGCCTGCTCTCTGATAAAGCAGTTGAGTGAGTGTGAAATATTGTATTATGAGTCTCTTTACTAACTCACTCACAAGCGCCCTATGTTTACTCTACTGTGTTTCAATTCACTCATTCATAAAACTGCATCTTTGTAGTACATTTCACTCTTACAAGATAAACTAAATTAAACATCCCTTCCAGCCCATTACTGTTGCTTTTACACCTTTTACTTCTTATTGGTCCCATGCTGCAAGCCATGTTTAGACCTGTTTCTGCATCAAAGGCTACCCCTGAATATGTGTTAATACTGTAACCTACTCAGAACAATGCCATCCCCGCCATCATGTCTCCATAACTCACTCAAAACTATGGGAAGATTATAATATTAATTAGCCCATAGTGACTGTCTCTCAGGACCTGAACAGGTTGCAGGACATTACACAGTTTCCTCCACTGCTATGTCCCTACATTCTGCTGCTCGTTATCTCTTTGAAATTTCCTTTTACACTATATATTTCTATAACACGGTATTACCTGTTTCTAATTTTTATTGAGGACTACCATCTTGTACTAATATACGGATTTATACTTTTTAAATACACATTAAATAGGACTGCTATTCCCTTTAAGAAACTTACTATCAAAACAGTGCTTCCGTGAAATTGCATGAATGAATGTGTAAGAACTGTCAAAATTGGCAATAGTAAATAAAATCTCATAGCCCAGCTGCAGGAAATCAGTTTAATATCCTCTATAATGATTATTTAGTACACATATAATTTCTCACTTATTTAGATCATATAGGTGTAGTCTTTTTACTAATGTTACTAACTTTAAAGACAAAAGGACTGACACCTCATAATTATGCAAGCTCAAACCGGACAGAGATTCTAATCTGATCAGAAGTAACAGGTAGCATTTAAACCATGATCTGCTTCCCTGGGACAGACTTCACGTAAACCTGTGTACAATAGATACAACTGTGTGACACCATAAAGCTAACATTTTAATGTATACAAAAACTGTGTATAAAAGAGGCTGCTGTAAAACTGTACTATGGACTCCATCACCATCTCGAACTGAGCCACTGCGGATGCTCAATAAAGAGGTTATTTTCGCTACTCACCGATCCCAGTCATTACTGAACACAATCCCACACTAGTCCCACTCCTCCATCTCCCTATGTACTCTGTCCAGTTCCCTGAAGATTTGAAACACCTCTAGCAAGTTCCCTCTTCGCTTTTTCCTAAGGAGAACGGTCCCAGCTTCTCCATTTATCTGAAAGTTTGCATCATTGGAAGCTTTTACGTAGCTTCTCTGCAACTTTTCCAAAGCTGTCTTTGTAAAATGTTGTGCCCAGCAGAGAACACAATACTCTAGCTGAGGACAAAGTGCTGTTTTTGAAAAGTTCTGCATAACTTTCTCGCTTTTGTTTTGTATGGTTCGAATCATCATCATCATCGTCGAGGTGGGTACCAGTAATTGTGAATTCTCTCTGTTTGGCCTGCCCACCTCTGGAGAAAGTGCCCAGAAGGGATGAGATTTTCATTATCGGGAGTTGGGTTTCTGCCTGGCCAGAGAACCAGGAAAAGCTGGTTCGGAGGCAATCAGAGGAGGTTGGGTGCAGAGATGGGATGTTTAAAACACTGGAGTTTTAATTCATCCAGTTTCAATAACAGCAGAAAGTCCCTCTTGCCCCCACACTCTTCCCATACTCCTTCATTCCACCTCATAGCCTCCTTCATATCCATCGTGCCTCCCGCCCACTCCCATGGCCCCTCATGCCCCCTCTGCCATACTGTGCCTTTCTATCCATCTCCCCACAGCCTACCCTGCCCCACCCTGCCATGAGCATTTCCTGTGTGAGTTTGCCAATTTGCTGTGGTGCCAGATGCGGTACTCCAAATCATTAAGATCCTGGATGTACAGGAACGGACGTGCTATCCTCTTTAATTCATCCATCACCTGGTTGTTCACAACAAGGTTAATTTATAAAGCATCCCTTTCCTTGTGGATACATTTCTGATTCACCAGTCTATCTGTGTCCTCTGGAAATTTCTGCCTTTCTCACAGTTCACAATCATTTGATCTTTTATGAGACCTGTAAATTTGGAAATGCTATCGTGTACCTATTGAGTTTTCTCTTAATTGCATCCATGCTATATGCTTCAGCTGCTCCATGTGCTCACCTATGTTCAGCAGCTACTTATACTTTCTCTGTAAAACTAGCTTATGGAGGTGCAAATGACTCAGCCAATTAAAACAGTGGCAGTCATAGAATCATAGGATCCCTACAATATGGAAGTGGGCCATTCAGCCCATCAAGTCTACACGGAAGACCATCCCAACCAGACAACCACACCCCCCCTCCGACACCAACTGTATTCCTGTAACCCTGAGCTTCCTATGGCTAATCCACCTCACATGCACAGCCCTGGACACTATGGGCAATTTAGCATGGCCAATCCAAACAGAGTTATAAATAGAATCATTAAGACAAGACAATTACTAGGTTCCATTCTTGGCCTGTGTGATTTAATTGATCTGAGCCAAAGCAGTATTGAGAATGATGGCCTCAACACTTCTTTGATAGGGAGATAGAAATTGAAAAGATCTCAGATTACCAATTGCTATACAGTAAAATTTATTTTATATACATAGGGGGCCCAAATGTTCATTTCATGTGGCAATCAATTGGTTTGTCTGGTATCTTCTGCGCCTGATACTCTGTTCCATTGCAGTTAATGGAATTCAATATCAGGCATTATAAAGAATGAACTAATGCTACTTGTCTTCCATTACCAGCTGAGAAAAATTACCAGCTTAATGCCAGATAGGTACAGGGTTAGACTTGCATAATATCAGATGTAGTTGAACCACACCTAATATTAAGCATCTTATATCCATGCATGAAGCATGGACAATCAAGTGAAATACCAAAGAACATACAGAGCCTTACCTTCGTAAAATATGAAGATCAAGCCAAACAAAAGGACTGCAGAAGCTGCAAATCAGAAACAAAAGCAGAAATTGCTGGAAAAACTCAACAGGTTGATTGGCACTGTTTTGTGGAAAGAAAGCAGAGTTAACATTTTGGGTCCAGTGACTCTGCTTTGAAGCAGGATCGCTGGACCTGAAATCTTTTCTTACCCTCAACAGATGCTGCCAGTCTTGCTGAGATTTTCCCCAGCAATTTCTGTTTTTGTTTTTGAAAGAATGAAGATTGTCAGGAGAGGAAACTATTGCCAAAACCAAAAAAAGTGATGTTTAGATTCCATAGTGTTTGTGAAATGTTCCTTTAAGAATTCTGCTGCAGTTGGAACTCAATCAGAGTGTTATAATGAGTGTATTAGTGATGCTGCAGGTGAGATGAGTTAGTTCCTCATTAAATGTGGGTGATAACAAGCATTTTGAATGATCACCTTTTTTTTGAAGTTGGCTGAGAAAAGCCTTAGAACAGCTGATAAAATGTCTTTATTCTTGGTAAATGATCCGGTTTCTATGAAGCACTTTGATCACTGTAGTCCCTGTATTGTTTATTGTGTTACTTAAATTCCTAGGCAAGTGTAGAGCCTCTTTACATTAAACAGGCTGTTACAGCTTCAGATTGCTTTTAAGTTATATGCCACTGATACTGCTGGAATGTAAACAGGCTGGCGTCAATACCACCCAGTTAATGTAGTTTAGGAGCAGGCTTTAAAATATCCACTGACTTTTTATGACACTGTTTTTTGTTGCATTACCAGACTAAGCCTTCTTTTGCACTTGTTTCAATTCCCACTGCTAATAAAAGCATTAATATTAACTATCACAGAAGGTCTGCTGTTTCTTTAAGTTTAGTTAATGAATGACATTTAAGCGTAAACAAACCAATCATATTATTCAGGGTTTTATATCAAATCTTGGCATATTCACATAGAGATTCAGGCATCATGCAGGCACAGACCACACACAGCTGCCACACATATTCTTGTCACTTATGAGGTTCTTCATATAGAAAATAATGGAGAATTCTAATAGCAAATTTAACCCCAACTATAAAGGGATCCGTCAGCCTAAAGTAAACTTCAACTGTATTGTTAATGGTGCTTTTAACCCTACTCCAACCTTCTTTAAGCCTTTGTACTTGGGTTGACAGAATAGGGTCTGATAGACAGTTGGTAACTAGACAATAAACAATGGAGAACAGTAGGATGCACAGTTTGATTTGCTTGCAAATAAGACCATATAACTCAAGTCTTACTCATGAACAGGATGAACTCAGTGTCCCACTGTTTTACAGTTTGTATTCAGTTTATGACACCAGTTGAGATTTAAACCAGCTTTAAAAACAAAAGAAATGAAGATTTGCCACTATAGAAGGCTTTAGAGCAAGTGATAATGAAATGATTCCTTAATGCTTAAAGGAAGCAATGTTATAGGGCACTGACAGTGGAGAAACAATGGAATGCACAATGTACTGCAGGGCTTTGCAAGTTACACAATGTGCAAGAAGGGATTAATATCAAAACTAAAACAGTGAGATAAAAGCAAGGGAAGAAAGTGGGAAAATATTAAAGGAGGGGGAAGAGGGAATGAAAATGGATTGGGAATTATGCAAAACTGAAGTTAATAACAGGTCAACACAGAATGAAAGGAGAAAAGGGGAAGAGCAAAGTACAAGGGGCATTGGAAACATTTTAGAAAGAAAATGGGCATATCTACGGAAATAAAATTATGAAAAAAGGAACTGATAGTTTAATGATATTTCTCAACACTAACCAATGATGGTTAGTGGGAAGGTGGGTCAGGTATGAAGCAGAAGAAATTGGGGTTGGGTACAGATTGAGCAATGGTGTTTGATCTGTCAGTGAGGGAAGTTGAGGGATTGGTCAGGTCCAGACCAGCGCAAGCGGGGTTGGGTCTGAAATGGGAGAAGGGGAAATACTGTGGTGTTGGGTCTGACAGTAGGCCAGGTTTATTGAGTTCAGAGTGGAGAATGGTAGCATTGTGATTGGGAAGGTTGTTGGGTCCCTGCCATTGTGGGTGTGTGTCAGGTCTGGTCCCAAGGGGAGGAGATGTCAGGTCCTGGTATGAAAGGGGGTCTCAGGTCAGCCTCTGTAGGAGTTCCTTTTAGGGATGAGTGAAGTAAATATGGGGTCAGTTTAATAGTGACTCAGGAGTTAGACTCAGTATTTAATAATCTAACTTCACCTGAATAAGTATTTATTTTAACTTCAGCAGCGTCCTCCAAATTCTCCAAGATAAATTGACACTTCCAAGGGATTCTTCACTTTCCCAGGCAATTCCTTCATACTCTGCTATGATGGCGAATCCACAGGGTCCTCAAACTCACCTCCCATCTATGCTTCAGGAGCAACATCTTGGCTATTGGAGATTCCAGTCCAAATTACATTAATTTCTTCCGAGCTTCTACTGCACCTCAAAACCTATTGTGCATTAGGTCAATCTTGCAATACTTTTATTTCCTTTCAGTGAGAAAAAAGGGATCCTTATATTCCATGAAAAGGAAAAATAAAACAGAAACTAGGGGAGGGTGGATTTAGCAGAGACAGAACAAACAAGCAGTTAAAATGGAATGGCTACATCTCTTGCTGATGTGTAATTAAAATGCTTTAGTTTTTGTGGTAGGTGAGAGGCAAACAGGAATCTCAAGTAACTTGTTCTTGTTGATGTATTACCTCAATACAGCACTGGTGATGTGGTAAGCAAAGCATGAGTGAGTAGTGATTTCTGTCTCCTGTTTCTGCCCCAAACAGCACTGAAATGGTCTTTATCAGTTATATAAGACATAATCTGTGACTCTGACTGTGGTATACTTTCCCTCAAAACCTTCCTGGCTTGACAGTAACCATTGACACAGTTGACCATAGCAATCTTCTTCAACTTTTCTACTCTGTTGTCCAGCTGATTGTGCCTTGATCTACCTTTACCTGTCTGTGAAATCTCTTGCAATGGGTTATCTTCCCACCCCGGCACTCAAGAGACAAAGAGCAGGAGCAGGAGTAGACTATCAGGTCAATTGTGCTGGTTCTGCCAATTAATATGATCATGGATTATCTTGGGCTTGAACTCCACTTGTTGCCCAATCCCCATATCCCTGATTCCCTGGAAGACCGAGAGTCTGTCTATCCCAACTTTAAATGTATTCAATGATGGAGCAGTCACAATTACCAAGCCGTATTATCACTAGACTATTAATTAAGCGATGTAATGTTCTGGGGAGCTGGTTTTGAGTTATGCCATGGCAGATGGTGGAATTTGAATTCAATAACAATCTGGAAATAAATCTAATGATGATAATGAAACCATTGTCAGGGGAAATCCCCCTCTGTTTCACTCATGTCCTTTATGGAAGGAAATCTGCCATCCTTACATGGTCTGGCCGACATGTAGCTTCAGACCCACAGTGATATGGTTGACTCTCTGGATAGTTAGAGATGGGCAATAAGTGCTGGTCCAACCAGTGAAGCTCACATCCCATGAATGAATTTGGAAAAAATTCTGGGACAGAGGATTACAGAATATTAGTACAACATCGAGCATTCCACAAAGATCTAGCCTTGATCACATCCAATTTTCAATCTACATTTTCCCACTTGGTGACATTATTTGATACATGATATTTGATACATGCTGACGATAAGCACTTTGACCACACCATTCCCTCTCCCTAACTCTTCTCTGTCTCTATGTTGTCAGGTCTCCAGTCCTGCATGAAAACTAATTTCCTGCAATTGAACACCGGAAAAAATTGCCTTTGGCACCATTTGACAAATTCTACTCCCTTACGATCAATTCTATCTCTCATTTTGGCCAGTTTCTCAGGTTAAACCAGATGTTTTCAAGCTCGATAGCAAGTCAAACTAGATTTTGACTGTGAACTAAATGTCTAACCCCATAACTTTTCCATTTCAAAGATGACCTTCATTAGATCATCTTATGTCCACTCTTAGCTCGGCTAACCTACTGACAAAACTCTTACCCATTCTTTTATGACCTACAGATATGGCTAGACCAGTGCTCTCCTGACTGGCCTCTTCCACCTCTATAAACTTAAGATCATCCAAAATCTTGCTCCTAAATCCTAACCAGGCTGTTTCTGTTTACCCATCACCCTTACGCTCCCTCATATTGCTCTCAGTATTTTAGAACTTCCATCATATGTTCAAATGATAAATGCAACTTGTTATTATGTCTAGTCCAGAGATCCTTCTTTAGAACTAATAGCAGGTCATATTTATGCTGCTGATGATGATGGGGGTGGGGGTGTGGTAGAATAAACACTACCCTTTTCTAGTTGCTGTCAGTTCTGTTGAAGGGTCACTGGACTTGAAGCATTAACTCTGTTTCTCCTTTCACAAATGTTGCCAGACTTCCTGAGTTTCTCCTTGTTTGTTTCAGATCTCCAGCATCTACAGTTCCTTGTTTTATTTTAACTTGCTGTTGTTTTGGGTAGACACAATAAATGCGGATGAGGCTCAATGCTCAAATGTTCTGACAGTAGATGTACTTAACACACGTCCAGTCCCTGCCTGCCTGAAACCCACTCTCCTGTCAAACCCACCTTCAGATTAATTCAGAACAAAATAATGCAAATCAATATGAAAATTTAATATAAACAATTAGCAACCAAACTCAGTAATGGAATGGAGAGAGTATTGTTTTAAAGCTAAACTATAACATCGGCACAGCACAATTCAAATTTTAGTTTTAATATTGCTGAGATACAGCAATGTTTTGCCTGCAAAATAGGTTTTGTAACATTGAGAATGATTAACAACATCACTGAGAAATAATTTTATAAGATCATTTAGAGACAAAATATTCTTTCACAGTGAGGGAATGAATAACAGTAAGAACTTCAGGGGCTATGAGCTCAAAGGTTTCAGAGAATCGTTTGAGACTATAGTAGTATTTTGTTTTTACAATTGCAGCAAGTTGAGTTTTTCACTCACACGGCCTTGATTCAAAACACAAACTTTAAAGATCCTGGAATATTTCCTGGCTGAAAACATGGCAACTCCTGCGTTGCAACGATGGCAACAAAGCTTTGATTTAAGCTCATTGTCATCTCCATGGTGGTATGGTAAGTGAATGTAAGGCGTTGATGCTGATTGGCATTTGAATTCAGATGCACTGAGGACTCATGAATTTCACTTAACACTTCTCCCCATTTATTGGCTATTCTTTAATCTGAGTGATGGATTGCCAGGCTGCTTGATGAAGTGGAACAGTTTCTTTCTCCCTCATGCTCTTGCTTCCCCCTTTATCCCTCCTCCTCCCATTAGAGCTGCTCTGACCGAGGGCATCCCCTCCCCACTTGGAGATGTGTTTTGTTTTGTGTCTGCATGCTGTATGTTTTATTTTGGTCATGTGATGACAGTCGCATGCAAGATAGGGCTGACCTAAGCCTGGGAATCAAGGACTGCAGAGGTCTGCTGCACAGCAAGGGTGTGTCAGTGTATTGAAGGTATTCTTCACTTGGTCCTGCCAAACATTACGAGCTTCAGCAACTCCAGAGAATAATCTGGAGTGATAAAGTTAATTGTTGTTCCAGCTGAATTTTCCAGGTTGGGTCCAGATGTCAAACTAGATTAACAGGCTTAGTTGCAAACTGGTCAGTGTAATCCTTTGGAGTCACACTCTTCTTCAACTTGGAGTTGACACACCAAAGCTGTTTCCAGGTCCTGTCATCTTTCCACTTGCTTGTCTGTCAAAAAAACGTTGGGACACGGGTTTGGTTGTGTGATTGATAGCATGAATAATCAACCCAAGTCCTCAAGTCCAATTGTTGCAGTGAAAGGGCTTGCTGCTCAAAGATAATACTTTGTTGTCAAACTGTAACTGCCTTTGGCTCCACAAGTACTGGATAGCTCATCCTGGCGGTGGAACTGGTATTTACTTGGCTTGAACTGAAGTTGTCATTAGCCATCACAGAGAAAATGGATGAACATGTCATAAACGAAATAAGAAATTGTCACTTCTATAAACTTCTTTATAGATGAACATCATGCTGATAGACAGCATTAATAAAAATTACGTTTTAACTCAACACGTTAATAAAGTATCATGTGCTCGGTTTTGATTACACACATTGAATTTCCTCCAAGTCACCTTGTGCTTAGTTACATTGCAAAGCAGAAGTAGTGCAAAGATTTCCTATTTCTCTGATTCTTGTGGGCAACTTTAGGCTTTCGCTAATAATCAGTGATTTGTGGCTATCTTCTCTCCATGATTGCAATGCCACAAGAGGTGTTCTTTCTCCAGTGATGCATATCACCTAACGTGCTTTGATACATTGCTGTATTATTTACATGTCAGAATAATTTTCTGAATCCTTATAATCCATTAACTGCACAGTGCAGCAACGTGCTGTAAATGGAACCTTAGCTAAACCACACCATACTGTCATCACGATGACCAGTTATACATCACCATAGTGCTGTAGCACTTTATCAATCACTTCACTTGTCTGATCTGTCAGACTGCTTTTCTGACATCAAATGTAGGATGAAGTTTCCTCCAGCTACATGTTGAAAGTATTGAAAGCTTATGTCTTCAATCTCCACGACAACTCTGTTGTCAGCCACTGATTCCATCCCTCATCTTACCATCTGTGTCTGAAACTGAACCAGTGGGTTTACAGACCACAGGTGTCATACTTAACTCCAAGACCAGCTTTTAATCACATATCTGTAGAATAAGTAAGATTACCTATTTCGACCTCTACAACATCTTCCACCCTACCTCAATCCACCTGCTGTTGAAACCCTTTTCCTTTTCCTTTGTTACTTCTGGATTTGACTCTTTCAATACTTATGCGGTTACTTTACCATCTTTCACCCTCCAAACATTCTGTTACATTTACCTTAAGCTCATCGAGTCCAATTCAATCATTATTCTTGTGCTCACTACCCTGGGTCTTGGACCAGCAATACCTTGATTTAAAAATTCTCATCTTTGTTTTTAAATCCCTCCATTGTCTTACCTCTTCTTATTTCTGCAATGCCCTCCCAACTCCTCAATCGTCCAAGATTTCTGAGCTCGTCTGATTATGACCTCTTGCACAAATCCAATGTTAATTGTTCCCCCCATTGGCAATCATACCTTCAGCTGTCTTAGCCCCAAGCTCTAGGATTATTCTTAAAGCTCTCCAACTCTCAGTCTCTCTCCTGCCCTTAAGGCATTAGGAAAAACCTACCTCCCTAGGTGGCAAATTTTCTTGGATAATGTTCCTATGAAATGACTTGAGCTACTTCACTACATTGAAAGACCTATGTAAATTGTGGTTTGCCAAGGTGAGGAGAGTGAATTGGCTTCCTTCTTTTAAGCCCCTTGGTTGGGCAAAAAAAAACCCTTTCTTTTGGCATTCAATTATATCACACTTGAACTAAAACATAGGTCACTTACTCAAAATCAATGAACCAAATACAAGGTTTCCTTGAGGGAAAGAAAGATGTATTTTATTGTTTACTATGAGAAAAATAATAAAACTTAGTGTCAAAAAAAACAAAGGGGCGAGTTTCTGGGATACAAAAAAGATACAACAATATAAAGTTTAAAAGTGCTTGGAGTCTTTAGATGTCATGTTTTAACCTGAGACCATGCTAAAGGTGGTTGAAATGGCCATGGATGTTGACACTCAGAGGACTTACAGAAGACAAACCCTTGCTGAGTCTCATATGGGCGATGGGCCCCTGGATTCAGCCACTAGTACTGCTTACACAAGCTGTGGAATATCTGACAGAGGCACTAAATGTTTGTATACATTGCAGCGAAGGTCAGAGGACTCTGCTGTCTTGAAGCCATGGCTCTGACATGCCAGTGTAGGGCTGCCTCGTGGGCAGTGGCCACAGTGAAGAGCCAGGTCTAACAGGACAGTCAGTGTCTGCTGCCAACAGACTTGCACCGTCACTTTATTTCTTGAAACGTAAAGGCTTTCAATCATTGACTTAGCAAGGGGGTTTGTTTGGGGGCAAGAGACCAAGGGAGGGAGGTGTTATTGGGCAAGCAGTAATTGTTCCTCTAAGGGAGATTGGCTGCACCAAACCCCATGTGCCAGGGGCTTATACACCTCCATCAGTTCAGGCTGAGGAGACTGCACGGTGGCTCAGTGGTTAGCACTGCTGCCTCACAGCGCCAGGGACCTGGGTTCGATTCCACCCTCAGGCAACTGTCTGTGTGGAGTTTGCACATTCTCCCCATGTTTGTGTGGGTTTCCACCAGGTGCAAATCTGTGCAGGCTAATTGAATTGTCCATGCTAAGTTGCCCCCAGCGTTCAGGGATGTGTCAGTTAGGTGTAGAGAGAGAGAGGTGTGTTAGCCATGGGAAATTAAGGGTTACAGGGAAAGGGTAGGGGGATGGTTCTGGGTGGGATGCTCTTTGGAGGGTTGGTATGGACTTGTTGGGCAGAATGGCCTGTTTTCACACTGTAGACACAGGCCCATCGGAGAATGACTGCTGTGATCTGTGGCAAGGTGGCAAAGCAGTTAATAGGCCTCCACCAGCTCAACTATGGCCGCAGTGAGGGCACTAAGATGTAGTATTAGGACATAAAAGACAAAAGCATATTGCATTAACTTTGGGTGGATGGTTTTTGTAAACTATTTACACATCAATAAATTCACCATAAGTTTCCAAAATTCTCTGTTCTTGTGCAGTCTGGTACATCTAACAGTTCAGCAGTCCCTTCAAGAATACCTTGATTACCCTAGAGGCTTAGGTTCAGGGTTAGGATGCTCTGGTACTCTCGTACAGGTCTTAACTGGGAGGAGCAAGCCCTTTGGGAAGCAGGAATGTATGCTACATGATTGTGAAAGTCAGTCAGTCATAAGTCAGTCAGCATGTTGTGGCTTCTCGACATGTCTGTTTGCAAACAACGTCCATCTAGCACAAAAGTCTGAGGAAGGGTCACTCGACCTGAAACGTTAACTCTGATTTCTTTCCACGGATGCTGCCAGACCTGCTGAGCTTTTCCAGCAATTTCTGTTTTTGTTTCTGATTTACAGCATCCGCAGTTCTTTCAGTTTTTACTTGGCACAAAGTCTGTTACAAGTGCAGACCCTGTGAAAGCCCAGACAACTCCATGTTGATGCTCTTACCATCAAACTTAACCAAAGTTTATTGGTGAAAAAGGGACAGAGAAACATACAACATATGATAAGCAGAGCAACGTATATCGTCTTGAGAGGAATAAGCCTAAAGGATCACAATTGGGTTTTACTTGACATGTTTACAAATGTTTATAAATTAGATATCATCTGTAGCCACTATCAGGTTCTCTTTGACCTGCCTTTTCTGACTACTGCCCTGGTTCCCTCCACATCAGTGTTCAATCCCTCAACATTTCCATCAACGTCTGTTTTTCCTCATCTGGAATGACAGGTGGATAGTCCAACTCACCTCCTTCTGAGTTCTCAACCTGTCATTGATCTGGGTTGTGCAGGATGCAGCAGTCATAGAGTCATACAGCATGGAAACAGACCCTTCAGTCCATCTGCTTATCCACATGCCTTTTAAATGTAAACATTTTCAACTTCCCTATCCTAGGGAAAAGACCCTTATCTATGCATCTCATGATTTTATAAACTTCTATAAGGTCATTCCTTAACCTCTAATGCTCCAGTGAAAAAATGCCAGCCCATCCAGCCTATTTTTATATCTCCATTCCTGGCAACATCTTTGTGAAACTTTTCTGAACCTCCACCAATTTAATAACAATTTTTCTGTGCTTTAAGATGGTGCTGGAGAGTGGTAACACTATCAAACACTTTTCACTGTATTTTTGTAACAAGGTGTATGTGACAATAAATAAGTAAATTAAGTCAACAAGTATCAGGAATGGATATTTGACACCTTGCTATACTTAGTGATAACACTGGGGCCTTCAGGTTGCTATTGTCTTGGGTAAAAGTCTACCCTACTACCACCTCTTATCTGGACATGTGCTTCTTCCATAACCCCTGACTGGTTTTCCACTTTCCTCATGTCTAAGATATTTGTGTTCTCTGTCCTAACATTGCTTTGCATGCATGTGTCAAACAGCACAATATGAATCCATTTGCCTTTCATTACTCCCTGTGCTGCAGCCCTTTATACAGTGGAAGGTCAGCCTGCACACTAGTTTCATACCCAAGTGGTTAACTCTCACATGTAATGGCTTGGGAATGGTCCAATGTGAATGAATGCGTATTAATTCCCATCCTAAACCAGACCTCCATTGACAGCACTGCTGGTGAATCTTAGCTGCCCTCTTCATGAAAGATTAATGAGTGACTGGAAATGGTTGGGAAATAGATGTTTGTAGTTTTTACACCTTAATTGCCCTTAATATCCCGTGATTGTTTAACTGCAATGCAAACTGCATTCAGGGATTACTTGGACAATAGCTTTTGGAATTTTCAGTGGGGCCTTGCCTTTTGCATTGTTCATTCTCCAAAACCCTGCATTTAATAAACAACTTAGTACAAAATGGTGATGGTGAAATTTAAATCCAAATCCCCTACCCTCTGCCCTTTCCTTTGAGTATAGTTGTGCTCCATAGCTTTTTATAACTTTCTCCTTTTGTCTCCAATCCTCTTCTTTGAATATTGGCCTTTTCACTATCTCTCTCGATATTCCCACTCTCCTTAATCCCACTTCCTTTGAGATGCCCATGCTCAGCCTCACCCTTACACCACCCTCACTTACCACCTACTACAATTAAGTTCCAATGCACTTACTCCTTGTGCAGTATGCCAACTTACCCCATTGTGTTACCTGTCCTTGATATCCGGCTCCCACTCATCTTTGTCCCCAATGCCTCTATGTCTTTTGCTGTGCACACCTCCTCCAATCCTAGTTTCCTGTACACGCCACCCCCTCCATCCCAGATTGTTCCCTCCATGCCCCAGGAGCTGTCCAGTGCCCAAATAATCATGTCCTTTAACTCAATTCACTACCTTTCGTTTCCACCCAATTTATTTTTTCTGTTAATCCCCATTGTAGGTTGATGCCCCCACCATAGGATAATTCCCTCTTTAAGCTACCTTCCTTCACTGATCAGCCCACTTTCTCAGGCTTGCTGAAATTAGACAGTTAGCTGTCTCACTTGGGCAAGCTGGTAAGACTGTGGACCCTTCATCCATAACACTGTAATTCATAGAATTCCTACAGTGTGGAAGCAGGCCACTCGGCCCCTTGGGTCCACACCGACACTCCGAAGAGCATTCCACTCAGACCCACCCTACACTGTCCTGTAATCCCGCATTTTTCATGTCTAATACACCCAACCTACACATCCCCGGACACGGTAGGCAATTTAGCACAGCTTATCCACCCGACCCTCACATCTTTGGACTGTGGGAGGAAACCAGAGCACCCGGAGGAAACCCACACAAACACGGGGAGAATGTGCAAACTCCGCACAGACAGTCGCCAGAAGGTGGAATCGAACCGGGGTCCCTGGTGCCGTGAGGCAGCAATGCTAACCACTGAACCGCAGTGCTCAAGAGCAAAATGTTAGATTGCATAGGGACAAATCGTCTCATCAACTGATCAACACAGACAGACTTTAGCCCCAACACACTCAGTGCTTGCACAAATAAGAGTTTTTTTTTGCTGAGGGATCCAGATCAGTGAAGATGTTCTTACTCACCAGACATAAAGGAAATAGTGAACCCAGAAGGCAGACACTACGTATACATCACTGGGTTTTTGAACAGCGATGTTTTGCATTTGCGGCTAACATAATTGTAACCATGAATGTAATCCCAATAGGTTGGGGTGTTAATGACAATTCAAGGCATGCAAAGAAGGTTCCTGCTTGTTACAGTCAGGAAAGTTGACCCATTTGAGGAGTTTTGAGCAAAGTTTTATAGCAAAGTTTTGACCCACCATTGGAAAACCGACATTGGGCCTCCTGCCAAATTAAAGTTTGCTGCCAACCCTTCTAAAACATCTAGGTGGGCCAGGAAGGTTCCACCTCCAAGTTGTGGAGGTAGGCATGTGTTGGGGGTGCTGATGGCAGTAGTGTATGGGGAATTTGACGCCTGTTTACAGGAAGAGGGACTGGAAGCGTGGAGATGGGATCAGAGATTTCCTGGGCAAGGTCAGTGGGGGTGGTAGTCAATAGTGGAGGTTCCTTCAATAAGTACATAGATCTAGGAGATAGGTGAAGAAAACCACATGAATATGATGTGTCCTTGCCTCTATGAACCTTCTCAAGTGCAACCACCAATGGGCAACAAATCTTGGTCAAGGCTCACATCCCATAAATGAGTGAAAACATTTGGAGGTGGATTTGATGTGGAAACACGTTTTTCAGACCTTAACTCCATCCTCATCTTCTCCTCACTGACCCCTCCTGAACATTATGACATAAGCCTGTTAGCTTTTGT
The DNA here is from genome assembly GCF_021869965.1 of Rhincodon typus. Taxonomy (NCBI): domain Eukaryota; kingdom Metazoa; phylum Chordata; class Chondrichthyes; order Orectolobiformes; family Rhincodontidae; genus Rhincodon; species Rhincodon typus. The sequence goes on from NC_063336.1 coordinate 108,501,848, forward strand.
TTAAGATTTAGATTTCAGCCCAGTGTCTGCTTATTTTTCAAACTTGGGAAAATTTGAGCTACGTTAATCTTGAAATGAGTCATGTAGAGGAGGAACTCAGTTTAGTAGGTCTCTTTGTGCTCTAGTATATGTTGAGACTAATTTTGACATCTAATCTATCAAATCACTGTAGAACACGAATAAATAAGCGTCTTTTACGCTATCAGGTCAGTTCAATATAAATCAAAAGCTGTCATTTTAATCTACAGTGACCTGGGAGGCCACACCTTTGGCATTGTAATCAGTTTTGATAATTAAGACATAGGTAAACTTAAAGCTGCAGAGGTGGTGCAGAGAATTCAAGACTGATTCCTTTTCTCAAATGATTACATTTTGCAAGAAGAGTGGAGAAAATGCTCTGTTTAGCCTGGAGACTGCAAATACACTGTTTAAAATCCAAAGTTTCCTCTCGTTTGCTAAATGCTTCCTGTGGTATACCAATCTTTATTGCTGCTCATTCTTCGGAAGTTCAGTGTCACCTTGAAGTATAGTATTACATTATCAGAATTATATGCCTGGCATTACATAGAGCCATAGAGCCATGCAGCATGGAAACAGACCCTTGAGTCCAACTCGTCCACCATGTTCCCAAACTAAACTAGTCCCACTTCCCTGTGTTTGGCCCATGTCCCTCCTTATTCATGTACTTATCCAAATGTCTTTTAAATGTTGTAACTGTTCCTTATCCACCACTTTCTGTGGCAGTTTATTCCACACACAAACCACCCTCTGTGTAAAAAAAAATGCCCTCATGTCCTTTCTAAAACTTTCACCTCTCACCTTAAAAATATGCCCCCCCCGACTCCCGTTTTGAACTCACCCACCCTAGGGAAAAGACATCTGCCATTTGCCTTATCCACGCCCCTCATGATTTTGTAAACCTCTAGAACATCAAACTCCTAAGCTCCAGTGGAAAAAGTTCCAGCCTATCCAGTCTATCTTCATAACTCAAACCCTTCATTCCTGCAAACATCCTGGTAGACCTTTTCCGAACCTCTACAATTTAATAATATTCTTCCCATTCCCAGAACTGCACACAGTACTCCAGAAGAGGTCTCATCAACATCCTGTGCAGCCTCAACATGACGCCCAACTCCTATACCCAAAGGTCTGAGCATTGAAGGCAAGTATACTAAATGTCTTCTTACCACCCCATCCAGCTTTGATGCAAATTTGAAAGAATTATATACCTGAACCCTTAGGTCTGTCTGTTCCACAACACTATATCTTGGGAAACAAGCATGAATGTTTAATCTGTTTTTCGGAAATTTTCTCTCTGTTATTTTACTGGAGCTGTTACCTATTATTTTAAGCAGAATAATACTTAATCTTAAGAAGCTGAGAAGGGAATTTCAGATAGACATCTTACTGACAAGTAGTTTAATATGGGTCAAGATAGTTTCAACACCTGACTCTTTTAAATCCCATAACATTGAATATGGACAAACTCCAATACACAACAGTGGTCAGTGCTGATATCCCATTTATAAATTTTAAAGTCTAAAATATTGAATTAAAAACTTGAGGAGGTTTTCTTTGTTTTAAACCTCTTTTTCTCAGTAACATTGGGTTAGCCAATAAAAATTAAAATTTATATTATTAACTTTTGGAAAGATAGGAAGGCTTGAAATAAAAATTAAAAGCTCATTAACAATATACAGAGAGCAAGAGAGAAAAAAATGACTCCCTGCTAGGAAAACTGGCAGAATCTGTTTGATGGTGACTGAATCATTCTATTTTTATGAATACTACAGTTTTTATGTGTTTTGGAAATTGCTTTCCATGATTCAATTTTTTTTTCATGAAAATGACAAAGGGACGATCTTGCAAATAGAGAATTGAACAACAAAAAAAAGGTTTTGAATCAACTATTTACCACTGAGGCCTTGTCTACGTAAATGTAAATGGGTTGGATTCCTTACCACCAGGAGCCTGAGAGTATTACAGAGGGCATAAGAAAGGTAATGTCCCTCTGCAGTTTTTTTCTGTTTATTGACCTTTTATCTTTGATTTTGCTGGCTGGCTGAGCATTCATTCAGTTCACAGTTTGAATGAGAAGAAAATGCTGACAAAAGCCTCGGGTTAAAGGTTAGAAAGGGATGTAGTGGGGGAGGAGTGCATCCCCTCGCACAAATTCCTCTTTAATCTGTTTGATCTCAATTGGAAAGCATCTAAGTTTGAAAAATGCGACTGTTAATAAATGGTCCATTCTTAGATGCTTCTGATTGAACTGCGGACCTGAAAAAAGACATACTGAATGGAAAGTAAATGAATGGAGTTATTTACTGCTGCAGTGCAGCAATTGTTTTATCTTTGTAGCCCTGCATTGTTAACACAGAATCATGCAAACACCTATCCTTAGCCATCCGCTGTTTAATATATATATACATGTGTGGCCACTTGATAACAGTGTATGAAAGCATAGGATCAGCTTCCACATGCATGCCAACAACACCCAAGTTTACCTCTCTTTCGCCCTCTTCACTGTCACTATTGTTAGATGTTTCCAGTCTTGGATGAACTATTATTTCCTTCGGTTAAATATTGCGAATACCAAAGTCTCATTTGTTGATTGTGCCGTAACCTTTGTATCCTGGGCACCAATTTAGAATTTTGATTAAGCACCGTTTCATAAGAACTTAAAAGTTCAGTGACCTGAGTGATTTGTTGTCACTTATGTTATTGGTATGGGGCTACCTCACAATTGAGTGAGATCCCATTATGGTCTGCTTCCATGTATTTGCAAACTCCAGCAAAGCTCACTTGTTTGAAATTAAGAATGGGGTGCACCCAGACTATACAAGTATGCTGTTTAAATTCCAAAATTCCCTCTCATTCACTAAATGCTTCCTATAGTATACCTATGGAATATATTCATATGTAATATTCAGTCTTCTAACAATTGGCATTTGTCGGCTAAAAAAATGACTATTAAAATATGACATGTGGGAATGCAGGCATGCAGAAGACTTTTAATAGATTACTTAATGCAGTTAATTGATTGTAAAACACTTTTAGATGTCTTTATCTTGCAAACGCGCAATATAAATGCAGGCCTTCCTTTATACTTTCTTTGCAAAGGGGACATTTTTAATGCTGTCTGCTCCCGGAAACCAAACTAGTACGCTGTTGGAATCACCCGAGAAACTTATTTGTTGACATTCCTATCTCTGATCGCACGTTTCCAATTTAATTTGCTTTACCTGAGCAGGAGTGTTGAACACCGAAAGGTATGGGTTCTTTCTTTAAAAGCACAGACTGGAATGCAAGTGTTTTCTGCAACTGAAATAAAGTTCACTGTTGAGAGATATTTGGACCAGGAGTAATTCAGTCGTTGTTTGAAAATTTTACATCGGGCCTTGCTTTTGGGTTGCTGTTGTACATTTCATCCTCAATGGAGACTGCCTGTGCAAATTTGTCATGGTACATGATTGGCGTAGGAAGAAATCACAGTGCTACAAGTTTGTTTAGGCATTTTCCATTTTAAAAATGGACATATTATTAATCATAAAAATATTAGACTCGAATTATGTATACAAATGTGCTTTTTAATACATTATTGGTAGAAGAGTTTAAGGTGAATGCGCTATTGGTAAGTTTACATTTGGTCAGTTGTTACAATTAGAATTAGAATTAGATTTTATTGTCACATGTATTCAAGTACAGGGATACAGGAGTACAGTGAAAAGTGTACAATTTCGCCATTCCCGCTGTCCTCTTAGGTACAAAATCTTAGGTACAAAGTAGAAAAATAAGGAAATACCGTTAAAAGTTCAACATTAAAGTCTTTCTAAGTATAAAGTAGAAAAATAAAGAAATTAAGAGCAATCTTTGATTATCACTGCTTGACATTATGATCCTTGACCAAATGGTAATAAGTTTCCTTTTGCCATCATATTCTATATTTAAATTGGGGAACTTGATGGCAGAGTAGGAAATCATTCTATTCCCAGTCCTAACATCTCTCACCTTGATGAGCAACAAAAAAAAGCAGGGGTAAAGGAAAATTGTGCTGTAACGATCAGTGCAATTAATAATAAAACAAACAACAATGATCAGATAGAATGGAAGGTGTGAATTCCCAGAGTAAAACTGGAGTGATAACTCAACTGTTATTGACCCTGGAATAAGTGCATTACTTTCCCAAATGCTCAATAGAATTCACATGCCTCAATGCCATACCTTGTTTGCTCCATTTACTTACACATCACAATCCTTTAACTGTTATTATCCCAACACAGCTTCCTACTACAATGCCATCAACAGGTACATCAGGAATGCAAGTGTGATTGCTTACTTTTGAATCTTTCATTCTTAATTCCTTCATTATTTAATCATAAACTAAATCCAGGTGGTAAGACATTAAAAAGCCTTAGTGTTTACATCAAATAAAACTGCTGAGTTGTTAATTCTGCAATATTTATGATCATTTCACTTCCTGCTGAAACTGTTTCATCTATTCCTACCTCCTTGGTGCATAATTTGAAGGAATTTCTTTCCAATTTAACAAATTCACTAGAAGATAATTTCACCTTTTTTACTTTCTCAGTAATTAAAAAAAAACTGTTTAGAAAGGTGTATCCTCAATTAAGCATTGTCAAAGAGGTCTTGCTTTGGAAAAAAAAAATTATAAAATCCCAAGGTAATTCCAGCTTGGATTTGTTAATCATTGTAAAAATCACCCTGCTAAATTTGAGGCTGAAAGTTTGGGAGTTATGGCCTGTTTTGAGTTGAACAAATGGTATTTCCTTGAAAATGCATGCACAGCCCTAAAAGTACACTTTTCAGGACAAATTTTATATCAGCTTACATTTAGATAACTCCTTAAAGTACCAAAATGCTCAAATAACATGAGAAATTAAGATACAAAATTTGAAAATTTATTGAGACTTCATTTTGGTAAAGATGAGCAGATCTTGCTGAGGTGCTTATCTGAATACCCACTTTCGTCACTCAGGCACAGTGCCAATTTTAGTTTACAGTACATTGTAAGTTGGCATGGAGTCTATATTCAAAGGTCAGCTTTGGCACCTGACTGGGCATGCTGCATTATTAAGCTTCTTTATTTGCTTTGTCTTCTGTTCTGCAGAAGAATGCAGCTTCTGCAAGAGAGCTAGTTTTTGATTTGAAGTATATCACTTTTACAGCATATTTCTTACCTCTTGACCAAGGGAAGGAATGTCACTAGCAGGATATTACTAATTCAGTGGTATTTCCACCCCATTGGTTATCCAAATTGGCAGCCTGTTGCCATGGAAACCCACCAGCAATAGAATTAAATGGACTAATTAATATTTATTTCATGATATACATGTAGCAAGAAGTTACCACAACAGCTTCAGGATTCATGTCATAATTCTTTTGCCATAGACCTGCTTTTCTTCGCTTACCCGCAAATGCAGCATCAGTCGATTCTGCACATATTGCAGCGTTCACTGTTGTGAATTTTAAAGTTAACCATCATTCTTTGTGAAAGTTATCATTCAGAAGGGTAATAACAGTGAAGGTGCTCTTATTCCACAGTTCATTCGACTCCAACAGGATGATTTTACTGAGGAAAGCAGATTGCAGACTTGAAACACAAGAAGGGGAATCACAGGAAGGTCATGATCCATTTTGTGAAAAAAAACACACTTTGTGGGAGAGCATATTTAAATTGGAGCTTTTGAATCATGCTGGGAGCAGAGATTTCCACTCCTGTCAAACTGCTACCAGCATTCTGATCGAGCAATTGTTAAGAAGCAAGATACTCGATATCGGGCCTCTCTCTATCCATTCTGCGGCCTCCCCAAGTTATTTTGGAGTCTGATATTGCACAACAATGTTGGAGTTCCCCGGATTAAATTAACATGTACATCCCAAGTGGCCCAATGAAATGGAATTTATCAAAAAAGTCCTTGCATTTTTGTCCCTCTGTCAGCACTTTAAACCTACAGAGATTTGCCACCAGTGATACTTATAAAAACATCCACTAGTTCCTCCAATTATTGCTGAAGTCCAGAGACAGCTGTGCACTGCATTGTCCTTTTATCCACTTGAGAAGCACTTGATGTCGTGGCTTTTTTGTTTAAATCCTATTTTTTTGCAATTGGCCATCATATGCGCACTATTTCCCGTACGATTTACAAGCAGCAGTGAATCCAGATGGCAAAATGAATGTGAAACCAAAACCAATAACTAGCTTGCAATGAAAATTAATAATACCCCTTGGGGAAAAGACCTGTTGCTGCTGTGTATTGTATTGTTTAGTCTGACTCTAATGAAAATTTCAGCTTTGACCTAATTCTGGAACTGGATGACAGATAGTTAGATTGCCAGCAGCGCTTGGATTTAATTTCAGCACACTTGAGTTTTCATTGTATTAGCTTGGTGCTCAGTGAGCCTTAAAATGTATTTGTAAATGAAAGCCTTAGATTCCAATTGGAACAAACATTTGATGCAACCAGTTTTATTCTTCGTTACAAATGAATTGTTATCTCATGAAGTGTACACACTCTGCTTCATTTTCCCGCTATCCTGTATCCACAGGGCGTGTTGTTATTTTAGTCAATTGATGTGAACCAGTAGCTTTGTAATGCCGATATTGCCTTTTCTACAAAGAAAAGCTGGCATTCAAGACACTTTTAAACCATACTTGAATTTCCTTCGTCATCCAAAGAACACTATAGGGCAGCGTAATGTTCAGACACTGTCCAGTCACCTCCAATAATTTTCTTTCAATTCCACTGTTACCTTTGCAGAATAGATAGATTCCGATCAAACTGCAACGCGGTTGGCATATATTGGAATTCCAAACACTTTAACTCCATTATAACTCAGGGGTTTAATTTTCAATCTGGGATCAGAAATCTAATGGCTGGATCGTTTCTGAATCCCGATTCTGCACTGTCTCGAAGTTGTTTTTTTTTAAAAGGGAAAGGTCCTAATAGCCCTGGAAGAATGCTCAGCATGTACCAGGATTAGCGTGTGCCAGGAACTGTTGAAGGAGGCTTGAAAAATCAGGTAGTAGCCATGCAGTGTCATGGCTTGCATGGGGAGAATGTTGGCACCAGGGATCTGAATTTTATTCAGTAGGGCTGGAAATGGTATTATTTGGATGTGTGTGCTTAATGGGCTATCTTTCCAACTTTTGGAAGTTGAGTGACAGAGTCAGAACCTCTTTCAAACTTCTAAACTCCAGTCATTGCAGGTCCATTTGAACTAATCTCTCTTCATAGGACAGTCCCGCTATCCCAAATATCAGCCTAATGAACTTTCGAGGGCATGTAACAGAGTTTCACGAGATTGATAGTGAGGATGGAAGGAGCATTCAATGGACAGCACGGTGGCTCAGTGGTCAGCACTGCTGCCTCACAGGGCCAGGAATCTGGGTTCGATTCCATCCTCGGTTCACTGTCTGTGTGGAATTTGCACATTCTCCCCGTGTCTGTGTGGGTTTCTGCTGAGTGCTCCGGTTTCCTCCCACAGTCCAAAGATGTGCAGTTTAGATGGATTGGCCATGCTAAATTGCCCCATTGTGACCAGGGATGTGCAGGCTATGTGGATTAGCCATGGGGAATGCAGGGATAGGATACGAGGATGGGTGTAGGTGAGATGCTGTTCAGAGTGCTGTGGACACCATGGGCCACTTCCACACTGTAGGGATTCTATGAGAGATTGGTTCAACTGGGCCTGAATTCACTAGATCAGGATGATGAGAGGAGATCTAATTGAAAGATATTAAAATTTTAACAGGTCTAGATAGACTCAATGTTTGGGGAGTCTAGAACCCAGGGATTACTGTCTCAGGATCGAGACTAGATCATTTAGAACTAAGATGAAGAAATATATTTTCACTCAAAAAATAGTAAACCTGTAGAATTATCTACCACACTAGGTTGTGGAAGCCAGGTCGCTGAATAGATACAAGAAAGATCTAGATAATTTTTTAGACCTTTAAAGCCATCAGGAGCTGTAGGGAGAAAGCACCAATCTGGCATTGAGACAAGGGATCAGCCATGAATATATTGAACGGTGAAGCAGTTTTGAAGGGTTGAGTGGCCTCTGCCTGCCCTGGTTTCTATGTTTCTATCTGTCATTCAGGCCAGCAGGCACCTAAGTGAAATCCTGCTGAATTAGACTGGCCTTCAGGCATGACCGCCTGTCAATCACCATATGCATTGGGATGGCCTCGGTTGATTTCCATTATCGTCTGAATGCCAAAATTTACTGAAGTGCTTCTTTCATCCTCCTCTTCTTCCTCCTTCCTGTCATCCTCTGTTCATGTCCTCTACTTCATCCATCTTGAGGTCACTTTGTATCGTTATGTTGTGCAGTGAGTGTTGGACACTGTAGGATATGCTGCCTGCTTTGTACTGGGGGACATCACCCAATGAGTCAAAGCAACAGAAACATATTGTCACGATGTCTAAGATCTGTAGAATGCAGGTTTGAGGAGGAGATGGCTTTAGTTGAAGTGACTGAGTGCTATGTCATGTCCGGAGTGTTAGTGAAGAAGGGTCACTGAACTCGAAACATTAACTCTGTTTTCTCTCTCCACTGATGCTGCCAGACCTGCTGACCTTTTCCAGAAACTTTGTTTTTGTGCAAGAATCACTTCTTGTGCTCACAGACCAGATATTCAATAAGGGAAGCCCTTTTCAGTTTAGGACTCAGTCTGTGTGGACTGTCAGTGCCTTGATAGCTGCATGGCTGTAGTTCTTGATGACCTGAATCATCCATCCATTGATGGTGGCCAACCCCAAAGTCCTCTGTGTCTGCACAGGCCCATCTCTATCAGACAGGGATAGATTCCACTGCTTCCCAGAGCAGGTCATCTGGGACCTGTTGGAAACTGTGATGAACTGCTGCCTGTGGGTGTCACCAGTTGATCCTGGATACTGAAAACAATCCAACATGATGGTGATCTCAATGGCTGCAACTGGGGAAATGCCAAGGGGTCGAGGGATGAGGGTGTAGTCCTTAGGTCATTGTGAGCCACAGCACAAATATCTGAGATCATCTGCCTGGAAAGATGCAGTCACCTACAGCATTGATATTCGATCACTTCCAGATAACTGACTCCTGGTTGGTGCACTCGATTTCTTTGAGTAGAAACGTCTACCTGCTGGAGGCCCTCTTCGTGCGCTCCTCTGGCCCCCACCTGACCTCTGCTGAAGCTCCTCCTTGGTACTGTTTCCAATGTTGGGGTAGCCACCTCCCCTCCAAACACCCTCACCTGCCCCACCTTGATCCACCGGGGTTTCGTCCACCAACCCCTGATGCTGAAGAGGTGTTAGCAGCTTCACATCCTTCTCAGCAATCCCACCGCTCACTACTCACAAATACCATCCCCTCAGCACCAGTGATAGCAACTTAGTATCATTGGCTCAACAGCTAAGTTCAGATCTGAAAATAAAAAATGCTGGAGATCACAGCAGGTCAGGCAGCATCCGTGGAGAGAGAGCAAGCTAACGTTTCGAGTCTGGATGACTTTTCATCAGAGCTGAAGTGAAGCATGGAAGGGGCAGCCTTTATGCAATAATAGTAGGGGGAGGGTTGGAGTCCTGGGGGAGAAAGGATGTTGATAGTTCAGATGAAGATGCATGTGAGAATGGCAGAATGATGGTATGTCTAACTGCCAGACTGGAAAGAACAGATAGTTCCACAGGAATGGGGGAAGGAGAGAGAGGGTGACAGACAATGTAACAAGCAAAGCTAAAAGAAAGAGAAGGAATGGGTTCACAGTTTGAAGGTGTTGAACTCAATATTGAGCCCAGCAGGTTGTAAAGTGCCTTGTTTGAACATGAGGTGTTGCTCCTCCAGTTTTTGCAGCCATTTGCTGGAGCATGGCAGCATGCTGGGGACAGACAAGTGGCCATGCTGCACATTGCTACTGCCTGTTAGCACACAGAATTTGTCACTGAGTTCCTAGCAGCTAAATCCCAACATGGTCCAGAACATTATTATCTCCGGTGCTTCTCAATCAAATCTAGGTTCTAATACATTCCACAATGAGCTAAGTATCTTTAAATCGAAGGCATACAGGCTGCCAACTCTTTCTTCCACTCTCACTTTCTTTTTGAAAATTACATTGTGCGCCTGGGGTGAGGGAACCAGTTTATGCCATCAAGTTCAAAATTTTCAACGTGCATCCACAGCCACACTTCCAGGGACAATTGAAAATCCAGCCCCAGAAATGCTGCTTCTTATATATTCTATATTTATGGTTTTATACCAGACTTCTCTTCAGGTTATAAAATGGGGTCAATATTGTTACTAGGATATGACTTATGATATAAAAAGATAAAGTTTATGTGACTTTGATGATACAGTGAAGCTGTGAAGTATATCTAGCCTCATAAAGCTTATCTTGGTGCTTTTTATTGATGTATTTTCCATTTCATTCAATGTGCTTTCCCATATTTCAAAGAAAACCATTGCAGAGGTCACCTGTATTTAAATTGTAATCTCATTAAAGAAACAAAGACTTGCATTGATGACTTTCATGACTTGAGGATGCCGCAAGGTGCTTTACGGCTAATGAAGTAAATGTTTTCAGTAGTAGCTACTTGGGTACTGTAGAATACATAGAAACCAATTTGCAAAATAGCAAAGTCCCAAAAACAGCAATATGATAATGGCCAGATAATCTGGGTCTTTATTTAAGTGTTAGTTTGAGAAATGACCAGAGGCCATTTGAGGAACAGAGTGTTTGATGACAAAAGCTGCACTAAGTTCATGATTTACAGGGCAACACTTTTACCTGCTTTATTGTACATGTCACAGAAATGGACAATGCACAGCAGATTCTTAAAATCTCTTCAGAAATACCACGGGTGATGCCTCCACAATATCTCTGGAAGGATAAGTGTTATATTGCCAGTGTTGTCTATTGGGCCAACATTCCCAGCGTAGAGCCCTGGTTATATTTAATCAGTTGTGTTTGATGGGCCACATTATCAGCGTGCCTAACATAAGACTTTGAAAGCAAGCTCTCTATTTCAAGCTTCATCGTGGCAAGTGGTTACCAGGATGACACAACATCTCCTCTGTCTCATGAGAATCTCTTGCCCAAGACCCCTCAAAGTGGGGGAGAAGTATCGGCTGCCCATTCTGAGCATCTCCAACAGGCCCAGGTGGAGGCCAAGCATAGACAATGGAAGGAGAGTGCAAATATTTCAGTATCCCAACCACCCTCATCAAACTGCATCCGGAGTTGGGTCTGGCTGGGATGCTTTTCAGAGGGTTGGTGCAGACTCGATGGGCCAAATGGCCTCTTTCCACACTGGAGAGATTCTATGTTTCATCCAAGGAGATTGACATTGGGCACACACCAGCCTCATCACATCATCATGGTGATCTCCAACTCACTTAGGAGTACAGTTATCCACTTTGATGCTACACTTTGAAGTGCACCAATATCTTCCATTGCAATGCAGCTGCCACGCTGCTTTGTATGCAGGGAGAGACCCAAGTCTCATGCATCAGAACAGGGGGCATTTCACAGCTCTTAGCGTGCTCACATTTCACCTACTTGGATGCTCACAGCCTCTCTGACCTGTCTGGCCTTTCTGCAGTATGTCACACCATTCAGAAATTGAAGGCTCACAGGCCTTCTGTCTTGCCTAGCCTTTTAACTCAAGCCAGGTAGCTTGTTGTAGTTGTCAGCAGTGATCAATCAAGAGGGTGGACTTGTCGCTGTACTGTGCTATATCAATGTCACACCCACACCATGTATCAGCAGCTTACATGGCAAACACACTGAACGTGCTTCACTGAACGTAATGTCTCAAAGTCTGAGGAGAGTAGCCCCCAGTCAGGGGGAAATTTGATCACTCATGGGTCTAGCTACAACAGTAATTGTTGTTACTGTGCCCATGGTATGATGAAGGTGTAGAGAAATGAAGGAGAAACAGATGCACCAGCAAGTCCAGGGCCATCAGCAACCTCCAGCAGCTGCCCAACAGCCTCCGGCCGCAGGTGAAAGTCCATTTGCGATGAACAGCAGGTACAGGAGGCCTAGAGTCTATCATCCTCAATGTCATTTCCTCCAGATGAGTGAGGCATAATGCCCCCACAGGCTGAGGTTATCCCAGGACGCCATCACAGACCTGTGTTCTTTGCTGGGACTGAGCTTGCAAACTGTAGCAGTGAGTGGCCATCCTATCCCAATGGCCATTGAGGTGACGACTGTGCTAAATGTATATGCGGCTGGCTGATCCCAAGGATTCACTGTGGACCTGTCTGGGATCTTACAATCTTCATCAATGAACTACATCATGCCTTTTACGGCCACAGTCGGTGACAGATCACATGGTTCTATCTCGTTTCCCCACGGCGAGGCCAGTGCTGTAGCCTAGCCACTAAGCTTTATGTACATTGCTGGCTTCCTCCATCTGCAGGGTGTTGTAGACCATACACACATTGCACTGAGAGAGCTATATCATAACAAGCTGACTTAACAGAAAGAAGTCCCAATATAATAATGTACAATTGGTGTTATTTCAGTGTGAGGTACCCTGGAAGCTGCCATGATACCTGTATCATTGAAAACTATCATATTCCTGCTTTGATTCGAGGGCAAATACCTTACAAAGACAGTATCCATTTATTGTTAAATTTGCTTCCACTTTAGGCAGTGTATTACGTAACATATTTACTCATAACTTTTTTCTCTTGTGTTGCCTCTTGCTTTTTTTCCCAACGGCTTTAAATCTGCATCCATTGATAAATGGTCCTTCTCCCACTGGGAATGGTTCCTCCCTATTTATTTTATAAAAACACTTCCATGATGTCGAACACCTTTACCAAATCTCTCTTAGCCTTCTCTAATCGAAAGAGAGCAGCCTCACTTTTCATGGTCTCTACATGTAACTGAAGCCTTTCATCACTGGTACCATTCTAAGTGAAATAAATCTGGGCATCTTTCCAAAGCATGGTTGTCAGAGTTGGACGCAATATTCCAGCTGGGCTGTAACCAGGGATTTATAAAGATTTAGCATAATTTCCTTGTTTTTGGAAGAAATAATTGTTTGCAGAGAGCCACTTCTAGTGACGTTGTGCAGACGCATATTAATTTCATGTTGGCAGACATGCTATGAGCCACTACCTGCATAGTCCACACAGGGTCCCTCATTGAATAATTGCTATATGGGTCATAGGGCTGTGTGTGCTTGGCTTCAACACAGCCTGTGCAATGCTTGAATCTGCTACACAAAACAGTCTTTTCCCTATGCTTTCATTTATGAAGCTAACGATTTACTCAATAACCTTTTCAACTTGTCCTATCATGTTCAAAGACACTCCCTAGTCTCTCTGTTCCTGCATCCCTTTTAAGTTACTATTATTTAGTGTTTAATGACTTTCTTCAATTTTCTTCACAAAATACATCATCCTTCCCCAATACTCTGCTTACTGAATAATTTTTGTACAATTTCATACAGTCATTTTCTCTTTGTTCCCACAGGCTTCAATTTTGCTAACAAGTCTAAGACAGAGTACTTTATCAAACACCTTTCGAAAGTGCATATACACAGGCACTAGCCTCATAACTTTATCTCAGCTATTTTTCAACCATGGCTGTTTTACTCTTCCCTCTGAGTTTAGATGGGAGACTGGACTCAGATATTTAGTTTCTGCAGGATCCAATGGCTGGGAATAATAGAAGATTTATGATTAACTAATCTGAGCGGGATATCAATCTGACTTCCTGCGGTGAAAAGACAACTTTTAAGTTTACTCAGTGAGATGCTTAACGGTGGGGAAACTTCCCACATTACTACAGAGCCTACTTTGTTTATTTGGTTTTCATTATGTTGATAGTATTCTCAAACAAGAGTTATTTGTCACAATGTCTAATTTGGAACAGAAAGTGTTAACCAGAACAAAGTCAAACATCACTTTGAATTTTGCAGGCGTATGAAACATATTCAGGGTATCAGGTATTCAAGGATTGAAGTTCAATGGATTCAACACTGTGACTGTCCTGTGGGCAAATGGGGCATCCTGTTGAGCTACATTGGCCTGGACATTCCCATGTCCCAATTCCTACATTTGTTCAATTTGCCCTTCTCATAGCAGCTGGAAGTAGGAGTGCTATAATAGGCTTTGTCATCCATGGGCTTGGCAGGTGGAAAAAGGAATCAACAAGGATTTTGCTTATGATACCTCTCTGGCAAACAGTCCAACTTGCATCAGGCTAGATTCAGGTTCAATTGTGATGACCTTCATAATTAAATATCCTGTGAATGCTCAGGTCCGTACATGGGAATTAGGTACATATGGTTGACACTGGAGGGCTGGCATTATGGAACTGTGCTAAGTCTAACCTGATTCTTTAAGGACAGAACTATATAGAAAGAAAGAGAAAAGCCATACAGTCAAAAACAGTGTCACAAAATGGAATCCACGCCTGCGTCAAATTCAATGATCAAGATTGAAAACTCCCCTTCTTTTTTATTTTTCCTCTAATCAGAAAAGCTCAATATTTGATAAATTGGTCCAATGAAATCTCAATGTCACATGTAACTCTTTTCCTAAAAAAAAAGCACTTACTTTTTCAGTGATTGAAATGCTGTGTCCCCGGAAAGTTTAAACAAGTCAGTGCTTCTCCGTGCATATATCATCTGTTGTTTATAAATATCAAAAAACCTCCCCTATCTCCCCTCATCTTAAAAAAGAAAATAATGTAAATGCATATAATGAATATATTCTTTCCTTTTGTGAAAGAAAACCAAGATGAATTACGATTGAAATTTTGTTTTCTGTGATAGTCAATAGAAAAACAAGTTAACATCACAACAGTTACAAGTATTGATTTACAAACATCCCAAAATCACTCGACATTTGAGTAAGTTGATAAAAATTGCACATGAGGAGCTCTGAAATGGAAATAAACTGTAAGTTTCCTCTCAATGTTTTTGATGTGGAGGTGCCAGTATTGGACTGGATTGGACAAGGTTCTGAGGAAGGGTCACCGGAAATGTTAACCCTGTTTTTTCCTTCACAGATGCTGCCAGACCTGCTGAGCTCTTCCATCAACTTTGTTTTTGTTCCCGATTTACAGCATCCACAGTTCTTTCAGCTTTTATTATAGTCCAACAGGTTTGTTTGAAAAACACAATCTTTCGGACCCTCACTCCTTCTTCACGTGTTAGTGAGAAAGATAGTATCAGCCACAGAATTTATAAGTAAAAGGTCAAAGGGTCACACCATTGATGAGGATGTACTAAATAAACCTAAGATGCTGCTAAATCTTTAATGAGTTAGAAGGTTTTAATTGATTAATATGTATATATAAATCGTCAAATACCTTTCAAGTCGCTGTCCTTTGAGAACTAAAGGTTTTATCAGTGTAAAGATTTCTGATTCACTTTCTTAACATTTTAAGAAGTATATTTGGTGCAGGTAATATACATTATTCATGCATACATGCTTTTCTAAGGCGACCCTAAACTTTAAGGAGGGGTCACCATGCCTTTAGCATGTCACCCCTGGGCCCATGCAGAGTACCCATCTTCAGGTTTGTGAGCCATCACCAAAGGCAGAGTCAGATAATTTTTGACAACGATGGCAGAAAAGCAAGAAACTCAAAGAACAACAATCGATTAAAGGCAGACAATCAGTTGGAAAATAACTTGCATTTCCTTCAAGCACACCAGGAAGCAATTGGGAAAACACCTCACATATTCTTTACAATTCATTGCTCATTGAAATTGAGAATTAAAGCCTCTTACAAGCAATTGAAGAGTAATGCACTGGGCCATGAGGTGTGGAGATCTAAAGCAGAAGATCTGCCTCTATATCATTATTAGACACAAATTGCTTCCAGGAACCTGAACTGATACAACATAAATCAATGTTGAAAATGTTGAAGTGTGACTGGTTTCACGATCAAAGTGTTTTGTTGGAGGTAGTCATGGTGCAGGCCATTTTTATTCCCAGCACATCTGATCATTATTAAGGTTTGATATACAGGTAAAAATAGCAGGTTTACAACTCTAAAGGACACTCGTGGGCCCATTAGGTTTATCTGACAATCCCACAACCTCATGGTTACTTGCACTGATAATGTTTTTTAATTTCCAGCTTTAACAAAAAACGAAATTCAAATTCATCAATGCGCATGCTGGAATTTCAACAAATATTTTGTGGATTACTAGCCTAGGTTTCTGGATTATTAGCCCAGTGACAATAATACCGCCCCTTGTATGCCACTCTTTGAGTGGCTATTCTGAATGATTGGCCTTTTTTCACAGGAACAACCTTTTTTTTACTGTTTGCAAACTCAAAACCTTGCAAAATATTGCAAACTCTGAAATCTTCTACTTAGTTCCTCACTCAGTGGAAAGCTTTAAATTATTAAACCGTTCTTCATCAAAACCTAGAAACATATAAGATAGGAACAGGATTAGGCCATTCAGCCCCTCAGGCTGCTCCACCATTCAATATAACCATGGCTGATCATCCAGCTCAACACCCTAACCTCACCCTCTCCCCATATTCCTTGATGCCTTCAGCCACAAGAGCTATGTCTACTTCCTTCTCGAAAACACAATGTTGTGGCCTCAACCATTTTCTGTGATAGTGAATCTGTAGGCTCACCACTTTCTGGTGGAGGAAGTTCTCCTCGTATCAGTCCTTAAAGTTTTATGCCCTTCCCTTAAACTGTGACCCCTAGTTCAGGAAGTCCTCACCATCATCATCAGGAACATCCTTCCTGCATTTAACCTGTTTAGTCCTGTTAGAATTTTATAGTTTTCCATGAGAATTCCACCACAACATCTGCGCACCGCACACCCCCCAATTCTTCTAAACTCCAGGGAATACAATTCAATCTTCCCTCATCTGTCAGTCCTGCCATCCCAGGAATCAATTTGTTAAACCATGGTTGCACTCCCTGCCAACAATGTCTTGCATTAATAGAGGGCCAGTAACAGAGTAAAGCACCCTGAAACATCAAAGCTATTTATTTGTGATACTTTTGTCACAATTGAAATAACTCCACAAAGGCTGGTATCCTGTTACCAAGTCACCATTTATTTACGTGGGCATAGTGGTCCAGCATCCTCAAAGCCAGCTCTTAGAGCGAACAGAACCTCTGACATTCTTGTTTATATCTGTCAGCCAAGGCTCCCTGATTGGACCAGGTTAACAGCCCCAATGAGGGAACTCATATTCTGTGAAGTCCACCTGGCTGACCTTGTTACAATCACTACAATAATGTTTATTCATTTTGCGAATCATACAAATTAAGCATTGTTTCCTTCCTTCCATTGCAAATGTCCCGAGTATAAAAGCAAAAAATTCATACATTTTTATGGCTTTTCCCATCTGTATGCTCACCTTTCAGTTTGAGTATTCATTCCTCCATTTAGTTAAGAATGTAATTACTTAGTATAAAATTTGTGGGTATATTTATCCAAAATATGTGTGCTTCACATTCCCTTACCATACTGTTAATGTCATCATAGATTCTTCCTCACAATTTGCCATGACTTCCAATTTGACATTCTTCAAAAAAAAACAGATATCTACCCATGTTAAGATGTAATATTCAGAGTCACAGCACCTTGAAGTTCATAATAATAACATCTTTCCAGCATTTAGCCTCTTTAATGCAATAACATGTCCCAAGGGACTTCAAAAGTATTTGACAATCTAATGCTGAGCCACCTAAGTAACTTAGTCAAAGAAAGAGATTTTTGAGGGGAGATTGAAAGTTTTCGATGTAAATTCCAGAACTTAGGGTTTAAACACCAGAAAGCATTGCTGCCAATGTTGGTGTTTAAATTAGGATTTTTATGAGGCTAGAACTGGAGGGGTACAGAGATCTCAGCCAGATATAGGGTTGATGGAAGTCACAGAGATAAGAAGTGGCAACATCATGGGGGATCACTACCAAACATGGGTTAAAAAAAAGGTGCTTGTAGGAGATACGCTAATAAAAATGATTGAAATGTGGTTTTCAACTAAGGCTAGAAAAATAGCAGGAAATTTGGACATTTGGACATTTCAAGTCTGTGGCTGTGGCCAGAAATGTACAGCTGTTTTGATACCAGTCAGAGACAAATGCAAATTTTAAATGTCTATAATATTTTTCAAGATGTTTTAAGCAATATTTGAAACAAGTTTCCTTCAAAAAAAGGCATGACATATTTTATTCAGATAATAATGTTACATCAGTTAATTTTTGCATAGCTCTCAATAAATTTTATTCAGCTCTAAATATTTGGGGATGCATTGAAGTGAACATGAGATGCCCAGTGTAGCAGTTTGCTACATATGTATCCAACAAACAGCTGCCTAGACCACTAATATGTACATGTATATAAATATATATCATATGTAACTCTTGTAACTCTAGTTGTATACCCACTTGTGCAGCGAAGTGCATGATGTACTTGTTAGAAATGCAGACAGTGTAGATCTGCCAATCATTCAATAAGATTGTCAAGTAAGTAACTGAGCCATAAAGACTAGTCATACATTCTGAGGTTTGATCCCCAGTCTCTCCAGAAAAACTAATCTCAGCTGTGATATTAGTGGTAGCGGTGTTACAAATAGTCTCAGTGCTCTTGGGAATAATTTTGACTTTGACCAATGGTATAAAATAAATAATGATATTGAATCATAGCACAGAAATAGGTCAGTTGAATCATCATGCCTGTGCTAACTCCTTGTTCATGCATACAATACCACACACCAAGCCTGCGCCAATTCCTAATCCTTATTTAGACCTGCTACTTATTGTCCATATGTGGTATCTATCCCTCAGTTTGCCTCACATTCATATGTTTATCAAGATACTCCTTAAAATGGCTAACGTGCCTGCTTCCAACACCTCCACTGACAGTATGTTCCAGGCACCCATCACCCTCTGTGAAAAGTTTTCTCTGCACTTCATCCTAAACCTTCCCCCTCTCACCTTGAACCTGTGCCCTCTTGTAGTTGACCTTTCCACTCTGGGAAAAAGGCTCTGACTATCCAATCTATCTATGCCTCTCATAATTTTGCAGACCTCTATCAGATCACCCCTTAGTTTCCTCTTTCCAGCAAATCCCAGTTTATCCAACCTCTACTCATAACTAAAACCCTCCAGACCAGGCAACATCCTGGTAAACCTTGTGTGCACCTCACCAAAGCATCCACATCCTTCTGGAAATGTGGTGACCAGAACTGCACACAATATTTCAAATGTAGCCTGACTAAAGTTTTATACAGCTGTAACATAACTTGCCTACTTTTATATTCAATGCCCTGGCTGATGAAGGCAAGGGTGCTGTATTCCTTCTTGACTGCTTTATTCACCTGTGCACCCAGATCCCTCAGAATGTCAATGCTGCTAAGGAGTCTGCCATTCATTGCAAAATTCACACCTGGAATTGATCTTCCAAAATACATCGCCTTGCATTTGTCCAGATCAAACTCCATCTGCAACCTCTTTCCCAAATCTGCAATCTATCTATATCCTGCTGTATCCTTTAACAATCCTTCTCACTGTCTGCAAATCTGTCGATTTGTGTCATCCACAACTTATTAATCAGACCACCTACATTTTCCTCCAGATCATTTATATATATTGCAAACAACAAAGGTCCCAGCACTGATCCCTGCGGAACACCACTAGTTATTGATCTCCATTCCGAAAAGCATTCTTCCAACACTACTCTCTTTCTTCTACAATCAAGCCAGTTTTGTATCCACCAAGCCAGCTCACCCCAGGTCCCTTGAGACTCTACCTTCTGTACCAGCCTGCCATAAGGTACCTTATCAAATGCTTTACTCAAGTCCATGTAGACATCATCCACTGTCCTTCCCGCATCAATCATTCTTGTCAACTCTTCAAAAAGCTGGACATGACCTTCCCTGCACAAACCCACGCTACCTATCACTAACAAGTCCATTCTCTTCCAAATGTGAATAAATCCTGTCTCTCAGTATCTTCTCCAACAGCTTTCCCAGCACTGATGTCAGGCTCACCGGCCTGTAGTTACCTGGATTATCTCTGTTCCCCTTCTTAAACAAAGGAACAACATTGGCATTCTCCAGTCCTCTGGAACCTCACCTGAGGCCAGAGGATACAAAGATATCCGTTAAGGCCTCAGGTATTTCCTCCCTTGACTCCACAGTATCCTGGGATAGATCCTGTCTGTCCCTGGGGACTTGTCTACCTTTATGTATTTCAAGACACCCAACACTTCCTCTTTCATTATGTTGACCTGCCTGAGAATATTCACACGCCTTTCCCTAACCTCAAAATTCCTCACGTCCCTCCCTTTGGTCAATACTGATGTAAAGTACTCATTAAGCGTCTCACCCATTTCCTCTTGCTCCACACATAACCTCTCCCTTTTATCCTTGAGTGGGCCTTCTCTTTCCCTAGCTAACCTTCTTGCTCCTAATTTATGTATGAAATGCCGTGAGTTATTGTAAGACCTGTACAATCAATTACACTCCCTGTAGCCCTGGTCACTTAAGTCTGTAGTATGTACAATTTCCTTTTGAAAATTTCTATTGAAGCAGTTTCTGCCACCTTCAGGCAATGGATTCCAGATCATAGCAACTCACTGTGTAAATAAATTCTCCTGATCTTTCCTCCTACATTCTATCGCTAATTATTGGATCTATGTCTACATGTAATACATCTCTCCCAGTTTTCTTGAAATAATATATGAAGTATTACGGTATTATTTAACATCTATTTCCCCAAATCAAACCTCTGGGCTCGGAAAGAGAAAACATTGCTATGCTTTCTACTGTTGATTCTCATCCAATAATCCCCAATGGAAATGTGCAGAAACAGGTGCAGACAGGATTCAGAAAGGCTCTAATATACTCATCCCAGCTATCGAATAACCCACCAACATACATTTTTAAAAGAAACATCTACTTGATTTACCAATTTATAAGCAGTGAAAAGGTAATACTTCTAACATCCATTCGTTGATAATTAATGTGATGGTCACAATCCCAGATAGCCTTGTGTTGTGTGAGTTCTCAGAAAAAGTCCACAGTATAAAATGCTTAGTTACACAAAGTCTAATTGAGAAAACCTAAAGTGGGAAAATCACCTTTCAGTCTTTGGCCTTCTTCCAATGGGCTCCCTCTGGGAAACAAATGTGTTTGTTGGGTTGAAAGAAACCTTTTCCAACGGCTCTTCATTAGAGGTGGTATCCATAACTTGGTTCAACCTCTAGATAGGTCAGAGCTGAGAATTAACAAGTCAATAAAACAGTATAATGATGGAAAGCGAGATAGTAGGAACTGCAGATGCTGGAGAATCCGAGACAACAAGCTGCAGGGCTGGATGAACACAGCAGGCCAAGCAGCATCATAGGAGCAGAGAGGCTGACGTTTCGGGCCTAGACCCTTCATCAGAAAAGGGGGAGGGGAAGGGGGTTTTGAAATAAATAGGGAGAGAGTGGGAGG